>NC_051849.1:5635046-5946075 GCF_905115235.1 Hermetia illucens | reverse complement strand
CGATATGGGACGCAAGGTCGGGATTCTCCTTCTGGTCAGGATGACTACTTCGGTTTTTTCCAGCGCAAGGTTGAAACCGTGAGCAGTCATCCATCCGCTTACCCGTCGCATCAATATGCCAAGTCTGCTTTGCGCCTGTTCAACAGTGCGTCCGGCAACAAGTGCCGCAACGTCGTCTGCATAACCGACCAGGCGCGACTCTTCAGGCATATCGAGTCTCAGCAGACTATTGTAGGAAGCGTTCCAGAGGTCCGGCCCTAGGATGGATCCCTGCGCTACTCCCGACGTGATTTCCATCCTCCTCTGGCCCTCTAGCGTCTCATAGAACAGGGAGCGGTCTTTCAGATAATCCCTCAATATCCGCAAGAGATAGCTTGGCACGTGAAAGGAGTTCTCTAGTGTGCCCAGCATATCTGTCCATCTTACGGAATTGAAGGCATTTCTGACGTCAAGCGTTATGAGGAGCACTATCCGTCGAGATCGGCGGCTGTGCGCCCCGGCTCGATTAAACGCATCTACGACCTCCATAACAGCATCCACTGTAGATTTCCCTGTTCTAAACCCGAACTGCCTTGCGGATAAGTCCCCGGCAGCACGGATCGCTTCAGCGAGTCTACCCCTGATGAGCTTCTCGAGCACTTTTCCGGCCGTGTCAAGCATACACAGCGGTCGGTATGCAGACGGGAGCTCCGGATCTCCTTTACCCTTACGGATCAACGCGAGTCTGGCCACTTTCCAGCGAGAAGGAAAAATGCCCTCCTTCAAGCACGCGTTGAACGCTTCGAGCAGCAAATCTGGCCGTTGGCGGAACACCAGTTTGTAAACTTCCGCCGGGATGCCATCAGGGCCTGGCGCCTTCCTGTTTTTCATAGTGAGAACCGCTTTTTCGAGTTCTCCCATTGTGAAAAGGGGGCAATCCACGAGGCTTTCCGCGCTGTTTACATCAACCCGTACAGGGTGTCTGGGGAACAATGCCCGTACAATGCGGTCCATCTGGTCGGTGCTCAGTATGCCGGGCTTCCGCAGAGCCCCGATTTTCCGAGTGACAAGCTTATAGCCAAGTCCCCACGGGTCATCATTCACCTCATTAACAAGATTTTGCCAGCCGCGAGCTTTGCTTTTATTTATAGCGCTGCGGAGTCTCCTTTTTGCTGATCTATATTGTGCCTTTATGGCACATGCCTCCTCGTTGGCGTACAAACGTTGTGCCAAACGGCGGAGCTTATGACACTCCTTCCGTAGGTCGGCAATTTCCGCCGTCCACCAGTACATAGAAGGCTTGTCGCGCCTGGGGCCTTTCCGGGGCATGGAAGCCTCACACGCCGTCGTTATCAGATTCATCACTGAATTTACGACGGTGTCAGCTGCGACACCACCACCCCCCGGAGTGGCCCCCAGTGCGGCCCTACCTGCTCCAAGAGCTTCGATGAACTTTCCGATGTTCACCCTCGCGACATTCCACACGCAGGGGGAACGTCGTGTTGGTGCTCGCCGGCAAGTAGCGTCAACCACTTCGAACGCAATGTACTGATGATCACTTGCCGAGAAGTCTTCTAGGACTCGCCACCCGTCCACCGATGATGCCAGAGATTCCGACGCAAAAGTGATGTCGGGAATGCTTCCTTCACAACCTGAGCGCCGAAACGTTGGCGTGGATCCGGTGTTTAAAATTACGAGCCCGGTTCTCGCCGCCATTTCCAGAATCCGTTTCCCTCTGGAGTCTGATTGAGGCATGCCCCATTCAAGAGCCCTGGCATTAAAATCACCGCCAACCGGGATTCGTCCCTCCGTGCTCGAAACGGCGTCCTCCAGAGCATCAAGCCGGCGTTGAAAGTCCGGAATCGACTCATTCGGCGTCAGGTAAACGCTAAAAAACGTTATCCCTAAACACCGGATCCAGGCAAATCCGTCCCCCCGGCCTTCGGCAAGAACACGAAGTCGAACGTCGTCCCGAACCCAAATGGCAGCGGTGCCCGATAAGTCCAGATACCATTAGGACGGGTCCTTGTTTCGGTATTGCTCGCTAATCAGCACTAGATCAGCATTTACTTCCGCAGCGAACTGCGCTAGCAACTGGTGAGCGGTTGCACTCCGGTGCATGTTAATTTGCAAAATGCGGATCATGGCGTTCGCATCCTAGCCCTCTCCAATTCCGCCCTGAAGATCGGACACCGTCCCGAGCCCGCAGTGTGTGCGACGCTTTCGCCAGACGCACCACGATCCCTGCAGAGAACACAACTCTCGCTTTCCTTGCAAGTCTTCGCTTGATGACCCGCTTGGCCGCATCTGACGTTTCTCTGAAGGAACGTTGCCGACCGCATACGCTTCACCACTGCTGCGCACTTTCGGATGAGCCTTTCCTCTTCGGCTCTAGCGAGGACGGTCGAATGCATTTCCACTCGATTTGTGCCCAAATCCATCTGCTCAGGACTAGCGTTTCTCACTGAGCTTACTTCCAGGACAGGGGCACTGCAAGGTAGTGGAGTTGCCATCCCCGCACGGTCAGTCGCACCACTTGATGAGGCTTCCTCTTTATTTGGGCGCCCCGGTGTCTCATCGGGTATATCAGCCCTCGTTGCCTCTTTCACTGGTCGCTGCGGTGAACGACGCATCTTTGTGCTCCGCCCAAACGCACCCAGCTCTTCCTCCTTGTCTATTGTTTCGTCGTTTTTTTTTATAATTTTCAGAATATTCTCCATGAAAAAGTTACCAGCGCATCGTGTGCAAGGGAGCGGGCCGCAATAGTCAAGAACGGGTATACCCTCGGGGACACAGCCCCTACCCCAGTTCCCTGAGGCCTGACCTACGCTTAGCTGATCCCGGAATTCACGGACGGATCAGCGCTCGCTCGGGGCAACGCGGTCTACTAACACCGGTTCAATGCACACTTCCCGACCAGGGTCCCGAAGGGGCTGGCTCCTGATACACGTCGCAACTACCACCTTGGCAGAGCTACGCTCACATCACCCCGTCGACGCCGACAGAGAGTTGTCGACGGCTCCGGAGACTCCCAGTGTGTCCTGACGTGTACCGGTCATTCGCGGTTCGCTCTTCACCGAGAAGCTTTCTCGAGGCTACTACCTAGGACGCAGGTATGCTGCCAGCTAGGGGGCAAAACTACTTACTCGGGCACCTCGGGGACGTCACACCCCGTATCGTAAGCGACCCGTTTAAAAATCGCTAACGACCCCTGAGGGCTAAGTTTGTCTTCATAAACTAGGAACAGGCTTCGCTCAATGATAGGTGGCAGAGCCTAAATATTACTAGAGACACCAACGTTTTCCTGCCAGAACCAAATATGCATACCGCAAAGTTTATCCTGTCGAAAAGCAGGAGGACTTGCAGGAGTATTGTTCGCGTTCTGACAGGCCATAATTCATTAACTGGACATATGTTCTCAATAGGAATTATTCAAGATGATGTTGTTCCTCCTGTACTGAGGGAGCGGAATCCACGAAGCATTCTCTATGTAGATGCCCCGCCTATGGACACATGAGACATCCGATCATTGGAGCCGACGCTCTTTAGTGACAACGGTTGCATCACATCCACTAACGGAAATCCTGCGATTCATTTAAGAATTCGGGATATTCTGTTAGGCTAGTGAGTTGAGTATAATGAGCCACCACGATGTGAGTGCTTAGAGGTTATAGCTTCTCCCCCACCACAAAGACACCCGCGCAAGCGTAAGGGAGCTTATAGCAGGTCTTGTATTCGAAGAGTGCATCGCCGGTCAGGAGGCGATCAAAGCTGAAGAAATCTATTGTTGTTGCAGTCATCAAAGCATACCCCCTCATCATATGTCTGAGTAAGATGTTGAACTTGTCCATCTTGTCATTCAGATGTGTCTTCAACTGCGTGTAATTTCTAATAGTAAAGTTCCTTCTCCACCATATCGAGCATCTGCGTTGGTGCTAAGCATTCGATAATTATGATGTTTCTTATCCTGGACCGGCAACTTTAAGTCAAGATCCTGTCAGAAACCGGCTTCGACGTCATAACAGCGTGTCTTGCAGTAGTGGCCAACGGTCGTCCGAAATCAGACAGAGTGCACCGCAATAGTGATCAACGATAGTTCGATACAAGATTCCAGTCTGCTACCACTTGATTGTCCAGAGTACCAAAACACAGTGCCAAAGAGGGAGAGGAGTATTTTCCAGGATCCCACCACCTCCTTTTGCTTAGACCCACAAGCTCGGGATTATATCGCAGGAATTCCCGCTCCTTGGCAATTGCAGAAAAAGGCTCACGAATTTCAGAAACCAATAAAAAATTGTTTTCAATAGTCAAAGAAGGTGGGGGTCCCTGTCCGAGGTATTGGTGACGTTTTGATACATTTTTAGACCACAAATTTCTACCCGTCTTAGTCGCCTTTAAGGACGAGCAGGGAATATTTTGGTATATTCTTGAACCCCTGCTAAATGATCTCTACCGGCTTTTCTTCGATTTTGAGAATGATACCGGGAATGTCAACAGGGAGTGTAACTGGAGTGCTGCATGTAGGTTTTAGATATCAGAGGAATTCGAAGTTATCGTTGAAGTCCTTCATTTATCGCTGGATCATGTCATCCTTCCTCGATTACCTTCAATATGTTGATGACATCTATTCGCTCTTTGACTGACTCAAAGACCTCGCTCAAATTGGTTTAGGGTGAGAGAATGGGGCAAGCAGAATAGAATTGAAGATAAACACCGACGAAACTCAGGTTCTCAGTTTGAAGCCTCATCGTATTTTTCCTATTTGCATCAATGAGAAGAACACCGAAGGCGTCGAAATACGAATATCTAGGAAGCGTGTGAAATAATTAAATCGCTAGAGACACAGCGAAATTACATTTAGATTGGAAGCGTTGTTTGTGTTGGTGTAGAACGGTGGAAGAGTAGTGTGAACCTCTCTCAAAATTAGGCCGGGAGTTAAAGCGGATTACCAGCAGTCGACAGCGACGACGTATGTATATGGTTGATGAATTATGTCCTACAAAGCAATACAAACCATATATTGTTGCAGTAGTACCAAGCTGAAATTTAAACAGAGTTGGTCCTCCATCTAGAAACTATCCATTTCGGACAACGCTTAACTTTCTGACTTGGTTTGGGCAAAATGTATACTAACATCAGTGCCGCCATTAATGAGGATTTTACACACTATTTTATTGCTGGTATAACATTGGTGGATGATTGCTAGTATGATTCAAAGGAAGTTTTATTGGTAATGGACCAACAAGTGGAAAGTCTGCTTTATTGCACAAATTAATACATTTTTATTTAGTCATGAAGAGAATATTGTTGGGATTATAAATGCGGTGGTTGTATTAGAAAAATGAGTAACACTATGCGCTTTTAATAGTAAAATTAATTCAAGGATCACATTCACTTAGAAAACAAATCGTTGTTCATCCCCAAAATCGTTGTCCAGTTTCACCCTGTCTCCGATAAATGGAAGTGTCAGCAAATCCGCCTACACCTCTGCGTCCACCTCTTAGTCCACTGTAGTGTCCTCTTTGTCGAGCTTTCCGTGCCGAAGTATTTTCATGTCCTGAACTACTAACTGACAAAAGGTCATCCATGTTGGGGTATTCTTCAGCAATCGCCTCCGCAGGATACGCCCACACTAGCGATACCAATGCGAGTATCCCGAAAGCGATAAAGAATATTTTCTGCATTTTTACTGTTAATGCGCGGTCACTGAAGACTGATCACAATTGCACACTTGAAACGAGCACTGCACACTTTTAAGGAAGTGCTAATTTCTTTTATACCATTTGCTTTTACTTAAACTTTAGAATTTAATATTTGGGAGATGCAACCGGTTCTTGGTATGCTCGCCTCGGTCTGATGGTCAGATAGAATGTAACTTTTTATGGACAAATGCGCCGACCCTGAGTGAAAGAATATCAATGAAGGAGCCGAAAAATACGATTCAACACTTGAAAGATTTGGATATCATTGCCGATATATATATAGCCTGCCATTTTATATCTGGGATTTAACGCAGTTGTTGGACTGCGGCCCTATCCCGTGCCTCATGTATAGGAATTTTCCAGCAATTCTGCTGAAGGTATCCATGTAAATAAATCCAACTGGTCTTCAAACGTGTTTACGTAATGCAGGTACATTTGCTTTAAGATATATCACTTAATCTTAATTTATTAATTGGCGAGTTTTTATTTCAATTCCAACTTTTGATCAGATAATTCCCAAAGGTGCTTCCAAGCCTTGTTCATTTTAGAAAGGCCAAGAACATCTAAACGAGGGTTTGACAGGTGACAGGTTGTCTAGAATTTCCGAAAACTAGTAAAGATATTTTTAAATTGATACGCAGTAATCACGTCTATTAGAAAGCAAAGATACTACTGTGGACTTTTTTTAGGCAGAACGATGACCTGCCTATTTCATTTTTACACCTTTAAATAAATTTCACCCGAAACAAACAAATGTATCTAAAAATGTTCTACTGGTTGGAGCCATCTAGATATGTTTGTAATTAATTATGCCTCCATTCGGACCGAATAGCGTTAGAAAGATCACTCATGTTTTGAGGCCACAAACTCGTCTGCCTTCTTGAGAAACTGCATAGCCTAGACCAGTGATAGTATCTGAACTATTCGCGGTTACTTTCGCCTTCGAATTGAGTCGCTTGCAGGCGTTTGATGCTGACTAAGATCTCATTAGCTCCCAAGACGTTTCGTGGCATTAGGTGAATGTTAATTAGCAATTCTACTTTATTTATTGCGTAATATTATATGGCTCCAAAAAAAAATCTAGATGAAAGAAAGATAAGGTTTTGCTATAGAATAACTTGCCGAGATCTTGATGTGATCACATGGCATGAACATGCGAAGCACGACACTTTATATATTTTTTTTTTGTGCGTACACGGAGGTGGAAAATCTTAGAAAGACACGTCCGCCGCCTGAACGGCGGAACTACAGCGGGCGCGTGTGGGATTCACACTCGCTAAAAACCACCCCCGGTGTCTCCAGCACCAGCCCCCCGGGGGACCACCATTGAGGTATTACTTCGCGGGGTAGGTTTGCTCTTAGGCGCACATCCTTTTCCTATTTGCAGCTTTCCTCCTTCTTTGTTCTTTCAGCAACTCCTCCTGCATTTGGATGATTGCGGAGCCAACCGCAAGCTACTTCTCGTCGGACTCCAGCATCTGAGTAACCAAGCTCTCCGGGGTCCCGCTCCTGCCCAGCACCTGGTTTAAGCTCCTTCTCTCCATCGCAAATCGTGGGCACTGAAACATCACTTGCTCTGGATCCTCCGGTATGCCATCGCATCTGGGACAGTTCGGAGAATCATCCAACCCAAAGCGGTGCAGATACTGCCTGTAGCAACCACCGTGTCCCGTGAGGAACTGGGTAATGTGGTAGTTGGTCTCCCCATGTTTTCGCTCAAGCCACACCCTAATGTTGGGAATGAGCCTGTGCGTCCACCGACCTTTCGCAGACTCGTCCCATCTGCGTTGCCAGAGATCAAGCGACTCTGACCTTGCCGCATTTCTACGCTGTGCATGCCCCTCCATATGTCTTGCACTGTACAGGACACTCATTTCTTTGGCCAGAATGTCAACCGGGATCATGCCTGCCACCACCAATACTGCCTCATCTGATGTCGTTCTAAAAGCACTGCAAACCCTCAAAGCGATCCGCCGGTAAACCGAGTTCACCTGCTTCCGTCTCTGAGAGTTTGCAAGCGCCTCTGCCCACACAGGCGACGAGTAGAGCAGGATGGAGCGCACCACTCCGGCTAGCACCAACCTCCGGCAATGTTTCGGTCCACCAATATTTGGCAACATTTTTGCAAGTGCAGTGGCGGCACTGGTTGCCTTTTGACATGCATACTCTAGGTGCTCCCTAAAACTCAATTTTGTATCAATTATTACCCCCAGGTATTTAATAGCCGGCTTTGATACGACCGTATGTCCACCGACCTCCACTTTCACAGTGTTATTTTTCTGCGGTTCGTTATTAAGACCGTTTCCGTTTTCGCGTCCACCAAGGTCAGCCCGGCCTTTTCTAGCCAGGACTTTACCGCTCTCACTGTCTCCGTTGCGTAAACCTCCACATCTTCTGGGTGTTTTGCTGCAACAACCACAGCTAGGTCATCAGCAAGGCCGACAATCGTAGTCCCCTCTGGGACGAGAAGAGCAAGCACCCCATTATACATGATATTCCACAACAGGGGACCAAGTACCGATCCCTGTGGTACCCCGGCTGTGACAATGTACTCTTTGGGGCCCTCATCCGTCCCGTACCAGAGGGTCCTCTCTGAGAGGTAGTTTTCCACCAAATTCGCTAAGTATCCGGGGACACCTATGTCAGCCAACACCCCTTCAATTCTATTCCAGTTGGCCGAGTTGAATACGTTTTTGACATCCAACGCCACCACAGCACAGCAGCCCCCAGAAATCAGTGCACCTTTTGCCAGGTTTATCATCATGCCAATTGCGTCTACCGTAGAGTGGGGGTGTCGGAAACCAAACTGGCGTTCCGACAAACCATTGCTGACTTCGACGATGGGCAGGATTCTGTCGTAGGTGACTCTCTCCATCATCTTTCCCATTGTATCCAACAGGCAGATAGGACGATACGACGCTGGGTTTCCAGGTGGCTTGCCAGGCTTCGGAAGCAACACCAACTTTTGCGTTTTCCACTGGGCAGGGTATATTCCTTCTTTTAGGCACGCCTCGAAGGTGTTGGCGAAAAGGTCGGGCCTAGTCTTCACTGCCAGTTTCAAAGCTCGGTTGGGGATGCCATTCAAACCTGGGGCCATGTTGTCACCGAACGTACTACATATTTCCCGCAGCTCCTCCACAGTTACAGGCGGTATTATGCCGTCATTTAGGTGGACAAAAATTTACCTTGCCCTATTTTCGTGGTGAGGGAACAGAGCGGTAACAATCTGTTTCAGGAGGTGCGGACAGTTCACTTGGGGTGATTTCCGCAGCCTTTTCATCACCACTCTGTAAGCCTCGCCCCAAGGGTTTATGTCGGCATGGTCGCACAGCTGTTTGAAGCAGTTCTTTTTGCTTCCCCGAATGGCTTCCTTCAGGCGACCTCTTACATCCAAAACAAGACCGGCAAGCATCCGCTCATACTGGACGAGTGTAGCGCTGGATGGAGCATAGCAGCTGTAGATGCGGATGCCCTTCACTTTCGCTCTGATGAAGCCCTCCTCCGGGTGCTCCATTATTTCCTCGAAGGCTTGTTCTCTACAATTCCATAGCGCTGCTTGGCCCGTTTGGTCTTTGACCCAAACGCTACCCACCGTGGTTTCGGTATGGTTCACTTAGTATGGCCACATCGATGTTTTTCTCGCGGATGGTTTGCGCGAGTAGATCCTGCGCCGCCTCGCAGTGGTTGAGGTTGATTTGTATCAACCTCATCTGCGATTTGTGCTAAGGGCCCTCCTGTATTCCGGGCACTTGCTGCTGCCTGCAATGTGCCAATGATCCACACCCTCCTTTCCTTTGCACAGTAGACAATTTGGGTCAGCTCCGCAGTCCTTGCTGATATGGCCTTCCACTCCGCATCTCCTGCATTGCTTTGTCCTGTCATTTGGACTAGTGCATGCCTTTGCAATGTGATCAAAGCCAAGGCATCTAAAGCACCGTTTTAACGCCACCTGTTCCCTAAGAGACACATAACCCAGCCTATTCTCACTCTCCCTGCTGCTAACAGTTTGAGTGCATTCTCCACTGGTAGGCTGATGATGGCGGTTTGTGTTCCCCCATAGGCTTTCCTTAACGTTTTCACCACTGACTCTTGTAGTCCGGCAAGATCGAACTGTTTCTCCAACGCTTCGCGAACCTCCTCCTTCGTCGTGATTTCATCTATATCTTTTTAGATTATAGTGATCTCCGGTCTGCTAGCTCTTATGTCGGCTTCCCGTCCTAAAGTCTTTCCGATTTGGCTTAAGAATTTGTCCGCGGTTACATCCTTGGATTTCTTAAGCTCCAACATAAGATCTCCCTTCTGGGACCGTCTAATGCGGCTGACGTTGTCTCGCAAATTGGTGAGTTTGGGGTCTGCCTTCACTTTCCTGAGAATGTCGGCGTATTACCCTTCGCCCCGTTTGGAAATGAAAATCACCTCCGGTCTAATCTTCCTCCGATAATTTCTTTTCCGCGGTTCTACCTTCCTCTAAGCTTCCGCATCCGCCTTTGAAGGTTCGATCCCTTTTCTCGAGGTAGCCACTGCAGTATTTTCACTGGCAGCTTCAGACATACTTTTCATGAACTCCGCCTTTTTGGGAGTTGAGTCCTTTTTTGTTTTCGGGGTTTGCTGGCCTGTTGAGTCATTCAGCTTCTCGCGCAGCCTCTTCCCCGGTTTCTCCCCTTTTGTGTTTGGAACCGACGTTACTTGAGTTGCCTGGTTCACTTTTCCAATCGACAACTTCCCTACTCCTTTATCCTGGGCCTTGCCGTACGTCAAACGGATGCCTCTTATCATGGCCCTTATATTTTGGTGAACGTTCCTGCGCTCCTTTATAAACTCACACAGCTCCATGATTTTTTTTCCAAGGGCAGTAAAGGCAGCTCGAGACTGATCATTGCCCAAAACATCGCTCGGGTGAATCGGCGTCAGTGATTCTTCCTCATCGAAGACTCCCGCTATACGCTTCCCACTGGGGGTAGCGATCGTGGGGGCTTGTGCCTGTGTGGGAGGGGATCTGCACTTCTGAACGGGTCCATCACTGGAGCCAATTCAAGTTCCTCCCGTACGCTTGTAACATTAGATGCCACAGTAGCCAAGGTTCCCACTACTGAGGCACTGCGGTCGTTGGATATCGACGGCCGGGAGCCCGGTTGCTCACTCCCAAAAACCGCCGGTACTGGGTTTCCGAAGCCCTGCACCGTAACTTCATTATTCTTCTGCTCGTCCATGTTTGGTTTTATTTCTGGGTATCCTTCCCATAGCCAATTTTTATCCACGGGTGGGCGTTTACTTCCCACCTACCCGGCCTGCGCATAAACATGCCCATACACGCACATCTCCGGATGCGTGCATGTGCATGGCCATGACACATTCGCCGAGCATTCCCTTATCCGCACGAAGGGACGCGCCTGATGGGAGATTTGGCAACTTCACACAGGGGGGTATATGTATATATGTTAACCGTCAAACCTTGAGTGTGGGGTCAAATCTGATCTCACTGATGGAGAAACTGAGCTTAGACTCAGTGTAGACTTGGATTCACCACTCACTTAATTGGGACCCTGTCTTTAACGGACGGGCCAGAGCAGGTCCCTTCTGCCAGGGCTTCTAATCCAGTTGAGCGCTAAAATCCTCCCCGTCGACAAACATCTGCCTTCGAGCAAAAGCAGCCTCGGGTAAACCACCTTCTGGCAAAACAATGCCTTCGGGTGAACTACCTTCGTAAAAACCGCCTCTGGGCAGACCTTTTTCGGAAAAACCGCCTCTGGCAAACCATTCTCGGGAAAACTGCCTTCGGATAACCGAGACAAATTGAGAAAAAATGAACGTCGGAGGTGTCTGCAGGTAAGGGCAAACCGTAGCGATATCGGTCCTGTGACGACCCCAACACCTTAGTTCAAAGGGCAGCAAAAGCCGCTCGGGCGGCAAACGTTAAGTTTTCATTTGCAACCAAGGCTATCGAAGTCGATGGATGAGTTCTATATGATGATACCAATTCATCGTGTTGTATGGACCGGATGATTGGAAGGCCTCAAGTTTTGCTTGGAGTCGGTAGGTGTATGCCGTAAACTGTTAAGGCTAACCTTGGCCAATGAAAACAATCGAACAATTGACTCTGTTAGTACTGCTCGGAAAGACAGAGGGAGTGAAACTATCGCTGAGGAGAGTCTTGGAGCTGCCATGGTTCAAAAAGTGTCCTCCTTGGCTTCTTGAAAAGAAGTGTAATATCGCTGAGATTGTAGAATAACTCGGTGTCCAGAATAACCTCAACACCTCCACCCGGATGCTACTAGGTATAAAAGCAGGAAACAGAGAAAGCAGATTGGCCGAAATTAATTTAAAATTATTCGGGAGCAAACGGGCTTGGGAACGTCAGGTTACAGGTGCTGGCTCCTAATGGTACTGAACGATGTAGCCCATGGCATCTTCATATGAACCGTAGATTGGGTAAAATCCTTACCAATTAGACGTCGCAAAAATAGTTGCAACACGTTTATATATCTCATACAGACACCATGCGTTGTTGGTGAGGAATCAGGGGGTTAAATTTCCGACATCCTGACCTGATGTATGCTGGTTTGGATGGACCTGCGAGCTATCGTAGTTATGGATTTACGTATTGGCGACATCACAACGCTCAAATTAACCATAAAAAAAGCGACTGGCGGTTTCGTCCTGGGCAGAGACAACTCATCAGACGCTGCCTCACCTCTGCCATAGGAGCGGCGTGACCGAAAGTAGCGACAGCTGGTAATCGTTCCATTTATATATAATCGTAAACACGAGTACAAATTATATTGAAGTGAAATCCATCGTAAGTTCAGACCTAAACCAGGCCGAAGTGAATTTTTGTTTTGTTGAGGATGCTGGGAGTCCTAGGTCCGCATTCACTTGACGGGGGACCGGACCACTTGGGAAGCAACTTACTTCTTCTTTTGTGGTCTAGAGACTCCTCTTTTTTGGCTTTAACAACTTGGGTGCCATAAAAAAGATGGTCCGTCATCAAGTGGATGCGGACCCAGAACTGCTAGTATCCACAACAAAAAAAAAACCATAAAATGTTCCTAGTGAAGCATTCGTTAGAGCTATTCAACATACTGAGAATAAAGGCAAGAGAGTAATAGCAGGATGCGATGGGAACGCCCACCACATGTCCTGGAAGCGTTTTAACAGCAAAACGTGAGGGTCGAGACTAACAGGAATAACTGCAAGAACTAAATTTAGACAATAAACCTATTTTCTTCAGGTGACAAGTCGTTGACATTGCGACAGTATCCTCTGATATGGGGGCTCTTGTTGGAAAGTGCTCAGTATCGAAAGATATCACGCTCTCAGATCATAGGCGTATTGATTCCGAAATGGCCAGGGATTTGCCTCCAGCCGTTCTATTTCAGAATCTGTGGAAGACCAATTTCCACAACTGGAACAAGAGAAATTTTCAGGGGTAGCTCTCAACTTAATACGCCGAAAATGGGCAAACACTCGGATTTGACAAAATAGCGTACACCGCCAAGGGCATTTATAAAACGAGCTCAATTCAGGAAGTACATTCGCGACTTTCTGCCCCTCTAGGATGGCATTTTTCACAAAATCTGTTGCTCTCCATTTGGTCTGAGCCGACATCAAATTGATACCGACTTAGGACGACTCCACAATCCCTAAACAGAAATCTAGGATGTCTCACATCAGCTCTTATTCAGAAGGACACTACTTTAAACAACCAAATTATCTGGTCGGTTAGTGATGACCGTCGCCGTCGCCCGCCACGCCATTGCGGAACTCACAATCAGGAGACCGCACCTTCCCAATCTCGTGCAGGTAAAACAGGAAAGCCATGGTTCTAAATTGTCGATGTGCCGCGCAGTCCATCTGCCACTTGGTTCATTTTGCCAAGAGAATTGCCACTCGGTAAGAGGGCGTTGACGTTCTTCACGCCTGCCCCATAGAGCAGAACCGACTGCGTTGCTCCCATAAGAAGATGTCTCCTAGTAAGCATAGGACCCCCCTATATTCACCATTAGCCAACTTAAGGCCGAGACTCCGGCTGTAGCCCTGTCCGCTTCTGCTTTGATTTGCTCGAAGAAGCTCATCTTGGAGTCGAGCATTAAACCATGGTGTTTAATCACTGGTTTTGACTCTATAGTGACTCTATAGTGCTACTCGCGACGTGATTTCCATCCGCCACTGGCCTTCTAACGTCTCATAGAGCAGGAAGCGGTCAGATAATCCCTCAATATCCGCAAGAGATAGCTTACATTAGAAAACTCATTCCACGTAGTTTTCTAATGTGCCTAGCATATCTGTTCGTTTTACGTGGAGATCGGCGGCCATGTGCCTCGGCTCGATGCACCGCATTTGCTTTTCCCTAACAGCATCCACTGTGGATCTCCCTGTTCTGAACTCGAACTGCCTTGGTGATAAGTCCCTGGTAGCGCTGATCGCTTCAGCGACTCTACTCCTAATGAGCTTTTCAACCACTTTCCCGGCCATGTTAAGCATACACAAAGAAACGGTTCGTCGAGCTCTCTCATTGTGAGGGTTATCCTTGATGCTTTCCGCGCGATTGCCATCGCAACCACCCTCCGGAGCGCTCTCCAGCGCGGCTCTACCTGCTCCAAGAGCTTCGACAAACTTTCCGGTGTTCACCCTTGCAACGTTCCACAGGCAGGGGGAGTGTCGAGTTGGTACACATCGGCAAGTGGCCTCAACAACTTCGAACGCGATATATTGGTGATCACTGGCTGAGAAGTCTTCCAGGACTCGCCACCCTTCCACCGATGGTGCTGGAGATTTCGACGGAAAAGTGATGTCAGAGATGCTTCCTTCACAGCATGGGCGCTGAAACGTTGGGATGGATCATTTTCATCAACGGCGCAACAATCGGTATCCGGTCAAGGTCTGTCTTAATAAGGAAATCCAAACACCCCGGTTTTGCACCGAGGTCCACCAATCCGATATCCCTAAAAGCTGTCTGGCGTCCTGACCAACACCATCGCTCTATCTCAGGCAGGGTCTGCCTCGTTTTCTTTTTCTACCATAGATATTGCCCTTATAGATTTTCCGGGCAGGACGATCCTAATCCATACGGATTAAGTGATCCGCCCACCGCAGCTCGAACGCAGTGGAGAGTTGGCAATTTTGTGCTGGGAAAAACCACTGCGATTAGCAATATGGATTCTGTTGATTGTAGTTTTCATGAATCCTACTTCTGAGTATGTGGTTGCCTCCTGTATGATCTATCTGTTGCAAACTAGGATTGCTTTCACCAAAACCTTAATAGAGCAATTGAGTAAAACGGTCGAAGTTGAAATAAAATCATTTCCTTTTTGCTTTACTAATATTTTGCGCATTAAACCGAACCACGACCTGGATCCAATCAACGTCGCCAACGAGCTGTTGGGGAAGATGGGGATGGATGATCCGACTGGGATCGATGAACCCTGTACGCAAGCAGATCATGCTGAGGGGTGCGTAGATAAATCTGTAGCACTTAAAGTGCGTCTCAGCTAATTTGCTTGTCTTCCTCCTAGAGGAAGGAATCGACATCGCACTAGCACAGGAGCCCTGGATCGGAAGCAACCGAACTTCCAAAGAGCGTCGAAGCAAATATCATAATTTATTCCACAGCACAAGAGACGCTGATTGGAGTAGACATAAAGCATGTACCCTCGCTAGGAAGAGACTGTACGTTTTTCTGAGTACGAACCTGGGTCCCAGAGACTTAGTGGTGGTCAAACGCTGTCGAACGTCAGTCTTCTAGCGGAACATTTGACGATCACCATAACAGCAAAGAAGGCCAACCTGTTGATAGGCTGTGACGACAATACAAGGGATACGATTGGGGCAGCTCGGAAATCAATGAAATGGGTGAGTCATTCTTCAAAATCCCGAGGGCCCAGAAAGAGGATCTCATATTTTCGTTGAAAAACTCCAGTATCGGAAAAACTGAAGGCTTTCGTCGCCAAATATCGTGGTGCAAGGACCCCGATGAGGTAATATCCAGAGAAGAGATCTGGACTGATTTGAAACAACAATTCAAGTTGTAGGAATTTGGGGAAGAATTCATTGTGAGCCTGAGAAAAGCTTATGACGAAACTCAAACAACCACAATGCGAGTGCCAGCGGAGGCAGCGCAGAAGTTGTTGGCCGTGGAGAAGATCCGGATTGGATGGGTTCTTTGCCGGCTATGGGAACAAATGTATCTAAAGAGGTGCTTAAAATTCCTGAGGTTTGGACATTTCGCGAAGGCATGCACTAGCGGGTTGAATGTCGGTGTGGTGAGGAGAGACATATTAACAAGGAGGAATAGGGACCCCAAATGCATTTGTACGAGGGAAAAGAGGGACTGGATAACCGAAATATTGCTGGCAGCGTTAACTGCAATGAAAAAATTACTTTAATACGAGTAAACCTCAATCATTGCAGGGTCAAACAGGATATGCTTGCACAGATTATTTACGAGTTCGCGATGGAGATTGCCATAATAAGTGAATCGTGCAGGAACCTTGACGATGGGGTATGAGTTAGTGGTATGGCGATGCGGGGGTGCAGTCAAGCCTAAAATACAGCATGGGTTAGACGACTAGTGGCTTTGTGAGTTTCAAGATCTTTTGGATGATATTGTTGTGACACAAGGGGACAAATACCAAAGGTGATAGCCATCGAGTGGGGCAGCAAAGAGACTACCGCAAGGGAGCTGTGCTTATTAGAAGCATTCGCCCAGTTGGATATAGTTCTGGTCAACGAAGGTGATGTAAACACCTATCGGAAAGGGGGTCCTATTCAATTGTAGATCTGACTTTTGGCACGTAATATGTCCTGACAAGGTAGCGAGGTCTTCATGTACAGCGACCACCGATCGTTATCACCTTTGATATTAAGATGGAACCACAGGGCAGAAGACCCACACCCCGGAAGTCGAAAGTAAAAAGAATGCCAGGATGTTCTACAGAAGTCTTGGATGAACAATTATTCATGGAGGTGTGGTTAGACCTACCTAGCAA
This sequence comes from Hermetia illucens, assembly GCF_905115235.1. Taxonomy (NCBI): domain Eukaryota; kingdom Metazoa; phylum Arthropoda; class Insecta; order Diptera; family Stratiomyidae; genus Hermetia; species Hermetia illucens. The sequence continues at coordinate 5,929,409 of NC_051849.1, read as the reverse complement.
AGCAGGCGCCTCCACGGATACAGCTCTCTATGCCACACAATGCATCTCTAAAGCATGTGATGCATGCCCGCAAGAAGACCCAATTATTGGTGGAAAAGTGAACTGGCCAACTTTCGATTGATTTGCCATAGAGCCAGAAGAACTACTCAAAGGATAAAAGCTAGGATTTAGCAAGGGCAAAAGGAGCATGCTCAAGCTCGACATCCAGTGGAGTAAGGGGGAATGTTTCAAGGAACTCTGTTCAGAGGAGAACATGAATCTGTGAAGAAGCGTCTATTAAATCGTGACAGGATGATTCAGAGGACGTTCATCTCCGAAGGGAGGGATTCCTCAGTAAAAAAGGGGTACAGACGCCTTCCAGCGGCCCCTGAATGTGACACCGATTCCATCAGTAACCAGGGACGAGCTGCTGGAGATATGTGACCGAATTGGCGAAAATAAAGCCACGGGTTTGGATGGCGTACGGAATAAGGCCCTCAAGCTTTGCATCAAATGCAAACCAGATATTTTCGCGGAGTTGTTCCAAACGTGCGTGTTCGAGGGTATTTTTCTTGCACCATGGAAGCGGCAGAAGTTGGTGCTGCTGGATAAGGCTGGTAAACATCCAGAGGAACCGTCCTCCTCTTGACCCATATGTCTTCTAGACATTATGGGGAGAATTTTGGTCCGAGTAATTTAAAATAGACTACTCCCGGTCGTCGAGAGCCAAGGAGGTCTTTCAGATCGGCGGATGGGTTTCGTAAAGTCAGATTAATCATTGATGCTATCAAAGTTGTTAGTGATTTCGCCGAAAATGAAATTCGCAGAAAGGGATATACCAGCAAATATTGTGTGGTGGTGGCCCTGGACATGAGGAATGCAATCAACTTAGCCAGTTGGAACGTCATACAAAAGTCTCTGGCGACGATTGGTGATTCCACCTATTTAGCTGTTATTGTCGATAGCTATTTGCGAGAGCGGACGCTCTGCTATAATACCGATGATGGACCCAAGAGGTGTGCTATTTCCGCGGATGTCCCACAGGGTTCCGAATGGGGCCCACTACTGTCGAACATCATGGCCAATGATGGTGGTTGTGGTCGCAAAACATCTCTATGATGCTAAGTTGTACTCAAGCGAAGCAATCAGTGCTGTTAAGGCTTGGTTAGAGAGTGCTGAACCGGGGCTGACGGATGAAAAAACGGAAACGGTCCTTACTATTTAGGGTCGTAAGAGAAATTTTGTCAGTATTGGAATTTTGAATGATATTTGGTGGGTTCTATCTTGTCTTGGCCCCAGAAGACTAAGCGCACGTATTCTTCCAATGTTCCAGGTTCGTGGAAGACACGAAGAGGAAACTCTAGATGCAACATTTAGGCCCTATCTTATCTTATAGGTACGCCAATTAAAGAAATCACCCTGTCTTGATTGCTGTTTCAAGTCCCTCTTAAAAGACCAAAAAACTGACTATTCCCCCAAAAGGAAGTTGGTGGTATTTATATCTTTTTTTCAGATGCCCATTACCATATTATAATTCCATTTTAACATTTTGCTGGGAAACACACTTTCAGGTTTTTTTGCCATGGATATGAGTACAATGTAGGCATCTAACTAATAGGCAAAGACGGTGTAGTACATACATATGTATGTAACGAAGCCTTGTTCTACTAGTTTTTGTGGTTTAAGAAAAAGTTTACGGGCAGAAAAAACTAGAAACTTTTATTTTCAGTAAATTAGCTTTACATTTGATGGTCAATAAAATTTGCCTAACAATATCACAAAGATAATTGTTGGATTTCGTAGTTCCATTTAGGCACGCTATTCAGTATGTTTTCAGCAGATATATCTATCAGATACATCATAATATTGTAATTGTTTTAATTTATCATTCATTTTGTTTTTGCTAAATCAACTTTAAGTTGATTTAAAAACAAGCTAAGACTGACAATACTTAGATGTAGGCTCACGAACGCTCTGCTAGTGAAATAAATGAATAAGATACAATTAAATATCTTTGTAAACAAAATCTTAAATTTGTCAATACTTCCACAAAATAATAATATGCCCTTGAAATTTATTGAAAGTCTTCCGTGTGCCGGTCAAAATTCAATAAGAAACAATAATCCTCTTCTGTGACTTTAATTCATACTTTTCACATTTTCAGATTCTTTTTTATTGTTTGGAGTTCCCAATTTAATAAAAGTTTGTAGAACAACTTGGTGTTCCTTGTTCGTCGCTTAATCACCTGATGATTATTATTAATGGTAAATACATGTTGACTTGATTTAAAAAAAACGAAAATCATGCTTGGGATCAACGACAAAATCATCCATCAACCGGTTTAGTGAAAGATTCCCAAAATCGGTTCTGTGTGAGATAAACATAATAATGAATTCAAGCTTGAATAAATATAAATATTTTTAACAAATTTATGACATCTTGTATGGGAATTACCTTTTCCAATTTCCAATTTTTAAAGCGATCTATATAAAACTTAGGCAAACTATGGATATTTAAGTTATAATAAAGGAAGTATTGCTCAAAATCAGAGAATTCCTTTTACCAAATGGGAGGGAGGAGGAGGAAGGGAACTGTCAGTTCGAGGAACACTCCGTCATCCAGCTCTTCCACCGGTCGAGCCCTTCTTCTTTGCAACGAAAAGAACCCGATCGTAAAGCGCAACACGACTCCACCCATCAGCGCTCCTCAGCATCTCCTCGATAATGTTGTCTGGAGAGATATCCCTGCATATAAATAGAACTGGCAACAAATCCCATTCCAACACCCACCCTCAGTTCCCGACTTCCAGCGTGCTAACTGGAAGCATATCAATCTGGCCCTCAAAACCAAACTTCAACCTCTCCTACTCCCATCTAACCGTACAGTTTCTAATGAGTCCATCGACCTGACAGTTCGTCAATACACCGAAGCAGTTCGGCAAGTATGCGAGGAATCGATCCCTTCCTGTCCCTTAAATTACCGCAACCTAATCTAAACTCTTCCCGACGATATCCTATCCGACATCCAATACAAAAAGACCCTCAGGCAGAGATTATTTAGGAATAGATACTCTCCACAATCCTCTCACCTCCTCACCGAAATCCGCGAACTGGACAAGTCCATCCGTGAACGAATCCTCACCCTATATTCCCAATATCTCCACAACCGTCTCTCCAACACTGAACTGAACCCTGCTACATACAGGGAACTCAGGAAGATCTGCCCGGGTTTGGGGAAATCAGTCCAACAAAACGCGATCCTTCCCCAAAACATCCCACCCACAGAAAAAGTGAACGTCCTCGCTGACCACTTCTTTCAAGCTCACCAGTGCACCCTCCACTTCCGTGAACCAAGTTTCGATAACGAGGTAAACGGAAAGATCTCCCAACTCCTAACCCACCCTTCCCACCTCATTCCCCAACCCGCACAAAATCCCTTCACCCATGCCCTCGCCGACCCAAGTCAGCGAGAAAATATCCTCCTCATTCACTTTGTCAGTTCAGACTTCGTCAGGGCGGCCATCGCCGCCTCCAAAAACAAGAAATCGGTTGGGCTTGACAAAATCCCCTCCATCGTCACAAAAAATGCCCCCCAAGCATTGCCCCCATTATGTCCTCCATCATAAACCACTGCCTTATCAACGCCCATTTCTCAACAGATTGGAAGAGTGCTCGAATTGTTCCTATTCCCAAAAAAAGCAAAATCCACTAAATCGCGATAGCTACAGGCCTATCTCAATCCTCTCATCCTCCGCCAAGATTTTCGAGCGGACCATTAAACTTATCATCGACTTGATCACTGTGACTCCAACCATTCAATCCCACAATTCCAATTCGCCAACCACCCCAAACACTCAGTCGAGCATACACTACTCGTGCTCAAATCGAACGTCCTCCTCGGCCTCAACCGGAACGCACCGACCATAGCCTGTCTCCTGGACATAAAGAAAGCTTTCGACTCCGTATGGCAATACAAGCTCGCATACAAGCTTTCCAAAGTCCTCCAGTTCCATCCGCACCTCTGCAAGCTAATTCTTAGCTTTCTTGATGGGCGAAAATCCCAAATCCAACTCGGTGAACACCTCTCCTCCCCATATTCTAGCCCGGCTGGCATCCCTCAGGGGTTAGTCCTCTCCACTACCTTCCTTTCCCTGTTCACCGCAGACCTTCCCAAACCAACTCCAAACCCAAATCCAATCCGAATCCTCCACTACGCGGATTATCTCATCCTCTACACCGCCACCAGAAACGTCCCTGCCGATGAAGCCCGCCTGAATTCCTATTTAGACGAGCTCTACCGGTATTTCACCCGCTGGAAACTGTCCCTAAACCCACAAAAATGCGAAACCATCGTATTCCGTGGTATCACGAGGATGACACCGAAAATGAGGAACGGCATTTCAACCCTATCCCGGAAGATCCACAACGACACCATCCCAACCGTCAAAGAAGTCACCTACCTTGGGGTGACAATCAATTCCCGCCTATCCCACGTCCCACATATCACGAAGGCACTGAATCGTGCAACAGGTGCCTTCAAATCGCTTTACCCAATCCTAAAATAAAAATTAAATGTTTTGCTACAAACAGCTTATCCGTCCCCTTCTCGATTTCGGCTTCATCTTCTGGTCCGACGCTTCCGAGAGCAGAATCCTTCGCCACTGTACCAATATCTTCAAGAACGAAGACCGCTCCAAATACATCTCAAACCAGATCCTCTACGACTCCTCTCAAACGCCCTGCATTGAGGCCGTCCTAGCCCGTCATGCCCTCAAATTCCTAGACAAATCCATATCCCATCCAAATCCACTTATCTCCCAGGCCATGCAAATCGAGATCGTCGAAGAGAATCTTCTACGAACTCATCTGTTCCCTCAAATCCTCTTATCTCTCCAGTCTCGTAACCTCCTTTTCGACCCCGGCGGTAAAGTAATCTTCTACAATGGGATTTACTCCTCATCCCAGTTCTCAAAACCCACCCATTCTCAGCGCCAATCCTAGCTTCCTTTCCCCCTTTCTACAAAAAAGAAGGTGGGATGGCTGTCGTCCACAACTCCATTGCAAAACACACAATCCAGAGATCGTGCCTTTCCAATCGTATGCAGGACAGACTGAAAGACCTCTGTGCCCACTTAGGAGCTGGATAAAGAAATAGTCTGCCTCTAGTCTCATTTTGCTAAGAGAGTTGCCACTTATCTAGTGTAAGTTGCCCTTCTTCACTTGACGCCTTTCTTGACTCTTCTCCCTTGCACTTCTCTATGTCTTTACGCTCTCTTAGCAAGAAAGGCAACGGGGATCACTCCCGTGGTCACCATTACTGTCGGTTCGGAGACAGTGCGATAGGCAGATGCCACTCAAAAAAGCTCACTGCCTCTGTACTTGTGCAAACTGCTTCTGGTACACCTCCTTGCCAAGAGCGTCAGCCCATACCTCTGCCGTACAGCAGGACAGACTGCATCGAACACATCAGGAGACGTCGCCTACTAGACGCAGGACCTCGAAAATTTGTCATAAGGCCTACTTAAAAGTGAAATTTCAGCTGCAGCCTTGTCCGCTGTTGCTTTGATTTGCTGAAAGAAAACTCATCTTTCCGTCAAAAGGCCGTCTAAGGTACTTTATCGTTGGTTGTGACTGATTGAGATGAGACGCAGGGACAGAATTCGCTTTTTAGTCAAAATGACTGCTTCGGTTTTTTCCAGTCCAAGGTTGAAATCATGAGCAGTCATCCATCCGCTCATCCGTCGCATCAACATGCTAAGTTTTCTTTGCGCCTGTTTGACAGTGCGTTCAGCAACAAACACCATGACATCTTCTGCATCTGAGTTTAAGTATACTATCATAGGTAGGCTGCAGAAGTCCAGCTATAGGATGGATTCCTGTGCAACCCCCGACATGACTTCCATCTTCCTCTGACCCTGTAGCGTTTCTTAGAGCAGGGAGGGGTTCTTCAGATTGTTCCTCAATATACTTAAGAGGTAGCTCAGCACGTAGAAAGTATTGTCTAGTGTGTCTAGAATGTCTTTTCATCTTACGAAATTAAAGGCGTTTCTGGCGTTAAGCATTACGAGGATCACCACCTCTTGAGTTCGGCGACTATGTGCCTCCGCTCGGCGAACGGCATCCACAATTTGCATGACAACATCAACTGTGGATCTCCCTGCTCTAAAATCGAACTTCCGTGGAGAAAAGCCTCTGGAAACGAAAAAGTCTTCTGATGAGCTTTTCGAACATTTTCCCGGTAGTGTCAAGCATGCAAAGTGGGCGGTATGAAGACGACAACTTAGCATCGCTTTTCCCTTTGCTGATTAGTGCTAGCCTTCCAACGAGAAGGAAAAATGCCCTCTTTCGGCAAACGTTGGATTCACATTGGACGTCGAGCAATAGGTCTGGCCGATGCTGGAACACCAGTTTGTATACCTCTGCGGGATATCATCGGGTCCTGGCAACTTCGCTGTTTTATAAAGAAAAATGGGTAGTCCTTGGTGCTCTACGCGCCGCCGTCATCATTCCGTACCGGGTGGGCCGGGAATAATGCCCGCCCAATGCAGTCCATCTGCTCGACTTTAAGTGTGCAGGGTTCCGCAGAGCCCCGATTTTTCAAGTTACCAGTTTGTAACCGAGTCCCCATGGGTCCTAATTTACCGCGTCGACCAGACCCTGCCAGCATCGTGCTTTACTCCTGTTTATTGCACTTCAGAGTCTCTTTCTGGCCGATCTGTACTCTGTCATTATGGTACATTCCCCTTCCCTGTCGTGTAGACGTTGCGTTAAGCGGCGAATTATGACACTCCTTCCAGGGTCAGTCATTTCCACAGTGCATCAATGCATAGAAGGTTTGTCCCGTTTCGATGCTCTCTTAGGCATGGAGGGTCTGCAGGCCGCCGTTATCAAGTTCAGAGCTGAATTTGCGACAGTGTCAGCTGCAGCAACATCACCCCTAGCAGTACCGTACAGCGCGGATCCACCGGTTTCAAGAGTTTCGACAAACCTCCTGGTTTTCACCTTCGCAAGGTTCCATACACAGAAAGAGCGCTGGGGTGGCCCAGACCGAGAGTTTGTGTCAACAACTTCAAAGATAATATATAGATGGTCACTCGCCGAGAAGTCTTCCAGAACTCGCCACCTGTCCACCAGCGACTCCAGTGACTCCGACGCGAAGTTTACGCCTGGGATGCTTCTCTTGCAGCCTAGACGCCGAAACGTTGGAGTGGATCCGGTATTTAAAACTACCAGTCCTGTTCTCGCCCAGAATTCGTTTCCTTCTGGAGTCTGGGTGAGGCATGCCCCATTCAAGTGCCCTGGGATGCGCCCCTCTGTGCTCAAGATAGCGTCTTCCAGATCGACGTCGAACCTTCGACGTAAGGTAGACATTGAAAAACGTTATCCCTAAACTCCGAATCGAGACCAAGCCGTCCTCTTGGCCTTGGACAAGAGCCCTAAGTAGGGTGCCGTCTCGAACCCATATGGCAGCGGTACCAGATATGTCAGGGTGCTTTAAAGCGGGGTCCCTATTTCGGATACTCATGAGCCCTGGATAGGCTTTGGTCTCCGCAGCGAACTGCAACTCGTGAGTGGCTGTACTCTTGGGAATATTGATTTGCAGGATGCGAATTATGTTGGCCGCGTTCTAGCTCTTTTCAGTTCTGTTCTGAAGTCTGGACACCGCCTTGAACCTGCAGTAACGCAACGTTTTCATCAGATGCACACCCTGCATAGGACGCAGCTTTCTTTTTCGTTGCAGGTGTGCTTTATGGCTTGCCTGACCGCATTTGCTGCATGTTGCTCTTCTGTCTGTTCCCCGACAGGTTGCAGACGTGTTTCCATAATCCCAACATCTGTAACATTTGGTTGGGGCGGCCCGAATTCGTATCCTACACACTACCCAATCAAATTTGATTTTCCCCCTGTTTAGAAGTTTCCTCGTGTATTGGTCTGCAACTTCTACCACAGCGAGTTTTTGGCCTCGGGAATTTGCAGAGGTGATACCAATCCGGGCATTGGTTACCTCCGGACATTCGCGTTTGATGGCCTCTTCTACGTCGTTCTTTTCTGTGAGCAGTCAAGATCTCGGATGTCCAGAGAACACGTGGGTTCTAGGATGGAAACCAACGCCCACCAACCCAGAAACCCCTTGACTGCTTCACAGAACGTAACTTTATTTATTGTCCGCGGGCCTAGTTTGACTTGGACTCCACCACCCTTCGTGTTACGAATGCAAGACACTCTTGCTCCGTTATCTGCGGGTATGATCTTGTAACGAATTTTTCTGAGGACTTCCGTAAAAGTCTTGCCTTCCTTCGGCTTAATAAGTAGGGCTGACGGTCTAGTCCTCCTTCATCTCCCACCTATTCTTTTGGTGGTCTGCCCTTCGTGTCCGCATACATTTTTTTTTCTGATGGTGCGACGTCTTGTCTCCCCCTAGAGAGTATCTGAGTGAAGTCTCCTTCAGATATCCCCTCCTCTTTTCGTGCTTTCCCCAGTTCCGCTGTCAGCGATCCGTTTGGTACTCGTAGTATTCTCGTCGGGAGATGCAGTTGTTCGCTCTTCACCGAGAAATTTTCTCAAGGCTACTACCTAGGACGCAGCTATTATACCAGCTAGGGGGACAGAACTACTTGCTGGTCCTTGGGGACGCCACTCCTGATATTGTAAGCGACCCATTAACGCTCACTGACGACCCCTGGGGATTCTTCACCGGACTGGAATATAGGTTCAGGGTTATGCTTATTGTTTTAGTTTGTAGGGGCAAATATGAGGATAACCGATGTGATAGGCACACTACCCACACTCACTAAATTAACATTTTTTCTGGGCGTCATCCCAAATCATTGACACTAGGGGTAGCATGACACCAAACATTCATTTCGATAAGAACTTTGAAACACTTTGGAGTAACAAGTAGTAGGCAAAATAGGAGAACGTAGCTGCGACATACGACTGGTACATTGACGGATCCCTTAAGGCAAAGGGGGCAGGCACCGGTGTCACTAGTCCAAGGAATTCGAATGGATAAGCGCACTAACATATTCCAAGCGGAAATATACGCCATAGGTAAATGGCGATCAAATCACTTAGTTCCAACGAAGTGAACTCCAAACTGGTATGGGAACGCCTTGAGATATTGAACATGGTTTGCTCGTTCAAAGAGGTTGGAATACTCTGGGTTCCAGGCCATGTTGTGTTAGAAGGCAATGAAGCAGCCGACGAGTAGTCAGAAAAGGAGCAGTGAAGTCTCTCTACGGACCAGAACTTTTCTGTGGAATCGGAAACGGGTTCGTGGCTACGACATTACAAAATGAAGAGGAACGGCTGTGGAAGGTATACTGGGCGAACCTACCTGGGATGGGGCAGCTCACGTTGCTAATGAGGGGATACAAATCCAAGCGCTCAAAGGATTGTTTAAACCTCATCAAGTGGAGCTTGATAACGACGAAATCTATGAGCCATTCCATGAACATCGGGGCAGCGGGTGGTCTATTGGAGCGGCAGTACGGGTTTCGCAGAGCACGGTCCACAGTCGATGACATTGCAACGGTCGTAGACCTGGCCCGGGAGGCATCGACCGCTGGTAAGTGCTACGCGGTAGTGACACCGGATGTCAGGAATGAATTTAACTCGGCCAACTGGGGTTGGATTAAGGGCACCCTGGCTAAATTGGGTGTCCTTAATCCTTAATCCTCCTTGAAAGTTACCTTTCGGAGACACTTCTTTGGTGCGAGACGAACGACGGACCGAAGGAATATGTTGTGACAGCAGGTGTTCCGCAAAGCTCCGTAGTGGGACCCCTGCTGGGGAACATAATGTACGACGGAGTGCTCGGCTTTCCCGTGCTAAAGGAGGCGACATTAATTGGTTTTGCAGACGACCTGGCAGTGATAGTAGTTGCGAAACACCACCAGGATGTGGAACTGTATACAAGCGAAACCATTCACGCCATAAAAGCATGGCTCCTAGTGGTAAAATTGGGCCCGGCAGAAATAAGGCGGAGGCGGTCCTTATTACCAATCGGAGGAAAAACAACCCTGTCAAAATCCGGGTTCTTAATCACGAGGTCGTTTCAAAAACAATCATTAGATACCTGCGGGTGATGATTAATGTTAAGTTGAGCTCAAGGGGCACCTGGACTATGCACGTGAAAAGGCAGCAAAGGCTAGCTCATCTCTAGCAAGGATGATGTCTAATATTGGAGGGCCAAAATCTAATAGTAGGTTTATGGGCGTGCGTACTGGATAACATAGTGAACCAGGGAATGATAAGTTCGGCATACCGGCCAATCGCGCTGAGGGTGTGCAGTGCATAAAGGACGGTATCTGGTGAGCCAGTCTGTGTCATCGCTAGGATGATTCCCTTAGATCTTCTGGCGAATGAGGCACACTGCCTCTATCGGAAAAGGAGAGCGAAGCCGGCCGAAGTGGCTACGGGATTCCGGAAAGCCACTAGGAAGGACCTGTGTAGGAGATGGCAGCAACGGTGGGATAATTGCGAAAAAGGCCGCTGGACCAATACACTGATCCCGTATATTGAGAGATGGGTCGAGCGCAAACATAGAGAATTGAACTACCATCTAACGCAGTTTTTTACGGGACACGGTGGATATAGGTAGTACCTGCATCGCTTCCGATTAAGTGAGTTTTCAGACTGTCCTGAATGCTCTGCTGTTATGTTCCACTGTGCGAGATTCGGGAATGAAAGAGAGAGGTTCGCTACACCTGAAGACCCGGAGAATGTTATGTTCCATTGTCCGAGATTCGCGAATGAAAGAGGGAGGTTAAACGGCGTCCTCAACACAATTATTGGACCTCATAATTTCACGGAGGAGATGCTGAGGTCCGTATCGAATTGGAGTGCGATAAACGCACCAGTAACTGTGATGCAGGAAAAGTTGGAACTGGAACGATCCCGGAAAGCGCAACGGACGCGTGACGACTTAGTTATGCTGGTGTAAACCAGAACACTCCTCGCGAAGTAATACTTCACGGTGGTTCCGGGCGGTGATGCATGGAGAAGTGGGAGTGGTTTTAGTGGGTGAGAATCCCACAGACTGATGCAACCTGACGCAGCAGGGTCTTTTTAAGATTTCCACCTCCACGTATAAAAAAAGCCTCACGAACCTCCTCCTGTGTGTCGACCTTATCCATATCCTTGCAGGCTATAGGGACCTGCGGTCTGCTAGCCTTGACTTTCCGATTTGGCTCAAGAATTTATCCGCCGTTGTCTACCCTTGTACTTCTTGAGCTTCAGCTTAAGGTCTCCTTTCTGAGACCGTGTAATGTGGCTAACTTTATCTCCCAAAGTGCTAAGTTCGGGGTCTGCCTTCATTCTCTTGAGAATGTCAGCGTATGACCCTTCAGCACGTTGGGAGATGATGATAACCTCCGGTCGTATCCTCCCCCTATTTTTCTTTTTCCGAGGAGCCACCTTTCTCCAGACTTCCACATCCTCCTTAGGGGGTTCAAACCCTCTTCATAAAATTGCGGCTACACGAGATTGGCCAGCATGCATTTTTTTCGGAGACAGTTATAGGGATTGACACCAAATTTGGTGGAAAGGTGGAAACTGTGATCACTGACGCATACAGTGAGTTACATCCTTTTACGTCAAATTTAGGGGGGGGGGGTCCCCATATATGCAAAAAGGAGTTTGTAGATTTTTTTCCACCAAATATTGTCGTGTGGGGTATCAAATGAAAGGTCTCCGAAGCCGGTCTTAGTTTTAACATTTATTGGAAAGGTGGGGAGCGTGGCGGGTCGAAAGTAATCATCTCTTTATTGGACCCATTCTCAGAAACTACCCAACCGAAAAATCTGAAAAAAAGCAGGAAGCTCCGCCTTGCGTCCCGTTTTCTGCACGAAGGGACGCGCCTCATGGGAGATTTGTTAACTCCAAACAGGAGGTGGACGCATCTGGGAGAACCCTTAATACCAGATGTCAAGTTGAAATATTTGGAAGTAGGGAATATATTAAAAGTTGTTGACGGTTATAGGCTTGCTTGGTACATTATAGTTTATAGGTACATTGTAATCAGTAAATGGGGTACAGTTCTTTAAGGACGCAATTTCCCTTGACAGGATAATAATGCTTTAACAATGAATGGATATTACTCCGCTTTTTGAGGGAGGGATCCCTAATTACTCAGAATTTTAGATACACCGATATTAGGGACTAATTATGATGGCAATATTTAATTCAATTTAATCCCAAAAGTAACCAATTAGATATCTTGAAGTTGGACTGTTTAATTGTTAGAGTTAACTCCATATCATGAGAAATATCTTTTTCTCTAAACTTGTCTATTGTTAAATAGTTGCGTCAGAGTCAATAAAAAAGCTGGGCAGATATTACCTAGTACGCTATAAAGGAGTAGTAATTATCACAGTCATTAACACTGAAAAAGTTAACTTCTATCTCGGCCTAAAATGGAAAGTTCTTCATTGTCAAAAAAAGTGTGCAAATCAGAAATATCTTTAGGCATGCGTAAGATCGTCCGTAATATGATTAGCCAAGTCGGGCCATAAATCAACGACAAAAGTCCCATGAGCACTGGGTTTTGGTTAACACAATAAGATCGATAAACGGCAGGTGGGCCGTAAGTAGTAGACAACCAAAGAGGTTGCTAATATGATTAGTTGTTGAAATCTTAGCTGATAAGGGAAACCCCCAAAAAAGTTGTCATACCAGAGCGCGTATCTATTTCTGTTCTAGCGAATCTAGAATATCCGTTTTTGAGGAAGACACGCACCTTTGGGTATTACATAATATTTACATTTGTAAAGTCTGGTTCCTTTGGGGTTTGGAATAGATTCAGGTTCAGGCGGTGAACACGAGTTGAGAAAGTGTTACTGGGAGAATTCCGTTTACTATAAAAGTGATGGAAGCAACTGAAGGAAGCATCAGACACCATTCTCGTGTTCAAGAACTCAAGTAGGACTAAAAAATGCGTGCATCACTAGCTGTTGGAATCTTCGCTGCTTTGGTAGCTCTTTCGTGGTCATACCCGGCTGCAACTGATAATGCTGAGACACTTTTGGCCGTAAATCAAGCCCAGGGTCATGAAAACGAATCAGGACGTCAAGTTAGACAATTTGGATTCGGTCGAGGATTCGGCGGAGGATTTGGCGGTGGATTTGGTCGCGGATTTGGTGGTGGATTTGGACGAGGATTCGGTGGTGGATTTGGCCGCGGATTCGGTGGTGGATACGGTGGTGGTTTGGGATTGGGAGGCGGATACGGTGGTGGACTCGGAGGTGGTCTCGGCTATGGAGGCGGTTTTGGAGGCGGATTCGGTGGTGGATTTGGTGGTGGATTCGGCGGTGGATTCGGTGGTGGATTTGGAGGTGGACGCGGTTTCTACGGCTAGAGAATTATAGAATATTAAATGAATGTTTTAGTACAAAATAAATTACTATATTAGTAGAAGGATATATGTTTTTTGTTTTGATTTATTAACTGGTGCAATTGCTATTTGTATTCGATGCGAATCCTTGTATTTTCATCCCCATTCCATGAAATTGAAGAAACATACTTGGCGTCAATTTTATTATTGCTTATTTTAAAAGAATATGATAACTGCAAGATAGAAGTATCTGTAATGACCCCATTATGGTCAAGAAACACCATCAACCTTGCCAATGCCACCAGTAACATGCTCGTGGAGGCTCAATAGGTTTTTAAAAAGTGGTTCCAGAAAAAATTACCATAAATTTACAATGGTCACTGGTAGGCTTAAGCTTCTAATGAATCTACCAATAAATGGTTACAAATCAAAGATACAAAGTGGAAATTCCAGTCTTAGGTTCTTTTTCGTAAAACTAAATGGGTTTTGTTTTTCTTTAACTTAGACGCATCTATTCGCAGGGTTTAGCCAAATTGAAAGCGATGTGGAGTCTGGTGTAGTCGAAAATGAAAACAAAAACAAAGTAATCAATTCATTAATCGATCAAAATTTTAGATCACGAGGTGTAGGTATTAGGCTCAGAGGGCAGCAGACGGGTCATTTGGTACGGTCTTTTTTTGTATAGTGCGAAATACTGTAAATTATTCTCAAGAATTAGCCAAGAACTTTATTAAATAGGCTGACCATTGGAAGTCCGTATAATGATGAATAATTTCCAGCATAACTCATCTGGCATAACCTGATCCATGTTGAAAAATACAGAATAGGCCATAAAATAAAAATGACTTAATAAGGAATTAGAATTCAGGGCCTTGATGGGTTCTTACTGGGCCAAATTTGAATATGATTTGTCTGATTACTATAAAAATGTTTAGAGCCATTGGTAAAATTATCAGTCGTGATAAAGAAACAATAGTGAATTGAGTAAGGACAAAATGCGTGCATCAGTAGTTGCTGCGGTTTTCGCAGCCTTGATAGTCCTGACGTGGTCTCACCCAACAGCCCTTCAGGACCAAGAAGGCAATGTTGAATCGCTTTTGGCAGTTCATGAAGTTCAGGGCCATGAGGACGAATCTGCACGGGAAGTTCGACAATTCGGCCATCATCGAGGATTCGGCGGTGGATTCGGTCGTGGTGGTGGATTTGGACGTGGTGGTGGATTTGGCCGAGGTGGTGGATTTGGACGTGGAGGTGGATTCGGTGGAGGAGGCGGGTTCGGAGGCGGTGGTGGATTGGGAGGAGGTGGCGGATTCGGCGGCGGTGGTGGATTTGGAGGAGGTGGAGGTTTCGGCGGTGGCGGTGGTTTCGGAGGAGGTGGTGGATTTGGAGGAGGAGGTGGCTTCGGTGGAGGAGGCGGATTTGGAGGTGGTTTTGGCCGATGAAAAGTTATTAAGTGTTCTTGAAATTAGCTGTTAATAAAAGCATCTGTGTAGTGTGTTTGTTTGACAATGTGATTTATGTTTTTTTAAACTTTTTGATTTCTAGATTTTGGAAATAAAAGATTGTTTTTCTTCTAATTTAAAGAACATTTAATATTCTGCATATACCGATATTTCGGGAGTCAGTTGCCACCTTCTTCAGTGCCATTTTAAAAATATAAATGAAGTTTCTACAAGGCAGAGGTTTGAAGAGCTACATATGGTATAAGTTCAATTGGGTGGCTGGATTATGGTTGTTTTCTGATCTCCCTGTTGCTCCCTTGACAGATTTCTAATTCTTTGTGGGTATTTGGTGTGGATCCTGAAATGATCCTTGTCAAACCCAACCAAACCAAACCAAAAGTTATCCCCTTTCATTCAATTTTGATACCAACAATTCAGTTGAAGTTTTAACAATCCACTTTACTAGCTTAGCTGCTGACTACACCCTCCCTCATCCCTAGAATTAACCAATTTGATAAATTTGCTACGACTAACGAAGAACAATTCATTATGGCCCCTAAGGTTGAAAAGTGGGAGGTGGAATAAAACTAGGCGCTTTAGTGCTTTATCTGTATCTTTACCAGCTTTCATTACTGTTGAAAAGTCTAAAGATATAGCTATAGGCTGACATATGTTCCAACTGTGCCTATTAGTCATTGGATGATGCAGTGTATTCCTATCTATGGAAAGTAATCGAAATCGAACTGTAAAAAGTTGGTAAAGCCTTTTATTGAGAAATTGCTATCTCTAGAATCCGAGCTTTTTTATTTCATAGAGGGTCGCTGAATAAATCTGTGCTATTTAATGCTTAATTTAGTATTTTGTAGTTGCCAGTGTGAACGACATGAAGTCGTCGAGATACATGGTGGTCAGAGAATCGAACCTAGGGCTCAGTGTTTCCTGTTTCACTATCAGCCTCAAGTTTCCTAGTTTAAGAGCGAACTCCAAAAAGGAGGTACGAAATTTTGCAGAAATGGATATACTTCTTCATTGTATTGCCTGGCCTTTCTTGAGTAGCTTACGAGCGCCTAAAATACCCGCCTTCTTTTGAGATAAGATCGATTCGCATCTTCAATCTTTAATTTCTTCATAAGTTCACAAATGCTGAATAGACAAACCATTGATCGAAATAATTGATATTTAGCGGTAGTGGTGGAAAATGGTGTGGAAAATATAGAACGTGGAGCAGGTATTCCCATTTCATGCGAGTAGGTCCGGTGGTATCTGGATGTCGTCTCCTGGGAAGTAGCTCGATGCCGCGACTGCTTTCCCCGACTTCCTGTGAGACTTGGATAGCTACAAGATCTCCGGTCAGGATGCTTCCTCCTTGTAGAGGGCGAATCTGTTCCCGGTACACCCAGGGCTACTAAGCCAGCACTATCCCAAAGTTCTCCTTGGAATTTGAACTTGCAGATGCAGCTTTCGAATGGTGGAGATTTATCTGGGCTATCTTAGTGGTGACTATTGGCTCCGTTATTATTTGGATCTCTCCTCCACTGAAGGAGAATAACCCTCCTCCTCCGACATGGTGCTTTCTTGCAAGTTACCGTCCATCCTAAGCCATAGGAGATCTAGGTCTAGGTCGTCCAGCTTCTCATTTTTATTGGACAGCAGCTCTACTTCCCTGTTTGATTCAGTCCTTTCCGTTTCTATGGTCTCCGAGATTCTTTCGGGGACCTCGGTAAATTTTATACCCGATGTCTGCTCCGAAGTGTCTTTCCTCGGCTTTTCCCTATGAACATGTACAGGAGTTCCCTATTAAGGCAGGCCTAGACCGGATACCGGTTGTTGCGCCGTTGATGATGATGATGACATGTACAGGTATGTTGCCAAATCTACAATTTATATGGCAACTCTGACGTTTCATTGCCTCGAGGGATCGGTCATCAACTATCATCAACAATCGTGAAAAGTCTATCTCCACTTTCTATCTTGTTTCTGAAAACTCTCCATAATCTCGTATCGAGATCCTCATTCTGAGCGATTAGGATGCGCATGAGATCTTCCGTCTCTATTGCTGCGGCTTTCGGAGGAAACACTGTCACCATGTCAGCTCCTGGTATATCATACCCAGCACAAGTCGACAGTTTTGCTCCTTCCCCGCCTCCAAAACCAGTGTGCACTGTCCTCAGCCGCGCAGTCCACCAGTATGTGACCTGGTCGAAAGGGTATCCCGGTGAACACAAGGTTCACAAGGTTGCACATCCACCTGTCGAGAAGGTCTTCAATAGTTTCCTGCTCCAGATGAGTGTGTGTTTGCTCGGAAAATGTTTTTGGCGGTAAGGCCAGTCGAATGCCTTTGACCGCACTGGCATGGCTAATGGCGGGCTTCCTAATTCCTGCCTTCACTCCTAACTTATCCGGGTTTTCTCCCCTCTTAGGTTCAGGTTTGGGGTTTTTTGGGAACATTCCTATCATGTGGGCTAATCTGTGATCGTTAACAAAAAGTGAATATGGAGAGGACACTTAGAACAGAAAACCGAAAAGTCGTTGATATTTGAAGACTGATTAACAGTAACGGCATCTTAGGCACACGCCCACGCAGTGGTAACTGATGCAGTAACCAACGGTATCGCCTTATAAGCGGACTACCTTCAGTGGGAAGTCCATGTTCCTCCCCGCATGGGCGATACGTGACCGGGATAGAGTTGTGACTGGTCGGTTGATGTGGATGTTTCCTACGGGTTTCGGAATCCAACATGTGATTTTGTTACAATCCTGAGACGGGATAACCGTTGTTTGGTTGAAGTACCACCCCCTAAGCGAGGGGAATACCTGAGTTAGTCCAGCTTACTGAAGAGATGGGCAAGAAGAATAATTTTTGAAAGCCTGCGGGGGGCAGTTCAAAGAAAGAGCTGGAGCTGGAGGAATAATACTTCCTATAGAGCGCAGGGGTAGCGTAAGCCGGTAATTGTCACGGCCCTGGTCCGTCAACGGAAGTCTATGCCTAAATTTCGGACATCTACCCGAATAAAATTATGAATGTAAAAATGAATTATCAACAACTTTGGAGGATAGAGAGATATAGATGCTACTCTGGTTGATTCAGATCAGAAGAGCATTGAGTTATTTGCTGAAGTGATAATGAGGAGGTGGCGAGCCTGGAACCCTTTAGACGAAGTGGTATGCTTCGCAATCCACTCAGACGAATGGAAGACCAGGCGTTGATAATGACCATGGCTCTGTCGGGCACAGCCACCAAGAAGTGGTGAATGCCAACAAAGACAAAATTGATACAGTGCTAGCTAGATAGGTAATACCCTGAGCATGCCTTATAAATTCGTCGGGCCAAAGCAGAATGTACCCCCACTATATAAGATGGTGGTCCGATATCTTAAGAACTCCTGCAGAAAAACCATGGGCGAATTGTATTCGACGGGTCAATATACAGGGAATGCAGGGCTGTTACAAAGTCCTACGGTGACTCCATTGCAGCAGGTGGGTATTGCTACCAAGAGGAGCTAGTCACGCAAACAGCTTGAAAACGGAGAGTTGTAGATGGCAAAAGCTGCAAGGATCCAACAACAGGAACACGACGTCTCAATTTCAAATCGGGTTCGCAAATGAAATCACAGATGATGGGAGCAAATATTTGTATAGCCGAAGACACAGCCAAAACTAAGAAAGCCCCATCGGGATGCGATTATTATCGAGAACAGAGGTGACCTTTCTTACGCTGAGATTCTGCTGAATGTCAAGCGGAATCCGACACTAGTTGCCTAGGTTACAGATCAGAAGAACGTAGAAGGCAAGACTTCTCCTGGAGCTCTAGAAGACACAGGACGAAATGATACTCAATTACTTGGTATGTATCACAAGATAGCTGTGGAAATAAATCAATATTTGGGGTGGGATGTATAGACCAAGTATCTGAGAAAATGCTAAATGTATTTCAAAAGATAGTTTTGATACGAATGCAGATCAAGTATAACCATGCTAGACTATCTGGTGCGTCGAAGAAGTCGTAAAATTTGTTGAGGCAGCGAAAATCGAGCCTTTTAAAAAGACTTATTACATCAAGCTGTCAATATCAACTTGAGCGGTCGAAAACCGAAAGCTCAACGTTGCGTTAAGGGCGTCAGACTAATCATTTTAAGGTGTCAGATATATTCTGCATCTGATATGTTAGCTATCAGTAAATTCAAAGGAAAGAGGTAATTTTCACTTAATATAACTTTGTTAATAAGTGAAGGATTTTCATGAAACTTTCCAATATCGTGTTTCATATTATTATCTACATCGCTAAAATTGCAATTGAAATTAGCAAGATATAGTAATATTCTATTATTAACTCGAGACCTAAATGTCATATAGGGAAATTACTATGTTTTTTTTTTGCGATTTCTGGATTGAGTGTTTTTTCAGCATGAGCTCTTGATTCAATTATACTCTTTTTGATCGCCTATACCATCCCTTTGCAATAAATTGTAGAATTAACTTCTATTTCGGCCTCTGCATATGGACGGTCTGACAAACCCTGAACGATGAAGAGAATTGTGAATGATCAAACTGGAGGTTTGTAATGGTAAATCTGAGATTGCGATGGTCAAAAAACTCAAGCTCCATGGGGATTCGCGTGCCCCAATCGAAATGAACTAAAATACAAAAAAGACGCCCGACCGCACGCGTGGAGGATCACATCCTCGCCTGATGTTTCTCTTGCCTTAGATAATTTGTGAGGCGCGGCCTCTGAGGTTCTCGCCCCTCTTTGGGCGGTTGCTGGAGTCTTGACACTTGGCGCCAAATATCTCGATAGCAAGCCGCGAAAAATTCCCGATAGTTGTTGGTTCGGTTTCGGATCCACCCCCAGAGATCAATATCTGACAGACGATCTCGGAGAGCGTCCCACAGATCCGGCATTGAGCATCTAAGTTGTCTTGCCGATACTCCCAGTACCAGTCTGCCCTTTCTCCAGAAACCAATTTGTATGCGTAGGGTAGGTAGGTAGGTATCAGTGGCCGCTCCGAGGAGCCCAATTAGCGCTTTGGTGCGCCGTTTTGATGCCACAAACTCCTAAGACCATGACTGTTGTTATTGGAACAGGGAAGCAGAGTCCAGCTGGCTCGGATCGTCAGAGCCAGCCCGTAGCATTCACGAAGGAAAGCAGCTCTCCGACCCTGCAGCTAGAAATCTCACTGAGGTCCCCAAAGAATGGTTTACCCAGTGTCCGCAGCCTGACTCGAGCCAGAGCCGGGCAATCGCAGAGAAAGTGCATAAGGGTTTCCCTTCCTTCTCTGCAGCTTCGGCAATGCAAGTTGTAGGGTAAGCCGAGCCTAGCGGCATGGTCCCCTATGGGCCAGTGCCCCGTGCAGACCGCCGTAATCTTGAATGCATTTGCACGCGTCTGGCACAGGAGCTTTCGTGATCGGGCTATGTTATGAGCGGGCCAAATTCTCCTTGATTTGGCACAGCTTGTAAGCCTTCGCCATCTCAGGCCCGCGGCTGCTAGGTAGTGCGAGTAGACTCGGCCCCGACAGCCGCCAGCGGAACACCGACTGTATTCCCCGAGAGACTGCCAAGAGCAGAGCCTTGCCTGGCCAATCCGTCAGCCCGCTCATTCCCCTCTATGTTCCTATGCCCGGGAACCCAGAGGAGAGTTATCTTGAGCGTGCCGCCCAGATGATTGAGCGTGTCTCTGCACTGCCCCACCAACCGGGAAGATGTCGTCGTTGAGTACAAGGCCTTGATGGCTGCTTGGCTGTCGGTCAGAATGGCTATGTTACGCTTGGGGCTTGAATCACGCTCCAGCCATCGACAGACTTCCAATATTGCCAGTACTTCGGCCTGGAATACACTGGTGAAACCTAGGAGACCATACGACTTGGATACACTGTGTGTATTCGAGAAAACCCCCGCACCGACTCCATAGGCCATCTTTGATCCGTCCGTAAAGAATACCGTGTCATAGTCTTGCAACACGCCGCCGGTCTTCCGCTTTGCCCTGGTTGGAAGGTCCACAACAAAGTTTCTCGTGAAGTTCAGCTTGCGTGTGACATAGTCCGTGGGGGATGCCCAGATTTCTCGAGGTATTTCATCTAGAATGTTGCTGTGGCCGTAGGACTTTGCTACCCACCATCCGGACTCACGTAGTCTGACGGCACTGCACGCTGCAACATATTTGATGTGGAGGTCAAGGGGGAGGAGATGCAGGAGTACATTGAGAGCATCTGCCGGGCAGGACTGCAGAACCCCCGTAGCACCTGCATACGCGGTTGTTTGAATCCTATTAAGCTTCGTTCTATTGTATTTCTTCTTCAAAGCATGCCACCATACAATAGATCCGTACGTGAGGATCGGACGCACTACAGCGGTGTACATCCAGAGAACCATCCTCGGCCGGAGACCCCATTTCTTGGCAAAGGTTCTCTTACAGGCATAGAAGGCTATACAGGCCTTCTTAACCCTCAGTTCTATGTTCAACCTTCAATTTAGCTTAGGATCCAGGATTACACTCAGATACTTTACGTTAGAGGAAAGAACCAATCTTTGTTCATTCAGTCGTGGTAGATGGAATTCAGGTATCCTTGTCTTGGTGGTGAATAGCATCAGTTTTTGGTTGGGCTTATGCTGAGTCCGCATCTTGTGGCCCACAGGCACATCTTTCGCAACGCTCCTTCCATGATGTCGCTCATAATGGACAGAAACATCTCTGATACTAATATCACCAAGTCGTCGCTGCTGTTCAATGTACGTAAAATTTTGTCCATTACTATTAACCAGAGCACCGGTGAGATAGCACCACCCTGGGGCCTGCCTCTGTCAAGTGGTTGCCTCCCAGATCGGACTGGATAATCCTGGTACTCAGCATGGATATAATCCAATGCGTGAGATACCCCTCCAATCCAATACCGGTCAAGGCTTCCTTGATGGCGTTGGTATTGACGTTGTTGAAAGCTCCTTCTATATCCAAAAAGGCAGCAAGGGTATACTGCTTGTACTGCAGTGACCGCTCAACCGTGCCAATTACCCCGTGGAGGGCGGTTTCTGTGGATTTTCCTTTGAGGTAGGCATGCTGGGACTTAGAGAAAGGCGTTCTCTCCATAATCGCCCTTAAGTGAATGTCCAGGACGCGTTCTAGGGTTTTTAGCACGAAAGAGGTCAGGCTGATTGGCCGAAAGTCCTTCGCGGACTCATGATCTCGCCTGCCCGCTTTCGGTATGAAAACCACTTGTGTGCGCCTCTAGGACTGCGGTACGTATCCTAAAGTGATGCAGCTTCGATAAATCTCAACAAGCCACGGCACAACCCCTTCCTGCTGCTTCTGTTGTATGACTGGCATTATGCCATCTGGGCCTGGAGATTTGTATGCGGAGAAGCTATTTATGGCCCAGCCGATCCTATCCCCGGTAATTACCGATTTGATAGTCTCGCACAGCTGGGGTTGCCGCAAACTCTCCAAGCGAGGTTCTGATTCACAGTCCTCCTTGCTGGAGGGAAAGTGCGTTTGCACCAGCAGCTCCAAGGTTTCACTAGAAGATTCCGTCCAGGAGCCTTCCGACTTTTTATGGAAGGATGGACTCTTATGTTCCTTGGACAGAATCTTATTGAGCCTCGCGGATTCACTAGTGCTTTCAATGTTCTGACAATAGTCTAGCCAAGACCGCCTCTTGGTGGTCCTGATGGCCGACTTGTACTTTTTTAGGCAGTTCTTGTATGGCTGCCAGTATTTTTGCCTGTAGCAGATGTTGAAGATTTCTCTGGTCAACTTCCTGAGACTAGAGAGATCTTCGTTCCACCACGGTGGTAGGGTCTTTTGGCTGTACTTAGCAGGGCACCAGACTTTGAAGGCGGTATCAAATGCCTTCTCCAGAGCCCCGACCTTTGACTCCAGTTCGTCTGTCGTGCCAATCTCACCAATTTCCGCACCGGAAAGTTTGTTCTTAATTACCTGACCAAACTTTCCCCAGTCGATCCTCCTGGGGTCTCTAAAGGGCTTTGAGACCTCTGCGGCGAGATCTAGACTGAAGAGTATCCAACTGTGGTCAGAGAAGGATCTCTGGTCAGGCACTCTCCAGTCCTCCATCTTAAGAATCCCATTGTCGGTTATTAGGGTGATATCAAGGACCTCCTCCCAACCGTCACAGTTCTCCGAGCAGGGGAAATGAAAGGTTGGTGTACTGCCCCTGTTACACACCGATAGATTTGAAGTAATAATAAAATCAAAGAATGACTCACCTCTTTCGCTGATTTCGGAGCTGCCCCAAAGCGTATGCCTTGCATTGGTGTCGCAGCCTATCAACAGGTTGGCTTTCTTTGCTGTTATGGTGTTCGTCAGATGTTGTAGTTCTTCTGGCGGAGCTGATCGGTCATGAGCCATGTACGCCGAGGAAATATACACGTTCTCTGCCCCCACCTGCTCCAGCATAACCACAACTAGGTCACTGGAACTCAAGTCCGGGCACAGGAAAGCGTGCAGACTCTTCCTCGCAAGAATACATGCTCTAGGTTTAGCCTGATCGGCGTCTCCTGTGCTGTGGAATAAATTAAAATATTTGCTTTGGAGCCCTTTGATGGTTCGGTCGCTTCCGACCCAGAGCTCCTGTATTAGTGCGATGTCGATCTCTTCCTCTAAGTGGAAGACGAGCAGATTAGTCGAGGCACACTTGCAGGCACAGTGCTGCAGATTTATCTGCGTTACCCTCAGCATGATCTGCTTGCGTGGGGGGTTTGTCAGCTCCCGTCGACCGTCATCTCCTCCAACAGCTCGTTGGCGGCGTCGATTGGGTCAAGGTCGTCGTCCGGTTTTGCAGAGCGGAACACTTTCACTTTGGCATTCCTGACTCCGAACCACACTTTATAATCAGCCTTTTTCAGTGCCTCCAGGCACTCCTCGTTTATGCGAAGTAGTACGGGCTGGCTGTTTATCTGAGGTTCCTCCTTCTTTATAACAACCCAGTCGTCCATGGGAATCCCGGGGTTGTGAAGGCGCAGGAAATGGACGAGCTTGTCCTTCTCCATGCGGATCTTCGACAACCAGATGCGAGCGACCGGTCTCCTGGGAATCTCGTCTTAAGGGATTATCGTGAGCTTAACGCCCTCCCAGGCGTCGCTGATCTTAGCGACACACGAGCCGAGAAAGTCCTTAGAGAACTGGTCCATGCAAGCTATTACGTGGAACCCACGGACCACCTGAGATGAATCAAAGTGGGGAGTGAGTCCCGGGTGTTTGCCTCCGGTCTCCAAGAGATGTTCATAGACCATGCCCGACAGTCTAGTCCACTGGTCCCCACCTCCAGCGTTAGTTTGCCGCTAGCAGAATTGCCATCCGCCAGCACCACACGTAAGTGACTCCTGGCCGCGTCGCTGAAGGGCTTCGCAATACGTGGCTCGCCGGCTGACGGTTGCTGTACAATTTCCTCCGTATGTTGCTTGGTGTCTGCGCTCTTGCCCACTCTGCTCCGTTTCTTATTTTGTTAGACCTCGTCTTGAGATCGGTTGCGTTTTAGAGCGATGGGCTTCGCCTTCTGCTCGTCAGCCCGGCGTTTGCTGTGATATTCATCAACTATCGCCTGGTATTTAGCGAGGTATTTTTCATCCCGCTCGTCGACAGTACCGGCCTCCTTATTCTTGGCAATCTTGCCGAGAGTATGCATGGCTTTCTGGTACTGGCTCTTGAGCAAGACACCCGTGGACCTTCGCTTCTTAGCCGGTTTGCGGCGACCGACATTCTTGTCGGTTTTCGCTTTCGAGGGATCCCCCGACGCTGAGGACTTCGGGTCAGGAGTACTATGTCTGGTACTTGCCGCACCCAGCTTGACGGCAGTGGGTTCCAGGCTGGAAGCCACTAGTCCGTCTGACGCCTCGCTCCGGGAGGTCCCTGCGGTTGGTTTCAGCACAACGGTGCTACGGCTGGCACCGAGTGTGCTGCTCTCGACGGCCACTGTCTCCTGGCTGGAGGCCAGCAGCTCGTCCTCCGATGATGCGCCTGGCATCATGGCCTCCTCTTCTATCGTCGTTTTAGTTTTTTTGTTAATTGAGTCCACGTCTTGGTCCCACGAGTAGTCCGGGAAGAATGTCCACTCTGGCTGGCCTGGCCACCAGGGTAAGGGTCGCAGAGTAATATATAAATAAATCAAAATAAAAGGACTGGCGCGAAATCAATCATTTTCGTTTGAAATCAGAGAACAAAGTGAGGATGAATCATTGAGGATAGAACGGCACAGTATTTAGTCGACTACCTCCGTATTTCATCAGGGATCCATTTTACCCGTCACTTCTTCCTGACAAAAAAGAAAGAGTTTTTCATTTTTCAAATTCTGAAACAAGGAGATAGTCGTTTCACATAACAGCAGCTCGGACGGCAATACTTTCCGATATATAGCCGCAAAGGCCGGTAGATTCAGAGACTTTTGGAAAACCATCACTTATGAGACGTTAAGTCTTAAAGACAAACACATTAAACGACTAGCTTTTGTGGTATACTATCAAGGATAAGACGAGAAATTTTACTCTATAAAGCAGAAAAGGAAAATTTAGGCTTAGGAACGCTTGCATTGGGAAAAAAGGCGTGAAACCTAAAACTTGAAAGATGAAGTCAAGTGTACGTTGACCCTAGCCGGGAACAATGTTTAGACGCTATTGTTTGTCTATCCGAGACAACTAAGTATTGAGCCGGAGTAGGCTATCTTCCTTTGATTCAAGGAACCTGAAATTAGAATATATTAGGCCTGAACCTAGGAAATGTGGGCCCCACGTTGGGCGCCATTTGTAATGATTAAAAGGGATTATGATGATCAGACGACCATCCTGAGTGGCCGGAGATGATCAAAAGGGGAGGGCTATCCTAAAAACTTAACAAATATTGAAGCTCCAGCAAAGTGCGTGCGATAGCTCCTCCCCTCTTGATCGCCTTCTGCCACTCAGGATGGTCATCTGGCTATCGTTATCCCTTTTAGTTATTACAGGTCATCTTGAACTTCTATGTTGGGATCTGCAATTGAATTTTGAGAACCTTTTATGCCTTTAGGTGGTATCAACAATAGGTCAGATATATGATTATTATGTAGACTATCCTCTGGTTTCTTCGTATAATGAAAATATCAATTTGTGATTATGGTTCTTCTAAACTTTCCTGTATCTTATCTCAGGAAAGTAACCATCAACAATTTACGCAAATCACGCTCAATCAAACGTAAACGTACAATAAATTAAAGTAGGAAAGTAAATCATCTGTGAATGACCAAATTTAGATATCTAAGTCACGACTGAACACGGTCATCTAATATGATTTCGACAGGGAAAAATATTGATATTTGCCTTTGAATAATCGGAAAAACACCGCAACAATGCGTTTCTGCTGCGCGTGGAATAATAATGTAATTAGGAATACTTTGCGCATACATATATAAATAGGTTGGGTTTTGGGAAGCTGGAATCATATTTTGTGAAGTGTCGGACAAGTTGTAATCAAAATACCCTGAAGAGACTAGCAGGATGCGATTTCTACTATTAGTCGGACTTTTCCTGGCCTTATTGGCCCTCGTTCGTGCAAGTCCTGGCAAACAAGGCGACCTCCAAGGAATCAGCTGCAATGAACAGTTCGCATATCCTCGTGAAGCGGCTAATCAAGAAGCAAAACCTGATGAAGGATTTCGTCCGAATAGAAACGCACCCAGTGAACCCAAAGGAACACCGAATGCATGAGGATCAAGGAACAAGTTAAATATCGTGTGATAAATTAGAAACAAATATATATATATGTCGTTTTGATATAATTATAAAAAGTTTGTGATAAGAGAATTTGATTTGTTTCATAGATTTGATGTGGAAGCAAAAGAAATTCATTTGGGGAAGCATTGAACATTCAGGAAGTGCCAACTTTCACGGTAGTTTTACAATGATTCGGCTCAATATTTAATGAAATGTCAAAATTAGTGTTTGTGTTTCAAAATGCCACCACAAAAAAAAACCACAAGGAGGAAAATCCCACCCACCACAACGCAATAAACAACCTGATTTATTGGTACCTATGTTGGGTAATGCAATATACTTTGCCAGGAACTTGATGGCTATAACTGTCTCCGAGAAAAATGCGTGTGACAGACAGACAGACAGGGAGGGAAGGATACCCAGGACATAAAGCCATCATGGAAGGCGAGAGAAGGAGAAAATTTACTGTGCAGGGGCTTTAGGTCATCAATATCCCGCGACAGCAGTGCCTCGGTGGTGAACAACTTGGCCACCCGGGCATACACTGCTAGACGAGGTTTGGATCTGCAGAGGGAAGTACCACCTTACCGAGAACACCAGTAAAAAGACCAAACAAAGGTGAACTGAAGGCAGAATGTTGGACGAAAAAAAAAACCGTGATAACACCCACCGCATATGATCAAGATGCGCGACAGCAGGAGCTACTTCAGGACCAAGAAAGGGACCAATTCAAAAGAAGTTCATTAACTAAGAAATCTCCACCAACGTCAAATACGGTAAAGGATAAGGTACAGGTAAAGTAAATAAACGCCAAAAGTGGGCTTGTAGAGAACAGAGTCCCGATCCGAAGGAATTACCTTTCACCCATGTTGAAACAAAAATTGTTGAACTGCCCGAGTTATACTGTGCCAACAATGTCGCCAGCGACCCAAGTGACACCTAACCGTTCTGCCATCGAATCGCGGCGAAATAAACGAATACTCAGCAATAATCAGCAGACGCTTAAGAGGAAAAAAGGCGGACTGGCAATTCTGAAAGCCAGCCCCAATAGTTCAAAAGGAGGAAAGCATAGAGCGAACCTAAAAAAGTCGGTTGCGAAACCCAAGACGAACGAAAGCAATGTATGGACTAAGGTTACCAGCAAGAAAGCCAAAGGAAAAGCAAAAATGGGAGTTCGTCCAGAGGCGATTGCTATCTCCAGTAAGGCAATCTGTCCTACGCCGGGATACTCAGAAAGTTCAAAGCTGATTCCGACCTAAAAGATCTGAGCGGAAATTTGAAAAGAATCCGAAGAACCCAAAAAGGGTCTCCTGTTTAAGCTGAAAATATTCAGCGTAGACAAGACTGACGACTTTCGCACTCAAGTTAAAAACTCGCTTGGAGAGAATGCCGCAGTGCGTGTCTAAAAATCTGAGATCTCTAGGCAGTGTAAGGGTCTCGATGAAGTGACATCCAAAACAGAAATTTGTACTGCTCTGAAGGAGCAATCAAGTTGGAAGAATTTGCCAAGGAATCTGTTGTGGGTTGACAAAAAGCCTATGGCTACTCAAATGGTTATAATACGAGAGGCAACGCAGAAGTTCTTGGCGGCCGGAAAAGTTCGGATTGGATGGGTTGTCTGCCTTTAAGAGAGCAAACTTCACTAAAGAGGTGCTTTAAACGTCCCATGTTTGGACACTTCGCGAAGGAATACACCCGCGACATTGATCAGTCCTATCGATTCAGAAAGCGTAGGGAGAAAGGTCATATTGCCAGGGAGTGCAATAGGGACCCAAAATGCCTATTGTTTGAAGTAAAAGAGGGACATATTGCCGGATGTGGTAAATGTGCGAAATTTAAGATATCGCTGACTGCAATGAAAAAGTGAGGTTTATTTGAATTGACTTCAATCATTGCAGGGTTGCTCAGAATTTGTCTTGAGCAGACCACGTTCGATTCTGAAATGGAAATCTCCATCATAAGTGAACCGCATAGAAACGTCACGGTGGCATATGAGTCATAGATTCGACTGGTGGGGCGGCAATATAGGCTTGCGGTTGGCAGATCATATAATGTACTGCAAGTTAGGCAACGAGTCGCTTTGTGTGGGCGAAAATAAGTGGTGTATCTATATAGCCAGTGTCCGGATGGCCCAAGTGGTTATAGCGCTAGGTGTCGTAGCGGAAGGCCGCGGTTCAAATCTCACTGGTGGCAGTGAAGTCCATAGTGTTTTACGTAGGCACCTGTCGTGAGACTTAATCCTACGATCCTCTTAAGACACGGATTGATTTTGTGACCACAATCAGAGCCCCGCTGAGACAAGCAACAACGGTACCAGTCTATGTCAAGTGCGTGGCTTAGCATTCATACTGGTGGATGCAAGAATTACCTAAATCTCTACCGAACTATGGAGTACGGCACCTGTGTTGATACGCAACACCAGGTCGAGGCCCGAAGGTCTCTTCTCGCTTGAGCATAACCACAACCACCATGAAACTCCCACTAGGGGGGCCAACCGCAAATAACCGAGCTGTCCTCACATACCCGAAGTATGTGAGCCCAGCGGCTTTCCCGGTTCCCATGGTACCAGTATACCCCTGGTAAGATTTCGTGACCAATTTGCCACTTCAGATTAGTCCCCGTGCAGACTCGGGTTTGATAGCCCTGATTAGGCCTTTGGAGCATTCGCCTACTGAATCACGGCCGGCAAACCAAAGTGATTACGGCGTCTCCCGGTGCCACCACTATGGAGGTTCTCCTCGGCCACTTGGTTTTGGTTTGGCCGATAGGCTTGCCGCCCCATCTTCCTCGCCGCCACCTCTGAGCACCAACTCACTGGTGGCAGAGGGATTTGTTATCGTGACTGGATTTCGGATACCAGTCGACTCAGCTGTGAATGATTATCGGAGTGAAATCAGGGTAATAATCGGCGAGCGCAATGCTGACCACACTGCCTCCTACGGTGTACTGTAGTGCACCGTAACGGTCTTGAATGAAGTGCTCTAACACACTTCAAGGTCCTAGTCCAATTGGATTGTTGCGCCAACGATTATTATTATTATTTATATAGCTGCTACCCCCCGTCAAATTTGACACCGTCTGAACGCGAGCAAATGCTTGATAACCTTACTCTCGACGCAAGGGGACGAAACCCAAAGATAATTGCTGGTGAACGCATGGTTCAACGCATGGGTCCTTGAGTGTTGTAGCAGAGAATCAAATGCAAGGGGGCGCAGTTTATTAGAAGCTTTTTGGGCAGATGAACATAATTTTGGTTAACGAAGGTGTTGCAAACATTTTTCAGAAAGGGGGTCAGGCTCGGTTGTAGACCTGACCTTTGTCAGCACTGGGGCGTGGTATGTCCTGGTGCGTCAGCGAACGCTACACCCACAGCACTTACTAGTTAACCGACATGTTCGCTGAGTTGTTCGAAGCGTGCATGTCTAAGGGGATATTTCAAATGGCATGGAAGCGGCAGAAATGAGTACTTCTCCCTAAGCCTGGTAAACCTCCTAGTAACCCATCATCATACAGACCCATAAGTCTTTTGGACACTGTGGGGGAAATTTTAGAGGGGGTAATCTACAATAGATTACTTCCGGTTGTTGAGAGCCAAGGCGACCTTTCAGATCGCCAGTCTGGGTTCTGTAAAGCCAGCTCAACTATTGATGCCATCAAATTGTCTACTGGTGCGACTGAAGATGCAGTTCACGGAAAGGGTAGCAGCAAATATTGCGTGTTGGTAACCCTGGACGTGAAAATTGCATTCGATTTGGCCAATTGAAATCTAATACGTAAATCCCTAGTGAAGGTTGGTATTCCCCCTTATCTCGCTACTATCGTCGATAGTTATTTAGCTGAGAGGTGGTATGACACCGATGATGGACCCCAGGAATACGTGGTTCCCGCGAATGTTCCGCAGAGCTCCGTATTGGGCTCGCTACTGTGGAAGATCATGTAGAATAATACACTTAATCTCCCCCTTCCGGAGGATGCCACAGTGGTGGGTTATGCCGACAACATAGCAGTGGTTGCTTTCGCATAGCATTTCGAAGATGCTGAGTTATACTCAGGCGAGGCAATCCATGCTGTTAAAAGTTGGCTAGAAAGCTCTAGTCTGACACTTGTGGAGGAAAAAAACGGAAACGGTCCTCATCATTAAGCGTTGGAAGAGAAATACGCCTGTATTAGAATTGGAAATCATATCATGACTTCCAAGCCGACCATCAAAGACTTGGGAGTGCTGACAAACAGCGAGCTCAGTTACAGGCAGTATATTTGTGAGAAATCATCCACTGCAAGTATGGCCCTGGCAAGGATGATGCCGAACGTGGGAGGACCACGGTATACTTCTAGGTTGTTTATAGCCAGGTGGTGATCTCAATCATGGTCTATGCAACCCCAGTTTGGAGGCAGGCGTTTCGGATGTCAGTTAACGCTAAAAAACTGAATGTAATCTACAGGAGGGCAGCCGTGAGGGTATACTCTCCCTTCAGGACTGTCTCAGATGATGAAGCATTCGGCATCTCGGGAAAGATGCCGATTGATATCTTGGGAGATGAGATGAGAAGCCAATTTTTCCCTTATGGCAGATGAAGGACGCTGAGAGAGAGAGAGAGAGATTCATAACTAGATAGCAAGAGCGGTGAGAACGCTCCGGAAAAGGTCGGTGGACTCACAGGCTCATTCCTGCCATCAAGAAGAAGTTAGAGAGACGACACGGTGTGATTAATTATAATCTCACCTAATTTCACCAATACCTGCACAGGTTTAAACTGGAGACCTCACCCGACGGTCCAGATTTGGATGGAGTTCCAGAGGACCCGGAAGGGAGGAATCTAGAGGAGGCTCTCTGGAAGATGCTGGTACCAGAAAATCTGGCGCCGAAAATGGTAGCATATCAAGCGAAGAATTGGGATGTGATCAACTCCGTGATCGCATCTTACCAGAACAAATTGCGAAAGGCAGAGGAGAGGAGAAAAGCGTGATCACATGCGCCGCGTATAGAAGAAAGGTTACCAAGCTAGAGTGAGCTGACTCCGCTCGGTGATTTAATATCTTGTGGTGGTATCGCGGGACAGGGAGGGAGTCGGTGTGGTTTTAGTGGGTAAAAATTCGCTGGTGTTCCCAGAACAGCGTCCTTTGAAGGTTCCACCTCCTGAAAAAAAAGAAAAGGCAGACAGACAGTAAACTGATTTTAATAAGAAAAGAAGTTGATCGTCAATACTCCGTATATGGGCTCTACCGCCTTGAGTGCGATAATTGGAGGCACACTTTCGTGCTCCCTAATGTTACAATGCAAACATAATGGATAACATAATGGATTGGGTTAAGCCACATCTCGAAAGCTTCATCGATAGAGAACAGACTAGTCTCTTCTCTGAATCGTCCACGTCCACGTCCACGTCCACGAAGAAGCATCTAAACAGCAGGGAAATCAGAATTGGTTGGTTGTTGTGTAGGATACAAATCCGGGCTGCTTCAACCAAAAGTTAGAGATGTTTGGACTATGGGCACATATCTGCAACCTGTCGGGGACCGGATAGAAGGGCAACATGCCGCAAATGCGGTCAGGCAGGCCATAAAACCAACACCTGTAATGTAATGGAGAGTTGCGTCCCATGCAGGGACCGTGGTGCGTTTGATGAGAGCATTGGGCGCACTGCGGGCTCAGGACGGTGTCCAGCCTTCAGAGCAGAACTGGAAAGAGCTAGGATGAGGTCAATATTATTCGCATCCTAGAAATCAATATGCACTGGAGTGCAACCTCTAGCGAGTTGCTAGCGCAGTTCACTGTGGAGCCCAAAACACAGTTAGTACTCATTAGTGAGCAGCACCAAAATAAGGACCCAGCTTCGCATGGCACCCTGACATATCAGGTACCTTTACCAACTGATTTCCCGACGGCACCCTCCTTAGAGTTCTTGTCCAAGGCCGAGGGGACGGCTTTGTCTGGATTTGGTGTTTAGGGATAAGATTTTTAAGTGTGTATCTTACGACGGACTTTTGACGAAGGCATGATGCCCCGGAGGACGCTATCTTGGGCACAGAGGGGTGGACTCTGGTCGGGGCTGACTTCAATGACAGGGCGCTTGAATGGGACATGCCTCACCTAGACTCCAGAGGGAAGCGAATTCTCGAAATGGCGGCGAAAACAGAACATTCCAGGCGTAATACATCAATACACTGCTTTCTAAATGGTTGACAGCTGCTCTTGTGCGCCACCTCGACACTCTTTCTGTGCATGGAACGTTATGAAGGAACACAGGGAGGTTTGTCGAAACTCTTGGAACAGGTGGGAACGTGCTGGAGGGTATTCCGGGGGTGGTGGCACTGCAGCTGATACTGTCGTAAATTCAGTTATGAACCTGATAACGACGGCCTATGGAGCTTCCATGCCCAGGGCATCGAGACGGGGCCAAACCTTCTTGTATTGATCGACGATGGAAATTGCAGAGATCCGGAAGGAGTGTCACAGATCTCGCCGCATAACACAACATCTGAACCATCGGGAGGACGCATGTACCATAATGACGGAGTACAGATCAACCAAAAGGAAACTCCGTAGGGCAATAAACAGGAGCAAAGCTCGCTGCTGACAAGACCTGATTGACGAAGTGAATGTGGACCCGTGGGGACTCGATTGCAAACTGATAACCCAAAAAATCGGGGCTCTGCGGAAAACCTGTTCATTTACGTCCGAGCGTATGGACCACGTTGTACGCGCATTATTCCCTGCACACCCCGTACTGGATGATAACATCAGCACGGAGAGCGCCGAGGACTGTCCATTTTTCACTATAAATGAGTTGGAACAGGCAATGCTCTCTATGAAAACAAGAAGGCGGCAAGACCCGATGGTATTCCAGCGGACGTATACAAACTGGTATTCCAACATCGGCCGGACCTACTGTTCTGCGCATTCGACGCATAGCTGAAAGAGGGCATTTTCCCTTCTCGTTGAAAGGTGGGGGCTTGCGCAGATCAACAAAGAAAAATGAAAATGCGATCCCGAGTTGCCGTCTTCATACCACCCTTTTGTATATTAGGATTGTCTTTGGAAAACTGCTTGAAAAGCGGATCAGAAGTAGATTCGCTGAAGCGATATGCGCGGAGACTTATCTCAACGGCTGTTCGGTTCTAAAGCAGGGAGATCCACAGTTGATGCTGTCGTGCAAGTCGTGGATGTCGTTCGTCGAGCCGAGGCACATAGCGGCCAAACTCGACGGATGGTGCTCCTCATAACGCTTGACATTCTAGGCACATTAGACAATACTTTTCACGTGCCGAACTATCTCTTATGAATATTGAGAGACTATCTGAGGAGCCGCTCCCTGCTCTATGAAACGATAGAGGTTCAGAGGAGGGTTGAGGTCACGTCGGGGGTAGCGCAGGGTTCCACTCTAGGGCCGGACCTCTGTAACGCTACCTATGATAGTCTAATTAATCTCGACATGTCAGAAGAGTCGCGCTTGGTCAGTTATACAGATAATGTCGCGGCGCTTGTTGCTGGACGCACAGTCGAACTAGCGCAAAACAGACTTGGCATATTGATGTGACGGGCAAGCGGATGGATGACTGTTCAGATGGACTGGGCAGTTCATTGGCAATTTAGGTGCGTGGCTGAATCGGAAGCATGGTGAGACTGACTATTTCCTTACCCGGTTCTTAAGTGGGCATGGAGGTTTTCAGTCTTACCTGCACAAGATTGGAAAGACACGATCTCCGGATTGTATGTTTTGCAATGGAGTTGTGGACAACGCCCAGTATCCCTTTTTTCTCGTGGAAGGTGGGGTGGGATTCGTTAGCAGCTCTATTTAAATGCAGGGGCTCTCTCCAGATAACATTATGGAGTCGATACTGAAGAGCGTTGGATTTCTCCTTACTTCTCCCCCCTTCCGTTGGCAAAAGGAATTCCCTGATTTGAAGGGTTCCACAAGGTGGGAGAGTTCGGGGACCAGCCCGAAGTAATGTGAAAAATGGTTCTAGGCTAGCTCTCTGGCGATGGGGAGGTGGTTAATTGAAAGTTCGACGACGTACCGTTGCGGGAGTCTAACACTCTCATGCATTCGCTAACCAAAAATGACGTAAGGCTTTACTGGATTTTTAATAAGAATTCCCGAGCCTTGTCCTCTTCCATAAGGGTGCTCAGTATCGTAAAATTTGTAGCCGGATATCATAACATTATATTTTTCGGTGAGATGAGTCTCCGATATAAGGAGGAAATCGATCCCACTGTTGACAAGGAATACCATTTTATGTTGGCTAATACCATTTGCATTCCAGTGGCAGATTGTCGCTGAGCGAACAATTCTCACAAGTTTACGTCAATGATAACAAAAAAAAAACCCTAATGACGTGCCTTTACAATTTGGCGCTAGACAAAAAGTTGTCATCGAAGCCGCAGATAACTTGTTTTTCTTTTGTCTGAAAAATCATTTTAAGCCCAATCGAAGAAACCACCACAATTCTCATAGGGAGGGCGGGGAGAGGGTTCGACCAGAATTCTCTAAATTCACTCATATGTAGTTGAACTAGAAAAATGAGTCGTGGAATGGTTGTTTTTGTTTTTCGAAAACCGCTCATAAATTTTCCTATAGGAAAGCCCAACTTTCAAAAAGTTATAGGGTCATGGTCACCTCTAATCTGGTTGCCTTTCGCGATTTAGGATGTGGTGATAAAATGTATGCCGAATATAGGCTGAACTTAGATTTTACGCCCCAATATGTAAGGGCAATTTTATTTCGCTTTCAAAATAGGTGCCATGTTGTCCACCATAATTAAAAGTAACGAGTCATAGACATCTTAATGATGTGATTAAGTGAGAAATCTAAGATGAGTTCTCAGATTTCTAACCTTATCTCGGGGAATCGGAAAAAAACCATCCATAGAGAATGAATGGTGGCACTGAGTCATTCACCTGACGAGATTTCTGATAGAGATTTCAGATTATCTTCCGACAAGTCATTAGATTAGAAAACCCCCAAAAAAATTAGCACTTACGCGAGGCATAGATTGATAATTAACAGATGAGTACAATGGACCAGCTGTCTGTGGGTACAATGGCCATTATCGAATTGGTGAAAAGTTAGCTTCGGCATATAATGGTAAACAATGATCTGTCTTGGCTCCTCATCAGCAGCATTAAGAGGAAAAACCCCCAAAAAGTTGTTGCCCGACAAGACAATCTACTGTATCAGGTTAGGAGCCGCATCTAATAATTAGGTAAAATTTTTGAATATAGGAAAAAACTTAAATCCGAACTACGATAGATTAGAATTCCGGTTAATGTTCTAGATGAGAGTGAATCGGATATGCGTGCAGATGACCACCTCTTTGACTACTATAAAAGTCGGGGGATCGATGGAAGGAGGCATCAGATACTTTCGGTTAATTCGAGGAAATCGTTTCTAGGAAATCACACTAGCTAAGCAAAAATGCGTGCATCATTTGTTGTTGCAGTCCTTTTGGGCTTAGTGGCCTTAACATGGTCCTACCCAGCTGCTGAGGATAATAACGTCGAAACCCTATTGGCCGTGAATGAAGCACAAGGACACGAAAACGAAGCAGGACGCCAAGTAAGACAGTTCGGTGGTGGTCGAGGATTTGGAGGCGGCTTTGGCGGTGGCCGCGGAGGAGGATTCGGCGGTGGCTTCGGCGGCGGCCGCGGAGGAGGATTCGGAGGTGGACGAGGTTTCGGTGGTGGTTTTGGCGGTGGACGTGGTGGTGGCTTCGGCGGTGGTTTCGGTGGTGGATCTGGTGGCGGCTTTGGTGGTGGAGCTGGTGGCGGCTTCGGTGGTGGTTTCGGAGGCGGCTTTGGCGGTGGACGCGGTGGCGGTTTCTTTGGTTAAAATGTTAGATATAGAAATGTAAATTAAAATAAATTGTGTATATACTGAAGTCACACGATTTTTATTTGGCAGTCACTTTAGTTTTATACTTATGTGGAGGTGGACAAATTTTATTGATAATAGTAGTATTCGCGCCAAACTTTCCAATATCAAGCCTTATATTATAATATATAGGGTTGGCGTTTTTATTTTTCTGGTGAGCTGCAACATTTTGCCACATTTCCGGCAGAATGGGTGTGACACGTTGAAAACAGGTCTTAGTACGTAGTCCTTAAAGGGACCCAATTGCGTCATTGATCGAAATCTGTAGGTAGAAGTTCGAAAGAGCGATGTCTGGTAAACGCAGTGCGTGGGGCAGGACTTTTTTGTTTTTCACTGATTCCGCAACATGCGGCCGCTCGAAATCATGCCTAGTATTATTAGTTGCGGTCGATATCGATGTTCACAAATACAGAGAATGAGCTTCGAGGAATGACGTAGATGCATGGCTTGGACATGGGCATGGCCCCACCAATTTCCTTTCGTTTAAGATTATCATAGGATATTTCAGTGCCATCAACCATACGATGCAGAAAAACTTTCCGACTTAATCGTTCAAGCAGCAGCCACACATCAGTAATGACGGGTTTAAGCTGTTTTTTGGGAGAGACTTTCATGGTTTTCTCTTCTAAGCAAAATCGTGGTCACAATTTACTTCGAGTACCCTGATGACAATCAAATTCAGGGCTAACTTCGTGGACCCATCATGACCCAACGGGAACTGGATTAGGTAGTAAGCAATCTCGTATCGTCGCTGAATTCACTCCTCAATACGGGAAATCACTATGTAGATCCAATGCTAGACATTATTCGTGTTAGTAACATGCTGGTCTTTGGCTTCCTCACAGGCCTTTGAACTTGATATTGACTTCAGTCATCGCCCCAAGTATTTGATAGTCGGCTTTGAACTGCTGATGTCCCCACCACCACCAATACTAATTGTATTCCTTTTCCCACGGTTGATAATGAAAACCGCCTTAGTATAATATTTTGTTCGGAAGGTCCCGCCATGATATTATGCCACCGATGGTGAATATCGTGGTCTCCTTCGGCGCGAGAAGGGCAACGACCCCATTGTGCATTGCGTTCTACAGGAGAGTACCAAATGCTGCAACTTGTGGTATAAATATCGAAATGGTGTACTTCTTGGATCCCTAAATTTCGAGTAGCTTAGTCAAATACTGGGAATTCTCTTGAGAGCCAATGGGCATTTTCTCCATTCCCAGCTGATTGAGTTGAATGCAGGTAGAGCATTTATTGGAGAACATCGCGCCTTGAGCTAGATGGGACATGGACCGTTGGATGAGCTTAATGAAAACTAAACTCTCACTCGGTTAGGCCTTCCCTATATTTTATGATTGGAGAAAGTCTATTGTAGATAACTTTTTTTAACATTTTTCCTACAGTGTCTGCAGGGTAAATCGAGCGGTTCGATGGGCAAAACTAAATTTTTTCACTGAGCCTACCATCATCATCATCATCAACGGCGCAACAACCGGTATCCGGTCTAGGCCTGCCTTAATAAGGAACTCCAGACATCCCGGTTTTGCGCCGAGGTCCACCAATTCGATATCCCTAAAAGCTGTCTGGCGTCCTGACCTACGCCATCGCTCCATCTTAGGCAGGGTTTGCCTCGTCATCTTTTTCTACCATAGATATTGCCCTTATAGACTTTCCGGGTGCGATCATCCTCATCCATATGGATTAAGTGACCCGCCCAACGTAACCTTTTGAGCCGGATTTTATCAACAACCGGACGGTCATGGTATCGCTCATAGATTTTGTCATTGTGTAGGCTACGGAATCGTCCATCCCCATGTAGGGGGCCAAAAATTCTTCGGAGGATTCTTCTCTCGAACGCGGCCAAGAGTTCGCAATTTTTCTTGCTAAGAACCCAAGTTTCCGAGGAATACATGAGGACTGGCAAGATCATAGTCTTGTACAGTAAGAGCTTTGACCCTATGGTGAGACGTTTCGAGCGGAACAGTCTTTGTAAGCTGAAATAGGCTCTGTCGGCTGACAACAACCGTGCGCGGATGTCATCATCGTAGTTGTTATCGGTTGTGATTTTCGACCCTAGATAGGAGAAATTGTCAACGGTCTCAAAGTTGTATTCTCCTATCCTTATTCTTCTTCGTGTTTGTGTTTGACCAGTGCGGTTTGATGTTGTTGGTTGATTCGTCTTCGGTGCTGGCGTTGCCACCATATATTTTGTCTTGCCTTCATTGATGTGCAGCCCAAGATCTCGCACCGCCTGCTCGATCTGGATGAAAGCAGTTTGTAAGTCTCGGGTAGTTCTTCCCATGATGTCGATATCGTCAGCATAGGCCAGTAGTTGGGTGGACTTGAAGAGGATCGTACCTCTTGCATTTACCTCAGCATCACGAATCACTTTCTCGAGGGCCAGGTTAAAGAGGACGCATGATAGCGCATCCCCTTGTCGTAGACCGTTGTTGATGTTGAATGGTCTTGAGAGTGATCCTGCTGCTTTTATCTGGCCTCGCACATTGGTTCGTCGGGATACCGAATTCTCCCATGGCGTGTACAGTTTTACCCTGGCTATGCTATCATAGGCGGCTTTAAAGTCGATGAACAGATGGTGCAACTGTTGTCCA
This sequence comes from Hermetia illucens, assembly GCF_905115235.1. Lineage (NCBI taxonomy): Eukaryota > Metazoa > Arthropoda > Insecta > Diptera > Stratiomyidae > Hermetia > Hermetia illucens. The sequence continues at coordinate 5,890,484 of NC_051849.1, read as the reverse complement.
TATTCCAACAGTTTTTCCATCGCTTGCCGCAAAGAGAAAATCTGATCTGTTCCTGATTTGCCTGGAGTGAAGCCTTTTTGGTATGGGCCAATGATGTTCTGAGCGTATGGGGCTATCCGGCCTAGCAAGATAGTGGAGAATATCTTATAGATGGTACTCAGCAACGTGATACCTCTATAATTGCTGCACTGTGTGATATCTCCCTTTTTGTGTATGAGACAGATAATGCCTCGTTGCCAATCGTCAGGCATTGATTCGCTGTCCCATACCTTGAGCACAAGTTGATGAACCACTTGGTGTAACTGGTCGCCTCCATATTTAACCAATTCGGCTGTAATTCCATGGGCTCCTGGCGACTTATGATTTTTTAGCCGATGAATTGCACGGACTGTTTCTCCTAAACTTGGTGGTGGCAGTATTTGTCCGTCGTCTTCAGTTGGCGGGACCTCCAACTCGCCGATGTTCTGGTTGTTCAGTAGCTCATCAAAGTACTCAACCCATCGCTCTAATATGCCCATTCTGTCGGAAATCAGATTTCCCTCTTTGTTTCGGCAGGATGAGCATCGAGGTGTATAGGGCTTCATCCTGCTGACTTGCTGGTAAAACTTCCGCGCCTGGTGCGGTTGCTCCCTGTACTTGTCTAGTTCACAAACTTGTTGGTTCTCCCAGGCTTCCTTTTTTCGTCTGTGAAGTCGCTTCTTCGCTCGACGGAGTTCGTGATAAGTCTCTGCGCGTGCCCGCGTTCTTTAAGAATGTAACATTACTCGGTATGCGGCATTCTTCCGTTCCGTTGCTAGCTTACATTCATCGTCAAACCAGCCGTTCCGCCTCCTTTTGCGACTGGGGCCAAGTATGTTTGTGGCCGTATCCATGATAACGTTCTTCAGGTGGTTGTGAAGATCATTTGTTGATGCTTCATCTCCAGGTCCTCTGTTGACTGCGGTTATTGCAACATCCATTTCCCTCTTATAGGTGTCGCGGAGGGTTGTGTTGTGGATGGCTTCAGTGTTCACTCTCACCTGATTGTCAGAGGGGATTCTAGGTGGTATTGTTATTCGGGCTCGGAGCACCATGCCAACGAGATAGTGATCCGAGTCTATATTGGTCCCCCTATATGTTCTGACATTGATCAAGGCTGAGAGGTGGCGGCGTTCGATCAACACGTGGTCAATTTGGTTGAAAGTGGTCCCGTCTGGAGAGGCCCACGTATGTTTGTGGACCGCTTTCCATGCAAACCAGGTACTTCCAACAACCATTTCGTGTGACCCTGCTAATTGAATAGTCCGCAGTCCGTTATCATTTGTTTTTTCGTGTAAGCTATGGGAGCCAACGTATCGCCTGAATACGGGCTCCTTCCCTACTTGGCTGTTAAAATCCCCAAGTATGATTTTGATATCATATCTGGGACAGGCTTCGAGGGTTCGTTCGACTGCCTCGTAGAAGGTATCCTTCTCTGACTCTGCAGTCTCCTCTATAGGGGCGTGAACGTTTATGAGGCTTATATTTCTAAACTTGCCTCGCAGGCGCAGAGTGCATAGCCGTTCGCTTATGTTTTCAAAGCCGATAACAGCAGGTTTCATTTTTTGGCTGACTAAGAAACATACTCCGAGCACATGGTTTACTGGATGACCGCTATAATATATGGTGTAGTGGCTCTTCCCCAGGAAACCGGTCCCTGTCCATCGCATCTCTTGCAACGCAGTTATATCAGCCTTATATTGGGACAGGGTATCGGCTAGCTGCTCATCAGCTTCATCTCTGTACAGGTAGCGCACGTTCGATGAGAAAATGCGCAAATCGTTGTTCCGTTGTCGTTGCCGGGTCCGTCGTTTTAAAATCCGTCCTGTCCGAGGCTCCTGTTGTGGCTTCGTAACAAGTTGTTTTCCATGTAGGGTTGTCAGCCCTACCCAACCCCCAACCTGGAGGACTAGTTGGTACAATTTGTCCCGTTTTTAGGCGCGGGAGACTCGCCTTCATCCTTCTCCGTCTGCAGCTTTTCGTCAAGAAAGAGCTCCCAGCGGTCACCACGTGGAGGTGGAGATAGGGTTTGGTAGTAGAGCTGTTGGTGTTGGTTCAGCAGGCATTTCCCAGGTTTTATGCTCCATCGTGGGTACCAATCCACGTTTCGCCCCGGGGCCTATACTACCCTTTGACCGTCTGTCTTTTTTCGGTTGAAGGTGGAAAACCTTAAAAGCTACCGTTGATTCCAGCCAAACAGTTATGTGAATTCTGGCCCACTAAACCACCTGCTTCTTCTTTCATTCTCCCCGCGGGACAGTCATATAGGATTATTTCGCGGGGCTTGATCAGAATTTAGCCTACACTTGTGTTGAAGATCGCGTTCCCGGAAGATTTTCCGGTGAGGTATGCACGATCGTAAAGGCGTTGTTTTTCTTTCGCCCGAATATCAATCGGGATCATCCTTACTATTACGCAGGCTGCTTCATCGGATATTGTTCTGTAAGCATAGCATGTTTGAAGTGCACTTATGCAATACGCAGCTGCAATTTTCCTGTTACTTACTTAATTTTCAGTGCCTTTTACACTGGGGCTGCATATTATAGGATCGAGCTGACCACCCTTGAAATTAAGAGTCAGCGGCTCAACCTTGGGCCACGTATATTTGGTAGCATTCCTACGATCAGGGCTCCGATGTTATATGCCTTAGTTGCTGCACGCTCCGTATATGATTTCAAGTGTAGCCTCAGGTCGATCATTATCCCTAAATACTTGTGCCCAGGGTGGGAAGCTATTGTCGGTGTTCCCACTTTGATTTTCATGGGCATGTAGTTCGTCCGCTTGATGATAAATACTGCTTTTGTCCTATGTTCTGCGAGCAATAGACTAGCGTTCTCTAACCAGGACTTAATGCCATCAACGGCTTTATTCGCATTATGATCGACTTTTTTGGAGAGGTGTGCAACAACCGTCACTGCAATGTCGTTCATGAAACCAATGAATTCTAGTAGGGAGATCTACCATCAGTACATCAGTAATTATACAGAGTGGGCCTAGGATAGACCCTTGTGGAACTCCGCGTGTCGCTGGACATGATTTCATATCTTTTTTTAATTCGCATCACAAAACCCTATCGATCAAGAAATCGGCAACAATATCCATCAGGTACATCGGCACTCCTAAGTTGTACGAGGAAGGTTCACCTAGAGCTTTGTTTGACTTCGGAATCATTATTAGCTTTTGATTCTTCCGTCCGCCTGTCTGTCTAACCGTGTGTCTGTCACACCGATTTTCTCAGAAACGGTTACTCCTACATCTACATGTCAGGATGTAAAATCTTTTTTCGCCAAAGATAGTCATGTGGAATATCAATATCAACAATCCAATTGGATCAGAGCCTTCAAGGACAGGATAAACTTTCCGATACGCATGTTTGGTACTGACAGGAAATGTTTGACGTGTCTAGTAGCATTTAGGCTCTGCCACTTGTCATTGTGAGAAGTTTGTTCTCAGTTTTTGAAGACAACCTTAGCTGCTGATAGCACTTTGAAAGTGTCTAGTTGAGAGTTTCCAATTCATCTTCAAGTGCCAAAGGAGTTTATTGGACTTTGTCTAACACGTTTTCCAGGGATTCGCCCACAATAGTCAGATTGAATTCTAAGTATCGGTGATCTTACAGTGGGACCTCCTCTAACACTTGCCAGGGGGCAATTAACTCCAACACTTTTGAAGTACAGATTGTTAGGTCACTTCTTCTCGGTCCCACCAACATAGAGGCGCGCCCTACGTTTGCAGTCATGAGACCAGGAGAAGTGATGAAATCCAATAACTTCTCTCCTCTTGGATTGCATTTTCTACTGTCTCAACAAATACGTTGAGGATTCGCATCGCAACCTATTAAGTGTTCGAAACCACTTGATTCAGCATACGCTACATGATCCCTTAGTTCTTGCGGAGTTAACTATGATGTTTTTCCTCCCGCCATTAATCTGGTATTATACGATGACCGTAACTAAGTTCTGGCAACAGAACTGTCTCAGGATGGTTGCCTCTAACTGTCTCGACATCAACACACAGGCTCTTGGTCTTATGGATCATTCATCTTAGAAGATCATAGCCCCCTTTACTGATTCGATGCCACAGATTCTATTAAATCGAACCCATGGCTTTTGCACCAGAAAAATGTAGGAGAAATCGTGCAGCTTTGTCAACCTCACTGGCAGCAGATAAGAGGAGGCTTTGACGTGCTGCAGGTTAATTTGACCAATCTTTATGTCTTTCGACATAAGCTTAGTCTAAAAAGTAGTGGAAAGCTGTTAGAAGCGCATGTCGGAGTCCACGTGTGACGGGGCTTCTCCCACACCGTACCGACAGTGACTCGATCCCTTCGTGTTTGATTTCTCTGAGAAAAGCTGCACTTGGAGGCAGAAAAGTTCCCATGTTCTCATCCATCAAAAGTCTCATTTCATCCCGCAGAGCATTCGTTTGTTTTCCACTTTACACCTTGACTTGTTTGCCGTGTCCGGTTTACATAGATTCGATCACTCGAACTGGCATCAAATTAGTTCCGTTCACGTGGCTGGCTTCCCTTTCTTCCGCCTATTCCTTGAAAGGTGTAGGAGAAGTTGCTAGCAGGTAAGATTCACTCTGTAGTTCTTTCACCAGTGCGAGCCCCCATACTGCCACTGTATGCACTATTCTCCGCGCAGATCCATTGTGAGAGAGCACACCGAAAATCCTGCAATTTGCTCTATATTGTGAGGGTTGAGGACCATCAGTGATATTCCCTCCCAAAATGGAGGTGATGTTCTACAGCTTCCTGATATGATTGAATTTCAATCTATCTATGAAAACGTGGAGCACCATATGGTGACTTCCCCTGATCACATTTAGACTCTTTTGGTCCAGTTCGAATACCATGTTGAAATCTTCCACGCTTGTAGATTTGTCCTTCCTGGCATTCATCAACATTATTCTCCAGTGTTCGAAGTCCTTGTCCGGGTTCTGTTCACCCATGATGTCCTCTGCCTTCTTTCAAGGGCCCGTTAACCAACATGTAACATGTTCAATCCTTCGCAGCCTGAACTTGGGCCGGCCGCCAGAGCTCAAAGCCGGGATTACCTGTTGGAGTCACTTTAAGGCAGCCTCATCAGTGCACTCCAAATAGGCCATCGCGAAAACCTTGATCGTTAAATCTTGGCTGGGTTCCAGGCTCCAGGTTTTTTTCCACAGGCATTGCCGGTGGATGGTAAAGTGCGCCTGTAACATTTTTCTATCCTTATAGGAAACTCCCACGACAGCAGCCAGAACTGAGGCTGCAGCTAGCGTATATGTCCTCTTCCTTCCCGCCTTCGTGACCGTATTCCTATAGGAGGGACCAGGTTCATTGAGATTTCTCTCGCTGATTTAGCCACCTCCCGGCATACGGGTCCTAATCCCCGCGGAACGCGTGGATGTAGGCCCTGATCCGGAGCACAATAAAGCGTTGGCCAACACAGATGTGTTTGTCTTATACTTCTTGCGCGCATTACCCCTGACAAAAGAGTCCGGTGCATCCAATGTGGATCTCACCGGGGTCACCAGTTTATCCCCACCTTGCATCGAAGATTCCGCTTCCTTACGTTGGATTTCTCTGGACATTTTTTTTTTTGGGAGTAGGGTAGGTGAATGTCTTTACGCACAGAGTGTTGGACTCCCGGAACAGCACGCTGGCGGACTACCAACTAAACACCTCCCTGTCCTCAGAGAACTAGCCTGGAACCGTTTGACACATTACTTCGGGCTAGCCCTCCCGCTCTCCCGGCTTTGGGAGGCTTCAAGTCAGGGAATTCCTTTCACCAACGGGAGGGGAGGGGAGGAAGGGAGTTGTTAGTTCAGGGAACCTCTTACCGTCCGATCCCTCTGCCGGTCGAGTTCAATCTTCTTCGTAATAAGAAGAGCCCGAACATAATGCGCAATACGATTCCAGCTGCCAGCGCTCTTCAGCATCTCTCTGACAAGGTTGTCTGGGGAGAGCTCCCCTGTGTCTGCATAAAGCTGCTGGCGGATGCCGTCCCACCTCTCGCATGAGAAAAAGGTGTGTTCAGCGTCGTCTGCCACTCCATTTCAGAACACACAATCAGGAGATCCTGTGCAGGAAAAACTGAAAACCTCCATGCCCACTTAGAAGTTGGAAAAGGAAGTAATAATTTCATGGTTCATTTTGCCAAGAAAGTTGCCACTCGCTAAGGGTGCGTTGACGTTCTTCACGGGTAACCACTTCTCTTAAGTTTTCGCCCTTACGGCGATAGATAGCTTTGCGCTCCTTGGCAAGGAGGGCAACGGGGATCACTCCCGCAATTACCATCACAGCTGGTTCGAAGACGGTGCGATAAGCAGACGCCACTCGCAAAGCTCCCCGCTTCTGCACATGAGCGAGGCGTTTACTATGCAGCTCCTTGTCAAGGGCATCAGCCCATACCTCCGCGCTATAGAGAAGAACGGACTGCGTTCCTCCCATGAGGAGACGTTTCCTAGTTAATATAGGGGCCCGACATTCGCCATTACCTGACTCAAGGCCGCGACTCCAGCTGCAGCCCTGTCCGCTGCTGCTTTGATTTGCTCGAAGAAGCTCATCTTCGAGTCGAGCATTAAACCAAGGTATTTAATCGCTGGTTTTGACTCTATAGTTAACTCGCCGATCGATATGGGACGCGGGGTCGGGATTCTCCTTCTGGTCAGGTTTTTTCCAGCGCAAGGTTGAAACCGTGAGCAATCATCCATCCGCTTATCCGTCCCATCTATATGCCAAGTCTGCTTTGCGCCTGTTCAACAGTGCGTCCGGCAACAAGTGCCGCAACGTCGTCTGCATAACCGACCAGGCGCGACTCTTCAGGCATATCGAGTCTCAGCAGACTATCGTAGGAAGCGTTAGAGAGGTCCGGCCCTAGGATAGATCCCTGTGCTACTCCCGACGCGATTTCCATCCTCCTCTGACCCTCTAGCGTTTCATAGAACAGGGAACGGTCTTTCAGATAATCCCTCAATATCCGCAAGAGATAGCTTGGCACGTGAAAGGAGTTCTCTAGTTTGCCTAACATATCTGTCCATCTTACGGAATTGAAGGCATTTCTGACATCAAGTGTTATGAGGAGCACTATCCGTCGAGATCGGCTGTTGTGTGCCCCAGCTCGATTAAACGCATCTACGACCTCCATAACAGCATCCACTGTAGATTTCTCTGTTCTAAAAACGAACTGCCTTGCGGATAAGTCCCCGGCAGCACGGATCGCTTCAGCGAGTCTACCCCTGATAAGCTTCTCGAGCACTTTTCCGGCCGTGTCAAGCATACACAGCGGTCGGTATGCAGACGGGAGCTCCAGGTCTCCTTTACCCTTACTGATCAACGCGAGTCTGGCCACTTTCCAGCGGCAAGGAAAAATGCCCTCCTTCAAGCACGCGTTGAACGCTTCGAGCAGCAATTCTGGCCGTTGGCGGAATACCAATTTGTGAACTTCCGCCGGGATGCTATTAGGACCTGGCGCCTTCCTGTTTTTCATAGTGAGAAACGCTTCTTCGAGTTCTCCCATTGTGAAAAGGGGCAAACCATGACGCTTTTCGCGCTATTTACATCAACCCGTACAGGGTGTCTGGGGAACAATGCCCGCACAATGCGGTCCATCTGGTCTGTGCTCAGTATGCAGGGCTTCCGGAGAGCTTCGATTTTCCGGGTGACAAGCTTCTAGCCGGGTCCTCATTCACCTCATTAACAAGATGCTGCCAGCCGCGAGCTTTGCTTTTATTTATAGCGCTGCGGAGTCTCCTTTTTTGCTGATATATATTGTGCCTTTATGGCACATGCCTCCTCGTTGGCGTGCACACGTTGTGCCAAACGGCGGAGCTTATGACACTCCTTTCGTAGGTCGGCAATTTCTGCCGTCCACTAGTTTATAGAACACTTGTCGCGCCTGGGGCCTCTCCGGGGCATGGAAGCCTCACACGCCGTCGTTATCAGGTCCATCACTGAATTTACGACGGTGTCAGCTGCGACACTATCACCCCCTGGAGTGCCCCCCAGCGCGGCCCTACCTGCTCCAAGAGCTTCGACGAACTTTCCGATGTTCACCCTCGCGACATTCCACACGCAGGGGGAACGTCGTGTTGGTGCTCGCCGGCAAGTAGCGTCAACCACTTCGAACGCAATGTACTGATGATCGCTTGTCGAGAAGTCTTCTAGGACTCGCCATCTGTCCACCGATGATGCTAGAGATTCCGACGCAAAAGTGATGTCAGGAATGCTTCCTTCACAACCTGGGCGCCGAAACATTGACGTGGATCTGGTGTTTAGAACTACGAGCCCGGTTCTCGCCGCCATTTCCAGAATCCGTTTCCCTCTGGAGTCTGACTGAGGCATGATCCATTCAAGAGCCCTGGCATTAAAATCACCGCCAACCAGGATTCGTCCCTCCGTGATCGAAATGGCGTCCTCCACGGCATCAAGCCGGCGCCGAATGTCCGGCATCGTCTCATTCGGCGTCAGGTAAACGCTAAAAAACGTTATCCCTAAACACCGGATCCAGACAAACCCGTCCCCTCGGCCTTCGGCAAGAACACGATGTCGAACGTTGTCCCGAACCCAGATGGCATCGGTGCCCGATAAATCGAGATGCCATGAGGACGGGTCCTTGTTTTGGAATTGCTCGCTAATCAGCACTAGATCAGCATTTACTTCCGCAGCGAACTGTGCTAGCAAATGGTGAGCGGTTGCACTCCGGTGCATGTTAATTTGCAAAATGCGGATCATGGCGTTCGCACCCTAGCCCTCTCCAATTCCGCCCTGAAGATCGGACACCATCCCGAGCCCGCAGTGTGTGCGACGCTTTCGCCAGACGCGCCACGATCCCTGCGGAGAAAACAGCTCTCGCTTTCCTTGCAAGTCTTCGCTTGATGACCCGCTTGGCCGCATCTCCGGCATGCTGTCCTCCTGTCCGGACCCTTGCAAGCTGCTGACGTGTGTCCATAGTCCAGACACCTGTAGCACTTGGTGGGGACTATAAGCATTCGCACCCTGCATACTACCCATCCGATTTTGATTCTCCCGCTGTTAAGGAGTTTCCTCACATATTGCTCGGAGACTTCCACCACGGCGAGCTTTTGGCCTCGAGCATTTACAGAGGCAATACCTACCCGGGCATTGGTCACCTCTGGACATTCACGCTTTAGCGCCTCCTCTACTTCGGCCTTTTCTGTGAGGCAGTCAAGATTCCGTGCTTTTAGAGAGCACATGGGTTCTAGGCTGGAAACAAGAGCCTTCTCCCCCAATAGCCCCTTGACTGCTGCGCAGAACGTGCTCTTGTTGGTCGTCTTTGGGCCCAGTTCGACCAGAACTCCACCACTCTTCGTTTTCCGTATCGAAGACTCCTCTGCTCCGTTTTCCTCGGGTTTCATCCTGTAGCGGATTTCACTAAGGACTTCCGCAAATGTCTTGCCTTCCGTCGGCTTAATGAGCAGAGCCGACGGTCTAGTCCTAGTCACTAGGGTAGATGCAACTTATTAAATGGTGCGTCGGCTCTGCCCTGAGAGTAGCGAGCCTGGCTACTATAGAGGCTAAGAAGCGCGTGCCAACGGATAGAGCCACTTTGATTGAGCTTCAGTATTTGTGGGCGGATCTTCACACTCTATTTTGCTAACTCTTTTTCCTTTTCTGATTTGGGGATACCATTTTGTTCTATCAAAGGTCTGAACTGGATGCAGTCGCGAGGCTTTCATATCGCTATCCAGCGTATCAAGCCGCCGTTGCTTCGGTCGACCTTTTGGTTTTTTCCCATCGACTTCGAAGTTCAGAACGATTTCATTCATGATTATAGCATGAAAGACGCCCCTTTCGCTTGTGGCGGAGCGCCCAACTTGCGTGTCGGACGGCATCTCTCCCCAGGCTCCATTCTGTATTGAACAGAAAAACAATTTTCGTTGTCAAAATGGTTTTCCGATTTTGTCGCCACCACGATTATATATTATTTTGTTTTTTTTTGTTTATTTTGAGTTGGTTCTCAAGCTCTGAAGAACTACGTCTGCGCCTCGGCGATTGGATATGTACGTATATGGGTGGCTCATGCAATGTATGGGGAAAACAACAACAAAAAAGGGGTTATTGATTGATTATTATTTTAGTACTTGAAAATTTATTTATTACAATTAAATAGCATTTAGGTTTTAGAGTTTCCAAAGGTTTAAAAATAACAAGGTTTTGTGATACATATTTTTAAAAGGGAAATAAAATCACCATTTATAAATTAAGATTTAAAATATATTTATGTTTGATTGGAAGCTAGGATGATAATTTCCCCGCCAGCTCAATGTAAAACAAAGGCGAAACGAAACTATCCGAATGCTGCCAAATCACGCGTCCTGAGTAGTCATTCACTTAATGCTGGACTAGACTAATTGGAGAGAATTTTTTTTCCCATCTTTTTGTTCATGCATTTTTTCCCACCTCTGTAGAAACATGAAAAGGTACGTTTTTAGGTTCTACCCATTTATTCAAATTCGAAAATAATTAAGTTACAAACACCGAGAAGGTCGAGAGAAAGAGTGTGTAAAAGAGTCGGATGGCGTCGAATTTATATCCTTGCCGATCCATATAGTGACGTTACTTTGTTGAGCATATCAGCTGTTGAGAGGCGTTGCCATGTTGGTACTGTCATGTCATTACCATGTCGCTACACTGCTCCCTCCTGAGTAGTTTTGACGGTTAACGGCTGGAAAACTACGTATCGAATATTACTCGCCTCCCACTCGCTGGTTTCGCTCTTGGTCCTGCATACGTTTTGGGAGCCAAACTTATTGGTCGTTGGGCTGCTTCCGTTGGATCAGATGTTACTTCGAAATAGGCAGGTTTTAGTCGCTCGACGCTGATATTTGTTGCTTTGCCCTGAATTTCCATTTTAAAAACGTTGTCGGAAAGTCTTTCTAACACCTTATATGGTCCTTCGTACGGATGCTCTAGCGGCTTCTTCACTCGATCAATCCGCACGAACACGTGTGAGCATGTAGAAAGATCCTTGTGGACGAACACCTTCCTTCTATCATGTCGGGAGATTGGCGTTGCACGAACTTGCGTCATATGGTGACGAAATTTCTCAACGAAAAATTTCGGATCGGGAGGCATTTCCTCGTCAAGAAAAAACTCTCCAGGAATGCGAATCGTTGTCCCATAGACTAGCTCAGCAGCTGTTGCGCCAATATCCTCCTTAACGCTTGTACGAAGACCAAGCAAAACCGTTGGCAAAACTTCGACCCATTCACGGTTGTTGTGGCACATAATAGCTGCTTTCATCGATCGGTGCCATCGCTCAATCAATCCGTTAGAAGCAGGATGGTATGCAGTGGTTCGAATCTTTTTGCAACCCACTAAGTGTGTCAGCGACTGGAAGATCAAGGATTCGAACTGGGATCCTTGGTCCGATGTTAATATAGTAGGTGCTCCAAATCGTGAAATCCAGTTGGTGTAGAATGCGTCTGCGATAACATCTGCCGTAATTGATCGTATCGGAACCGCTTCAGGCCATCTCGTAAATCTATCGATCATAGTCAATACATACGAGTGACCTTGTGATTGCGTTAGCGGTCCGACAATATCGATATGTACGTGACTGAATCTCGTGTCCGGCATATCGATTTGGCCATGCGTTGGTTTTGCATGTCGTCCAATCTTACTTCGTTGACACGCTAGACATGTTCGTGCCCACTCGAGAATGTCCTTGGACATACTAGGCCAGACATATTTTCGGCAAATTAGCTTCTTCGTGACGCGTCCGCTTGAATGAGATAGTCGGTGAGTAATCTCAAATATTCTCCTCCTGAGAAGTATTGGGATATACGGCCGTATTTGGGAAGTTGACACATCGCAGTACAACATTGTATCCTTGTCGTCAACTCGCAACATTTTCAAATCCAAGGTCGTTTCAGAACGCAGTAGATGATGGAGTTCCTCATCGTTTCGTTGCGGTGTAGCTAATTCTTCGGGCGTTATGGCAACCGGCAATGTAACAGCACTAACTCGGGACAAGGCGTCTGCTGTAACGTTTTCCTCGCCAGTGACGTATATGATATTGGTCGAGAATTGGCCGATATAGTCCAGTTGCCTTAATTGCCGTGGACTAGCTTTATCGGCTTTCTGTTGGAAGGCAAACGTTATCGGTTTATGATCGGTTTTGATTAATAACGGACGACCTTCGACCATGTAGCGAAAAACCTTGACTGCACTGTAGATTGCTTGGAGTTCTCGATCGTAAGTGCTGTACCTACGTTGTGTATCGGAGAACTTCTTCGAAAAGAAACCGAGCGGTTCCCAAACATCGTTGTTCCACTGTTCGAGAACTGCTCCCATAGCCGTGCCCGATGCGTCTGATTTGATGGCCAATGGTGCATTCTCAATGGGATGTCGTAGTAACGCAGCGTTGGCAATTTGCTGCTTGCACTTTTCAAATGAGACATCTGCTCGTGGATTCCATTCGATTTTGCGTTTATCCCGTTTCCTTGCACCAATGAGATACTCGTGGAGAGGTGCTTGAATTTCGGCTGCATTCTGGAACGATTTTCTATAGGAATTAACAGCTCCTAGAAATCGTCGCAAATCGGCAATTGTTGACGGTTTTCCGAAATTCAAAATGGTTTCCACTCGTCCTGGAAGGGGCTTGATGCCATTTTCGCTCACCAAATATCCTAAATATTCGGCAGAAGATGTTCCGAAGCTGCATTTATCGACATTGATGGATAATCCGTATTCACGGAGTCGATTAAATATCGTCAATAAGTGCTTCCGATGCTCCTCGTTCGATTTAGAAGCGATAAGAATGTCATCGATGTATGCATAGCAAAAGTCCAATCCGCGGAGTGCATGATCAATGTACCGCTGGAAAGTTTGTGCGGCATTACGTAGACCGAACGTCATTACTCGGAACTCAAAAAGCCCAAAAGGAGTAATGACAGCTGTTTTGGGAATGTCCTCGGGTGCTACAGGAATCTGGTGGTATGCTCTTGTCAGATCAATCGTGGAAAATACCTTGCATTCACTCAGTTTGTGCGCAAAGTCACTAATGTGAGCGATGGGGTACTTATCTGGGGCGGTGATAGCGTTCAAACGCCGATAATCTCCGCATGGTCTCCATTGTCCGTTTTTCTTCCGTACCAAGTGTAACGGGCTCGCCCATGGGCTACTCGATGGTTGGCAAACTCCCTGTTGTAGCATGTAGTCAAATTCGGCTTTCGCTTCGCGCAGTTTTTCGGGCGTTAATCGTCTGGGTCGGTCAAAAACAGGCGGTCCTTTAGTCAGGATATGGTGGTAGATATCATGAGCCATCACTTTCGCTCGGTCAGATGGAATTGTGATGTCGACAAAATCTCTCAGAATGTCATGGACTTCAGCGTTGTCATACCACAAGTTATGGTGTCGGTGAGCTTTGCAATGCAGGATAAGTTGGTCTTTTCGTCGATTATCTTTCTCCTGCGTAGGTCCACTAATAAGCCATAATGGTGCAGCAAACCGACACCGATTATTGGTTGTCGAACATCCGCTAAAACGAACCTCCAGGTAAACGATCGTCGTAAGCCGAGGTCGAGCGTTATGATACGATGTCCATATGTTTTGATTGGCGTATTGTTGGCGGCATAAAGCTGAAATTGCATTGGCGTGTGCTGATTTTTGTCTTCAGGCAAAACTGAAATATCAGCACCGGTATCCACCAGTAAATGCATGCAGCTTTTCCGATCGAGTACTAATAATCGGCTGGGTTTACTGTGAGAGGGGTCGTCCTCGACCGCCGAAATTCGGGATGACGAATTTAGTTTTCCGAAGTCGCGGAATTATTTTGCCACTTACATGGCGGTCGGCAATTACGAGCTTGTTTCCCAAACCGTTGATGAAAGAAGCAAAACCCTCGATTCCGTGAACCTGATCTTTGCCTTCTGGTGCTCCGTTGTTTGGATCGGGACCGGTTGCGTGTCGTGATTTCCAGTCGGTCAATTCGGCTCAATATTTGCTCCAAGACATCATTTTCCGTGGATGCCTTCTGAACGGTGGAAATGCAAGGCAGTTGTTGCACCTCGATCATTAAATCCGCCATTTTCGCCAATTTATCGACGTCTGCTTTGTTAGAAATCGCTAACACCATTCGAATATTTTCGGGCAATTGCTCAAGTAGCAACGATCTTAGCATGGCGTCAGTTACCTGCTCTCCGCCAGTGTTTCGCAAGTCCTGCAGGTAATGCGATGGTCTCTTTCCTTCCAAATTCTTCTCTTGGAAAAGTCGTCGCAGCTTGGATTCGGCGGACTCTGCAAATGCTGCCAATATCCTCTCCTTCACGGCTTCGTACTTATTTGTTGCCGGAGGATTGCGTGCTATCGAGATCACATGCGGAAGGATTTCCGGCTCGGCAAATTGTATCACGTACTTAAATCTTGTTTCGTCCGACGTGATGTGATTAGTGTGGAACGCAGCCTCTACCTGCTCAAACCAAAATGCCGGGTTGGGTCGATAAAATGACGGAAATTTTTGTATGCGTGCCGCTTCCACGAATACGCCTGCTGGTCGATTAGCTATCGGCGGCAGGAAATCACTCTGAAGGGATGTTTTCGGCGTCTGTGGCGATTTGGCTTCAGTGGCCATTTTGAAACTCGCGCTTGGTGTCGATTAAACGTATGGAAATTTAAGATCACTGCACTTTCTATTTTAACTCATCACGTCGGGGTCACCAATGTATTATAGAAACATGAAAAGGTACGTTTTTAGGTTCTACCCATTTATTCAAATTCGAAAATAATTAAGTTACAAACACCGGGAAGGTCGAGAGAAAGAGTATGTAAAAGAGTCGGATGGCGTCGAATTTATATCCTTGCCGATCCATATAGTGACGTTACTTTGTTGAGCATATCAGCTGTTGAGAGGCGTTGCCATGTTGGTGCTATCATGTCACTACCATGTCGCTACACCTCTTTGATGCATAGTTCCCTCTTTGGGGCCAAGTATGACTGACACTGTCCTCCATGAAACCGACACTTGTTTGAAATTGACTTGCTAAGGAAAATTACGAAATGGGTTGGGAAAAATTCAAATTTTGTTGGAAAAAAGTGTGAATTTGGCTGAAAAAAGCTAAAACTGGAACGATACTAGTACCTAAAACTTCCGGTTTCAGGTTTTTTTTATGCTTCTATTATATCGTCAAGAAGGTATGGCGGGACATCGGAGGCGCAAACCTGAGCACCATTGTGATTTCGCCTCTGCCAATGCATTCAATAGACTTAGAAACAGCTGACGGCCTGACAGCAGACTAGGGTCACAAATGTCAAAGATGACATTTATCAACAACTCTCTAGTCTCGTCCGCTGATCTGAGCAGTACATTTTTTAAAAAGTGCTTTAATTTAAATCTTATTAATTTAATCTTTTTCAACGATTTCTTGGAATAACAATAAGTAAAAGGCTGTGATACATTCTCAATGAAGTAGAAAATAAATTGTAAATTAGAAGGACGAAGTATCTTTCAATTAATTTTGGGAAATAACTCTCCAAAAAAGGAATGCTGATCCCCTTGGGCATTGCATTGCGTCATACGAAAACGATTAACTATGAAACTGGATTTGCTTTCTAAACAGTTCCTGTAGGTTTTTCTTAATTTCTTATATAGAAAGCTCTAACCAGATAAGATAGACACGTTCTAAGATATTTTTTTATAGAAAAACACAGAAGTTTACTCTATGTGTAGCCATTATTGCAATGGCGCAGTTGAAGACGCTTGCCTCGTTCTTTACCTTTTTGGTTAAGAGTATCTTACAGCTTTAGATACTACAATTATTGTAAATCGCATATTATCATTGTGATCATTGATTGTTTTATAAATCATTTCCTGTTGTCAGATTTTGTGGTTTATTCTCAAGGAAAAGAATTCTGGTCGCCACGCCGGCTTCAGTGTCATTCCAACTTGTTTCCAAATTTGTTAAAATGATTCGCGCCCAAAACTGCCAGCTGTTGGCAACAGATTTAGATATGAAAGTGATTTTACTATGTCTGAGATGATTTTTGAATAATCTATCTATTTCCACGTGCACAGAAGATACATGGAAAAGTAGACAATTTATGGGTTTAGTGTGGGTTGAATGGCTTCAAATTTTGCCATTGGTTACAGGAAGTATTGTTTAAGGGCTGACGGGATAATAAATCCCAACATTTTTTTTTTATGGTAATTTCTAGAAATATTTGATCTGATTAAAATCCACTTTGGAGTTTTTTTTTTTTAACCGAGGACCGGTTTGAGACTAAGGTGGGTTGCGTTATGGCATCTGGGAATATTTCAATCCAACGATTTGGAAGAATTCTTGGTCCTGAATTGAATAAATTTAGATTGATTTAATCTGAATTCATAAACAAAACCTGAAATGGTTTCGCATCAGCAGATTACTGGTTATTCCCGAAATAAATGTGGGCCTGAAAATCGTATCAGACAAAAGGTAAAATTCCATGTCAGCCCGGCTCAACTCATCTTATTTTCGGATAAATAAATAAAAGATACATTTTGACTGAGATATTGAACAAAGACTTATGAAGATTTCGACCAGTTTCGCAGTGGAAACAAATAAAGAGGTTTCTGTGTTTCGCATATAAGCTCCCCTAATCAGGGCAAGGAGTCAGAAGTTGGTAAAATTCCGAGGATTCAACAGTTTTGAGTTTCTCAGAAAACCAAATTAAAAAGGAAAACTAGTGTTGAAGGAAAGATGAGGATATTTCTGTTTTTGGGAATAGTTCTCTTCTTGTCGTCCCAATCGTGGGCCGAAACAGAAGAAGTTTCGTCAACATTGCCGAAAGAAGCCCCTGCAGACCTTACGTTGGTTGATGGACAAGGACATGAAAATGAAGGCGATAGAGTACAACGTTGGTTGCACAGAGTGAAAGTGGTTCATGTAGGCAAAAGTGTCGATAGTTGGGGCCATGGAGGAGGTTGGGGCTATGGCTGGGGTGGATGGGGTGGTGGCGGTGGAGGATATATTGTCAAGAAATGGGGACGCTAAGCCCAGGTTTGTTCGATATAAGAATTAATTTAATAAAAGTTCGGTATAAAACAATAGTTTGTGTTTTTATTGTTCTCGAGGGTGCACACCGTTAATTGTTTCGTAACACAAGAATCATCTGTACCGATCCAGTTTCAGTGGTAGACTAAATGGTCGATCCACAAGCCAGTTTTGTGATATCTCCGAATTGCACAAGATGAATCGTTTGGCCTCTAAATTGTCCATACTCTGATATTTCAATCGGCAAGGTTACTAAAACTCGCCATTCTGCTGGAATAGATATAGTCGCCTCTGGGCGGACCGAGCACCAGCAGCTTTAAATTATACACAATCTTGTGAGAAACATAATGCCGTTTGCACTTCCTACATTTGAAAGTGGTGATTCAGCAGAATTTCAGTGGAGTATTGAAAAACTTTCCATGCAAACGAAAAAAGATACAAGTTTATCGCGGAGTACCCACCTTATAAATTTCATGAAGACTCCAGATATACACGTTTGAGAAAAACTTGAATGCCAAATTGCGATGAAAAGGAAATCTAATCGAAAATTTTTATTATGTTAATTCAATGTTACACTTTACCGGTAAAATTTACATTCATCTGCCGCCAATGTATCTCTGAGTATTTTTTGTTGTAGGTTGACATTTGAAAGGATTGCCACGTTCCTACCGCGACTAGTTTTTTTTAAAGAAGTTGAATGAAATAATTTAACCGTCTTACACTATATATAAACTCTTTGATAAGGCGCGAAAGAATCAGAAGTTTGGGGTGTCTAAACGGAACGGTAACGTGCAATTGCAACCAGAGGTACTGTCAGCAGATAAAGGGACATAATGAAGGCGATATTCTTAATTGGATTAGTTGCTGTTAGCCTGTCAGCATCGTGGGCCTATCCAGGCTATGTTGAGGATCTTACATCTGTCAGCGAAGAAGGACATGACATCAGTGGTGTGAGGACCAAGCGCTTCTTCCCCGTTTTCGTTTGGGCTGGAGGTCCTACTGTAAGAGTAAGGACTACTAGTAATCGCCAGAACCAGGATACGACTAGTGATGTGGATAATGGTGATAAAGATGTAGATGTTGATGTGGAAGTGAATACAAACAACGATTCAAATCAGGGTAAAACCGTCGTTAAGGTTAATGGAGGAAACCAAGATTCCAATACTGTTGTGTACAAATCAGTCTGGAGTGGATGTTGCGCCAACGGATACGTCGTCAAGAAATGGTGGGGATAAATTATTTAGTTATCACTCCATTGTAATTTAATAAACTGATTTAAATTAAATTGTAAATTAAATGTGGATTTTATGGAATTTTGTCCTGACTTCATCACCATCAACAACGGCGCAACAATCGGTATCCGGTCCAAGCCTGCCTTAATAAGGAACTCCAGACACCCTGGTTTTGTGCCGAGGTTCACCAATTCGATATCCCTGAAAGATGCCTAGCGTCCTGATCTGCGCCATCGCTCCATCTCAGGCAGGGTCTGCCTCGTCTTCTTTTTCTACCATAGATATTGCCCTTATAGACTTTCCGGGCTGGCTCATCCTTATGCATACGGACTGAGTGACCCGTCCACCGTAACCTATTGAGCCTGATTTAATCCACAACCAGATGGTCGTGGCATCGAT
Organism: Hermetia illucens; assembly: GCF_905115235.1. Taxonomy (NCBI): domain Eukaryota; kingdom Metazoa; phylum Arthropoda; class Insecta; order Diptera; family Stratiomyidae; genus Hermetia; species Hermetia illucens. The sequence continues at coordinate 5,871,855 of NC_051849.1, read as the reverse complement.
CATATATTTCGTCGTTATGTAATCTATGGAATCGTCCATCCTCATTTAGGAGGCCAACAATTCTTCAGAGGATTCATCACTCGAACACGGCCAATTTTCTTGCTAAAAACCCAAGTTCCCGAGGAATACATGAGGACTGGCAAGATCATAGTCTTGTACAGTAAAAGCTTTGATCCTGTGGGGAGACGTTTCGAGCGAAATAGTTTTTGTAAGCTGAAATAGGCTTTGTTGACAGCCAACAACCGTGCCTTGATTTCAACGTCATAGCTGTTATCAGTTGTGATTTTCGATCCTAGATAAGAGAAATTTTCAACAGTCTCAAAGTTGACCTCCTTTCTTCATTGGTTTCGTTTGACAAGTGCGATTCGATGTCGTTCGTTCTTTCGGTTTTGGTTTTGGTGCTGACGTTGCCACCATGTACTTCGTCTTGCCTTCATTAATGTGCAGCGCAAGATCTCGCGCCGCCTGCGCGATCTGAATGAAGGTAGACTGTACATCTCGGGCGGTTCTTCCCGTGATGTCAATATCGTCACCGTAGGCCAGTAGTTGGGTGGATTTGAAGAGGATGGTACTTCTTGCATTTACATTGGCATCACAAACCACTTCCTCCAGGGCGAGGTTAAAGAGGACGCATGATAGGGCATCCCGTGTCTTAGACCGTTGTTGATGTTGAATGGTCTCGAGAGTGATCCTGGTGCTTTTATCTGGCCTCGCACATTGGTCAGGGTAAACCTAGTCAGTCTTATCAATTTCGTCAGGATACCGAATTCTCTCATGGCCGTGTACAGTTTTACCCTGGCTATGCTATCAACCGCTCACGAGCTACTAGCGCAGTTCGCTGCGGAGATTTAGTACTCATCAATGAGCAGTACCGAAACAAGGGCCCAGTTTCATGGCACCCAGACCTATCAGGTACCGCTGCCATCTGGGTTCGGGACGGCACCCTCCTGGGGGTTCTTGCCCAAGGCCGAGGGGATGGCTTTGTCTGGATTCGGTGTTCAGGGATAACGTTTTTTAGTGTCTATCTTACGCCGAATGAGACGATGCCGGACTTTCGTCGGAGGCTTGAGGCTTTGGAGGACGCTATCTTAAGCACGGATGGGCGGATCCTGGTCGGGGGTGACTTCAATGCTAGGGCACAGATTCCAGAGGGAAACGAATTCTGGAAATGGCGGCGAGAACAGGACTGGTAGTTCTAAACACCGGATCCACCCCAACGTTCCGGCGCCCGGGCTGCGAAGGAAGCATTCCAGACGTAACCTTCGCATCGGAATCACTGGTGTCGCTGGTGGACGGGTGGCGAGTTCTGGAAGACTTTTCGGCAAGTGACCACCAATACATTGCTCTCGAAGTGGTGGACACAAACACTCGGTGTGCGCCACCCCAGCGATCTTTCTGTGTATGGAACGTCGCGAAAGTGAACACCGGGAAGTTTGCCGAAACTCTGGGTGCAGGTGGGGCCACGCTGAAGGGTACTCCTGGGGGCGGTGGCGCCGCAGCTGACACTGTCGTAAATTCAGTTATGAACCTGATAACGACGGTCTGCGGAGCCTCCATGCCCAGGAAGACATCGAGGCGCGACAAACCTTCCATGTATTGGTGGACAGTGGAAATCGCAGAGCTCCGGAAGGAATGTCACAGGCTCCGCCGCTTAACACAACGTCTAGGCGACCGGGAAGAGGCATGTACCATAATGATGAAGTACAAATCAGCCAAAAGGAGACTCCGCAGCGCAATAAACAAGAGCAAAGCTCGCTGCTGGCAAGATCTGACCGACGAGGTGAATGGGGATCCGAGGGAACTCGGTTACAAACTTGTAACCCGAAAAATCGGGGCTTTGCGAAAACCCTGTTCACTTAAGGCCGAGCAGTTGAACCGCATTGTGAGGGCACTCTTCCCTGCACACCTCGTATGGGATGGTGACGTCGGCGCGGAGAGCGCAGAGGACTGTCCACTTTTCTCTGTAAAAGAGTTGGAACAGGCAGTCCTCTCTATGAAAAACAAGAAGGCGTCAGGACCCGATGGTATTCCAGCAGAGGTGTACAAACTGGTATTCCAACACCGGCCAGACCTACTACTCGGCGCATTCAACGCTTGCCTGAAAGAGGGCATTTTCCCTGCTCGTTGGAAAGTTGCGAGGCTTGCGCTGATCCCTAAAGGGAAAGGCGATCCCGAACTGCCGTCTTCATACCGCCCACTGTGTATGCTTGATACTGCTGGGAAAGTGCTCGAAAAGCTCATGAGAAGTAGACTCGCTGAAGCGATACGCGCTGCCGGAGATTTATCTCCCCGGCAGTTTGGTTTTATGGCAGGGAGATCGACAATTGATGCTGTCATGCAGGTCGTGGACGCCGTTCGACGAGCAGAGGCACATAGCCGCCGAACTCGACGGGTGGTGCTCCTCGTAACGCTTGACGTCAGAAACGTCTTCAATTCCGTAAGATGGAAAGACATTCTAGGCACACTAGACAATACCTTCAACGTGCCGAACTATCTCTTACGGATTTTGAGGGACTATCTGAGGAACCGCTCTCTGCTCTATGAAACACTAGAGGGTCAAAGGTGGATGGAGGTCACGTCGGGGGTAGCACAGGGATCCATCCTAGGGCCGGACCTCTGGAACGCTACCTATGACAGTGTGCTTAAACTCGACATGCCAGAAGAGTCGCGCCTGGTCGGCTACGCAGATGATGTCGCAGCGCTTGTTGCTGGACGCACTGTCGAACAGGCGCAAAGCAGACTCAGCATATTGATGCGACGGGTAAGCGGATGGATGAGTACTCATGGTTTCAACCTTGCACTGGAAAAAACCGAAGTAGTCATCCTGACTAAGAAGAGAATTCCGACCCTGCGTCCCATATCGTTCGGCGAGTCGATAATCGAGTCAAAATCAACGGTAAAGTACCTCGGGTTGACTCTTGACTCAAAGATGAGCTTTTCTGGGCAAATCCAAGCAGCAGCGAACAAGGCTGCGGGTGGAGTTTCGGCGTTAAGTAGGCTAATGGAAAACATTGGGGGTCCTAGGTCTAGTAGGCGACGTCTCCTGATGAGCTCAACGCAGTCTGCAATGCTCTACGGCGCAGAGGTATGGGCTGGCGCTCTTAACAAGTAGGTATATCGTAGACGCCTCGCGCAAGTACAGAGACGGGGAGCTTTACGGGTGGCGTCTGCGTACCGCACAGTCTCTGAACCGGCCGTGATGGTGATCGCGGGAGTTATCCCCGTTGCCCTTCTTGCTAGGGAGCGTCAGGCCATATACAAGCGCAAGGGAGATGAGCCAAGGGAGGTGGTTGCTCGCGAAGAACGGCAACACACTCTAGACGAGTGGCAGCTCTCTTGGCAAAATGAAACTAGAGGCAGATGGACTGCGCGGCTCATCGGCAACTTAGGTGCGTGGCTGAACCTGAAGCATGGTGAGACTGACTATTTCCTTACCCAATTTTTAAGTGGGCATGGAAATTTTCAGTCTTACCTGCACAAGATTGGAAAGGCGCGTTCTCTGGATTGTGTGTTTTGCAATGGAGTTGTGGACGATGCCCACCACACTTTTTTTTCTTGTGTAAGGTGGGATGGGGTTCGTCATCGGCTCTATTTAAACACAGGGGATCTCTGTCCAGACAACAATGTGGAAGAGATGCTGAGGACTGCTGACAGCTGGAACCGTGTTGCCCATTACGTTCGGGCCCTTCTCGTTGCTAAGAAGATAGAACTCGACCGGTGGAAGAGCCGGATGGCAGGGGGTTCCTTGAACTGACAGTTCCCTTCCTCCTCTCCCCTCCCGTTGGTGAAAGGAATTCCCTGATTTGAAGGCTCCGCAAGGCGGGAGAGTTCGGGGGCTGGCCCGAAGTAATGTGACAAACGGTTCCAGGCTAGCTCTCTGACGATGGGGAGGTGTTTAGTTGGTAGTCCGACGATGTACCGGATCGGGAGTCCAACACTGTTTGCGTAAACGCATTCACCTACCCTATCCAAAAAAAAAAAACAAAAAAAAAAATGCTATCATACGCGGCTTTAAAGTCGATGAAAAGATGGTGCAATTGATGGCCATGTTCCAACAGTTTTTCCATCGCTTGCCGCACAGAGAAAATCTGATCTGTTACTGATTTGCCTGGAGTTAAGCCTCTTTGGTATGGGCCAATGATGCTCTGGGCGTATGGGGCTATCCGGCCTAGCAAGATAGTGGAGAATATCTTATAGATGGTACTCAGCAACGTGATACCTCTATAATTGCTGCACTGCGTGATATCTCCCTTTTTATGTATGAGACAGATAATGCCTCGTTGCCAGTCGTCAGGCATTGATTCGCTGTCCCATACCTTGAGCACGAGTTGATGGACCACTTGGTGTAACTGGTCGCCTCCATATTTAACCAATTCGACTGTAATTCCATCGGCTCCTGGCGACTTATGATTTTTTGGCCGATGAATTGCACGGACTGTTTCTCCTAGGTTTCTCCGGAGAGGCCCACATTTTTTTGTGGACCGCTTTTTGTGCAAACCATATACTTCCAGAAACCATTTCGTGTGACACTGCTAATTAAAAAAGCCGTAGTCCTTTGTCATTTGTATTTTGATGTAAGCTATGGGAGCCGACGTATCACCTGAATACGGGCTCTGTCCCCACTTGACCATTGAAATCTCTAAGTATGATTTTGATGTCATACTTGGTACAGGCTTCGAGGGTCCGCTCAACTGCTTCGTAGAAGGTATCCTTCTCCGACTCTGCAGTCTCCTCTGTAGGGACGTGAACGTTTATGAGGCTTATATTTTGAAATTTGCCTCGCAAACGCATAGTGCATAGCCTATCGCTTATATTTTCAAAGGCGATAACAGGAAGTTCTATTTTTTGGCTGACTAGGGAACCAGCTCCGAGCACATGGTTTACTGGATGGCTGCTATAATATATGGTGTGGCGGCTTTTCTTCAGAAAATCGGTCCCTTTTACACGAGCCTTATATTGAGACAGACTATCGGCCAGCTGCTCAGCAGTATTCGGTCTGTGCAAGGAGTGCACGTTCCATGAAAAAATGCGCAAATCGTTATTACGCTGTTGTTACCGGGTTCGCCGTTTTGAAATCCATCCTGTCCGAGGCTCCTTTCGTGGCTTCGTAACTCTGGTTTTCCGTGTAGGGTTGTCAGCTCTACGCAGCCCCCAACTAGGAGGGTCAGTTGGTACATTTTGTCCCGTTTTTAGGCGCGGGAGACTCGCCTTCTCCCTTCTCCGTCTGCGGCTTTTTGTTAAGAAAGAACTCTCAGCGATCACCACGTGGAGGTGGAGATAGGGTTTGGTAGTAGAGCTGGTGTTGGTTCAGCAGGCATTTCCCAGGTTTTATGCTCCATCGTGGGTACCAATGCACATTTCGCCCTGGGACCTATACTATCTTTTGAGCGCTTTTTTTACTGAACTAGTAGCTGCCAAGGGAGAAATTTTGAAGCTTTATGGTGTTAGCGAAGAGGATCTAAAGTCGTTTGAAATAAAATTGAAATACCAATCCATTTTTCAAATATTTTCTTTATTGTATATTCTTACCCCTAAAATGAACATAGAATCTAAATGCGCGGTGGAGCTTTTAATGATGATGACCGTATCCTCCATGTCCACCTCCGAATCCACCATGGTGACCGCCGCCTTGGCCTCCAAAGCCTCCTTGTCCGCCCAAGCCACCACCACCATGACTACCACCGCCAAAACCGCCAGAGCCGCCGAATCCACCGCCGCCATGGCCGCCACCAGGCCCACCGAAGCCTCCGGGCCCCCCAAAACCCCCTTGGCCTCCATGATGTCCACCGCCAGATCCGCCACCGAAACCTCCGGGTCCGCCACCGAATCCACCGCCTCCATGGCTTCCATGGCCTCCTCCGATGCCACCGTATCCACCTTGACCTCCATGGCCACCCCCTAGGCCACCGCCACCGAAACCGCCTCCTCCGTGGTGGCCACCATATTGGCGACTACCTTCAACATCCAGGTGCGATACGTCACTTTGCACTGAAATAGCCAAGAAGGCCAAAACTGCAACGACAACCAGGACCCTCATGTTCTCCCTTCACTGCTTGCCGAGATCTCTTTACTAAACTAGATTTCTGGCTGTCCTCCAACGTTAACTTCACTGGTCTGATAACCCCCTGGAATCTATGTTTGCTTTTATATGAGATGCTAGCTAATTTCGCTGAAAATAGAAAATAGTTGAAGAATCAAAATCAAAACAGTTATTATCACATAAAATTATATCTCCCTCTTTCTTCGAAAGTAAATGCTAATTTATCGGAGGTGAATCACAAAAATCTATAAAATGAAAACAGATATCACAAAAAGATACAAAATCCCAGGAAAAATGCAAATGAACTCTGACCATTTTCGAACTGGATAAACTTGACAACAAATTGTTTGTTATTATATTTATTGCAATGATAAAATTGTGTTTGACTTGCAGAGTCAATAATAAAAGCAGCAGGTTAACCAGTTTACGGTGGAATATAAGGAACTCTCGAAAATTCGATACTAATTTCGATACTGAAAACTGTGGAGTTTCTAAAGCTAACGGTCTATGCGCGTGTTTAGATACCATTATGATTCCCTTTGTTGCTTAATTTCGTCGAATACATTGACCTGTAACAACCATGAATTGCAATTTTCCCGGGTTTTGGGTGTGTCTCTGAAAGATCATCCAGTTGTTGATACCACCTGACAGACAAAGTTCTTTTATTTTGCATTAATTTGAATAAGCCCCAAACTACGCTTTTTGATATTTTCATAATTAGAATGGTTTTGGGAACTAGATACATAAATTCCTGCACAACTTGGATGGTTTGTTGAAGGTGACACTTAATTATAAGTTTTCAGGTTTGATGTTATAGGTCCACATCCTGGGCGAACTCTGAGGCATTTGCATAATTTTATCCATGATTTTTCGTATTAATGTAATTTTGGTTGATACCGGATTTGACCTAATACGATCGGCAAATACCATGGGGAATTCTAACTCTCCTGGCAGTTCGAAATTTATCGACTACGCATGCAGCATAATCTATTTTCTCGCCGGAGGCGTAGGGAGAGTGCGATGGCCCGTCAAACCAACAATCTTGATTTGAGTATGAAGAAAGCTTTGAGTCCGCATCCACTTGATGAAGGACCGGATCAATTACAAACAAACTCTCCCCCATTCGTCTAGTTCTCGGATCCCTTTTTTTTGTGTTAAGTATCCAAGTTGTGGCGGCACATCGGAGGCGCGAACCTGGGCGCCATTGTGAATTCCCCTCCACCGCTGCATTCAATTCTCGCAGCGAACAGTTCACGGTTTGAAATTAGACTGGGAAACAAATGTCAATAAGGACATTTGTCAACTGTCTCACAGGAACTGAAATCTCGTCAAATTCCCATCAGTATTTTTGTATTAGAATTCGTTATAGTGAGATGTGATCAAATTGTGATAATCGTTTTATTGGTTCAAATAAATGAAGTTCCAAAAATTCAGAAAACGATCTTGAATTATTGGGGAATATCGTTCCTCAAAAAGGTGACGCCGAAAACTTCAAATGAATTGAAACCGTTTCTATGTAGTGCGACGGTTAGCATCGGTGACTAGCATTTGTGTGGCCCAGTTACCGTAGCAGGGAACAGTTTGATTAGAAATACAGTTTTATTACAAATTAATAATCTGTATAACTACTGGCCTATGCTGACGATATCGACATCATGGGAAGAACCACCCGAGACGTACAAACTGCCGTCATCCAGATCGAGCAGGCGGCAATTGGTGCGAGATCTTGAGCTGCACATCAATGAAGGCAAGGCAAAATATATTGTCGTAAACACGCTAAACACAAAAACAAACACTAAACTGACAAATCGAATTGACACTGACAAGTTTGACAAGTTCCAAACTAAGAGGTTCCACCGACTGCGAGAAAATCCGGCGAATATTCGAGACCACAGTATACATGCGAAATTAGTATAACCGCGATTAAATTGAATTAATAAAATAAAGTGTGTATGTAAATAAAACGGAAAATAGTGTTTTTAATCCAAACGAACCCAGAACGCATACAACATTGGTGTCAGAAGTGGGATTAAAAACAAAAAAGTGACTGCGAGTGACTCTGAACTGTGTGAAAAAAAAACAGAGCAGTGTAAATAGTCGGAAATGCCGCGAGATATTTATTCGCTTAAGGTGAGTGAGCTAAAGGCTGAGCTCGCGAAACGAGGATTGCCGACGCGAGGTAATAAAGCCAGCCTTTTAGCGGAATTAATAGAAGCCCTCACGAACGAAGGATTCGACTCGGATACCTACGAATTCCCGGAAGCGAAAGAATTATCGGATGACTCGGAAACTGAACAATCCCCCGAGCAGGCACCAACCAAAACCGACAAAATAATGGAAATGCTGTCAGATATGACATCGACGATGAATCAACGACTCGAGCAACAAACTGTATCGATAAATTCAATAACATCAGCGATGAATCAACGATTCGAGAAGCAATCAACATCAATAACAGCATCGATAAATCAACGCCTCGAAGAACAAACTGTGTCGATGAATCAACGATTCGAGGAGCAGGCAACAAAGACGACGGTTATTACCGATCAACTGGCGAAAATCGATTCGAGGTTCTGCGAAGTCCGCGAGGAAATCCGGAAAACGGAAGAAGGCCTAAATGACAAAATCGAGAAAGTCGACAAACGAACGTTGCAGCTCAAGGAGGAAGTTGATGACAGAATCAAGGAACTAACCCAGCGGCTCGAGGGAATACAGCAGAATGGTAGCGTGACAATTGAACGAGCAGCGGTAAAGAGCCTGAAAGTCCCAATATTCGACGAACAAATTCCATGGGGCGTATACAAAACGCAATTCGAAGCAGCCGCCATTCATAACCGCTGGACCGATGAGGAGCGGGCGACCGCGTTGGTATTGGCATTAAAAGGACCAGCTGCCGCTATCCTCCAAACACTTCCTGCAGAGAAACAGAAGCATTATGGTGCTCTTATCATAGCCTTGGAGACTCGATACGGTGACAGCAACCTAATCTCCGTCTATCGATCTCAGCTACGAGGACGAGTGCAGAAGCCTGGTGAAACACTTCAGGAACTTGCCCAGGATATCGAGAGGCTGGCACTTCTTGGCTACCCAGAGAGTCCGGAAAGCCGCACCGTGCAAGGAGTCGACGCTTTCATCAATGCTTTACGAGACCCCGAGCTGAGACATGCCGTGACGATGGCCTAACAGAGAAATTCTGTCCAACAGGTGCTCTCGTACATCCTACGCTACCTAGCCAGCAGAGAGGAGTGCAAAACCGCTGCAAAAGTTCGAGAGGTAGCTGAAGAACGGGTTCACGACTGCGAGTGTCGACTAGCCGAGATTTTAAAGGAGTCATCGGCAGCAGGAGCACCAAGATGCTGGAATTGTGGAGAAAAGGGTCACCTAAAACGTGACTGTAAAAAGCCACAACGGGCATACTTCTGCCAACATTGCGCAGCTATGCGCAGACGAACGGCGCGCAATTCTGCCTCTCCCGCCTCTCCCGTCGAGGAAGCGGGAAACGAGTAAAAGCCAATTTCGTGGGGCAGAAGTTGGCTAATAGAATCTGTGGCCCCGACGACAACACCATCATAATCGCCCGTCTTCACAAAAACGATCATGACTTGAGCTTAAGCGGACGGATCAACGGCGAATGGCGAGTTATAACTATCGACACTGGCGCAATGAAGTCGATTCTGAGGCCAGACATAGCGAATGTGAGGTTATTTGGATCCAGTAACTACGTGCTTAGAACAGCGACAGGGGAAGCAGTACCAGTCCTAGGAGAGGTCAACCGAAAGGTGCAGCTTGGCGACCTGGAATTCAGGCACGATTTCCTAGTGGCGAATATTACTGACGAATGCATCATCGGAATGGATTTCCTCAAAGCGCACGGCTTCTCACTTGACTTCAAAGAGCGACTCCTTAAGTGGCAGAACGTCGAAGTTCCGATAGAAATCACACATATGGAAGCTAAAAGGCTGCGAGTGATCATAGACAGCAATACGACCATTTCACCGTTATCGGAAAGTTTAATATCTGCAAAAATAGACGGCAATCCGCAAGGCCACAGGTTCTATCTCGTGGAGCCAACGAAAACGCCAGCCGTCAAAAATCTAATGCTGGCAAGAATACTGATCAAACCACGCGACGACAATGTAATACCGATAAGAGTCCTAAACACATCGGAAAGGCCAGTAGCCATAAAACAGGGTGACGTAATCGGTCTCTGCGAACCAGTGGCAACGATAACGAGGCTGGAATCGAGTGAAATGAAAGCTGAGGTGCCATTGCGACGAGTATCTACTGAGGTTCTGGAACCAAACCGGTTGTCAGCTGAAGAATATCAGAAGGCGGCGAATCTGGTGGACGAGTTTTCTGACGTCTTTGCCGAAAGCAGCGATGATCGCGGAAGGACGAAGCTGGTAACTCATCGAATCAACACTGGAGATTCAAAGCCTATCCGGCAGGCACCTCGTCGACTACCACTCGCTAAGCAACCTGAAGTCGACAAAATGATGGCCGACATGGAAAAACAGGGAATCATTGAGCCATCAAATAGTCCATGGAGGTCACCGGTGGTCTTGGTCAAAAGGAAGGAAGGAAGCACTCGATTCTGCGTAGACTATCGGCAACTAAATTATGTCACTAAAAAGGATAACTACCCGCTGCCGCGCATCGATGACATTATGGATACACTTGCAGGATCAGTATGGTTTTCGACTCTGGACCTAATAAGTGGATACTGGCAAGTGGAAACCGAGGAAAGCGATCGAGAAAAGACTGCCTTTTCTGTTGGATCGGGGCTATGGCAGTTTGTGGTGATGCCATTTGGTCTATGCAATGCTCCAGCAACGTTCGAAAGGCTGATGGAATGCGTACTTCGAGGACTCAGCTGGCAAATTTGTCTAGTGTATCTCGACGATATAATCGTGATCGGTCTGAGTTTCGAGGAACATCTGAAAAATCTTCGAGAAGTATTCCTAAGGCTACGATCTGCAAACCTAAAACTTAGCCCGAAGAAGTGCACCTTGTTTGCTAAGGAAGTAAAATATCTGGGCCATACAGTTTCTGCCGATGGAATTAAAACCGATCCGGATAAAATCAAGGCGATAAAGGATTGGCCAACACCGAAAGACAAACGTTAGCTACGCAGTTTCCTGGGGCTAGCCACATATTACCGACGATTCGTGAAGGGCTTCGCGCAAATCGCCAAATGTTTACATCAACTGACGGAGAAGCACCGGCCATACAAATGGGACGAGCAATGCCAGAATGCGTTCGATACACTCAAAGCTAAACTGATCGAAGCACCCATGCTGGAATATCTACGACCGAGAGTAACCTTCACCATCGACACCGATGCCAGCAATATCGGGATAGGCGCAGTACTGTCACAGGAAGTGGACGGCGAGGAGAGACCAATTTCATTTTACAGCCGAGTACTGTCAAAGAGTGAAAGGAATTATTGCGTCAGCCGCAGGGAATTATTGGCGGTTGTAGAGGCGACCAAACATTACCACAAATACCTGTATGGCCAGAAGTTCATACTCTGGACCGACCATGGAGCACTACGATGGCTGTTAAATTTTAAAAATCCGGAAGGACAAATTGCCCGATTGATCGAACGATTGCAAGCCTATGACTTTGAAATCGTACATCGGAAAGGTCGCACCCACAGCAATGCTGACGCATTATCTCGACGGCCTTGTCCACAGGATTGCAAACATTGTTGGAAGACGGAACACAAGGCGACCGAAATCGAAGTCAACGCGTTAGCGGTGGAACCAGAAATTGGATGGTCTGCGGAAGAAATACGCAAGGCTCAATTGGACGACGAGGACATCGGTTTAATCATTACAGCGAAGGAAAAGAGCCAGCGTCCTGCCTGGGCGGATATATCGGACAAAAGCGCCACGTTGAAGAGCTACTGGGCACAATGGGACTTCCTGCATATTGAAAATGGTGTCCTGAAACGGAAATGGGAATCATCGGACGGTCAGCAACATCGGATGCAGCTACTACTTCCACGTTCCAGGGTAAAGGAAGTACTGGCAGAACTGCACGAAGGCGCAACCGGAGGACATTTAGGTGTCAACAAAACTTTGGCGAAGGTTCGTGAGCGTTTCTACTGGATGCACGCGCGAGAAGACGTTGAAGACTGGTGCCGTAAATGCCATCCATGCGCGTCTGTCAAAGGCCCAAAACACAAACCTCGTGGAAAAATGCAGCTCTACAATGTGGGGGTACCCTTCGAGCGTATCGCCATCGATGTCGCAGGACCATTCCCGGAAACAAATGATGGTAACCGTTACACTTTAGTGATCTCGGACTATTTCAGCAAGTGGCCTGAAGTATACGCAATCCCGAACCAAGAAGCAACCACGATTGCCGAACAGCTGGTGTTCAATTGGATAAGCCGTTACGGGGTCCCGAACGAAATCCATTCGGACCAAGGAAGGAATTTCGAGTCGCAGATATTCAGCGAAATGTGCAACTTGTTAGGAATCCGAAAAACTCGCACGACACCGTTACACCCTCAATCGGACGGCATGGTTGAAAGATTCAACAAGACCCTCAAGGACCATCTTGCCAAGGTCGTTAGCGAGAATCAACGCGATTCGGACCGCCATATTCCCATATTCTTGATGGCTTACCGATCAGCAGAACACTCGACAACCGGGGAGTCGCCCGCCACAGTAATTTTTGGAAACAATATCCGGATGCCAGCCGATCTGAAATTCGGAACACCGCCGGGATATTCAGGCATCATGTCGGAGTACGTTAGCGAACTGAAAAACAAATTGAATTATGTACACCACTTGGTAAGGAAACGGTTACGAATTACCAGCGACCGCATGAAGACACGGTACGACAGGCGGGCTAATACCGCAGGTTTCCAGGCTGACGATCTGCTGTGGCTCTACAACCCGAAACGACAAAAAGGTTTATCACCGAAACTACAAGCGGACTGGGAAGGGCCGTACCTGGTGATTACCCGCATCAATGACGTCGTTTATCGTATTCAACGGCACGGAAAACCGAGAGCGAAGATGAAAGTGGTACATATCGACCGTTTGGCACCATATACGGCTAACGACCCAACACATTAGAAGCGGCACCCTTTCGGGGCGAAAGGACTAAAGGGGGGGGGGGGGGGGGGTAGTGTCGTAAACACGCTAAAGACAAAAACAAACACTAAACTGACAAATCGAATTGACACTGACAAGTTTGACAAGCGCCATACTAAGAGGTTCCACCGACTGCGAGAAAATCCGGCGAATATTCGAGACCACAGTATACATGCGAAATTAGTATAACCGCGATTAAATTGAATTAATAAAATAAAGTGTGTGTGTAAATAAAACGGAAAATAGTGTTTTTAATCCAAACGAAAACAGAACGCATACAACAATATGGTGGCAACGTCAGCACCGAAGACGAACCAAGCAACAACATCAAACCGCACTGGTCAAACAGGAAGAATAAGAGAATACAACTTTGAGACCGTTGACAACTTTTCCTATCTAGGGTCGAAAATCACAACCGCTAATAGCTACGATGATGAAATCCGCGCACGGTTGTTGTCAGCCAACAGAGCCTATATCAGCTTACAAAAACTGTTCCGCTCGAAACGTCTCACCATAGGGTCAAAGCTCTTACTGTACAAGACTATGATCTTGCCAGTCCTCCTCCGGAAACTTTGGTTTTTAGCAAGAAAAATTGTGAACTCTTGGCCGTGTTCGAGAGAAGAATCCTCCGAAGAATTTTTGGCCCCCTACATGAGGATGGACGATTCCGTAGCCTACACAATGACCGAAATCTATGAGCAATACCATGACCGTCCGGTTGTGGATAAAATCCGGCTCAATAGGTTACGGGGGGCGGGTCACTTAATCCGTATGGATGAGGATGATCCCACCCGGAAAGTCTATAAGGGCAATATCTATGGTAGAAAAAGAAGACGAGGCAGACCCTGCCTAAGATGGAGCGTTGGCGTAGGTCAGGACACTAGACCGCTTTTAGGGATATCGAATTGGTGGACCTCGGCGCAAAGCCGGGATGTTTGGAGTTCCTTAATAAGGCAGGCCTAGACCGGATACCGGTTGTTGCGCTGTTGATGATGAGGATTTTTTTTTCTGGAAGAAAGCAAAAAAAAAAAACAATTAAAATCTGTATCAGCTCATTTGCAGTTCTCCAAACCAAACGGCAATGCCACCTTCTACAACTAAGGCTGTGCGGGTTTTGTAACACCTCAGCAAAACGGCAACGGACGTCGTTGTCCGGCAGCAAAGGAGCGCCCAGATGCAGCAAACAGCTCGGCAAGGACAACCTCTTGAAAATCAATCACCGATCGTATCTCATCTGACGGATTCCTCAAGTCAACGGGGGTAACGTGCAATTCCCAGGCGACTCTATTGCGTTTTATTTATTTTCTACATTGTTCATTTATTTTTTTGATTTCTTTTGATTCAAATTCAGTTGAGTCGCGCTCCGGTGTTCCGTCCCTCCCTCTTCTGTTTTCGCTCCCCTGAGTCTGCTGGAATATGTGGCGCGAGAGAAAGACCATGGAAGGCACGATATCACAGCCAATTGCTAAGGGAAATGAGGCAACTGGGTGGGGATAAGTTCCGGTCTGAGTTGCTAGAGTCTTTCCGACTGCAACGACTCCCGGAGAGCACCCCCGCCATCTTAGCCTGCGCGAACTCGGGATCGCTACGGCTGACAAAGTACCCGAGGTGTACGCGTGCCCCGTGGTCGCGAAGTTTCCTGAGACACACCTCGGGAAGTGGATGATCTCTAGGGAATGGTGACAACACTTGCCGATGCAGGCACAAAGCTCGCAACGGCGGTTGGTATTTTGCGCTCGGGAGGTAGATCTCAATCGCAATCACGCTCGAAGTCTGCTTCTCGAAAAGGTCCTTCGGGTAGTCGCACGCCAGGACCCTCATGGGCCTTGACGGAGGGACTAAATTTGCTAGCAGATGCGCGTTTAACACAATAAAAAACTAGGCTCGGAGGGTGCCTCGGCGACGGCTACCTGAAGCGCACTACCACGTCGCCTTGCAATTTTCGACCCCTAAGTAGACGTTGCTTTCTGGTCAACACCGGCACTGAGGTATCGGTTTTACCAGTATCCCGTCCGGGCCCCTTCATTTCACAAAATCTACGGCTGGTGGTCGCGAACTCATCCCCCGTCCGCACCTATGGCTATAGGCAGGTGGACGTGAGTCCCGGACTGCGCCGAACATCTTCGTGGCGCTTCGTTGAGGCGGACATTAGGGTCCCTATATTAGACGCAGACTTCCTGTTGGGTTGCTGGTGGACTTGCAGAACAAAACTTTGATAGACCCTCCAACCTCATAACAGATATCATGGAAGATTTCTAAATGCCAAGATGACACTCTTTCGATAATTTTCGAGGACGTTGCCGACCATCGCATTCGTGCATTGCTCAGAAAGTATCGCAACATTACTACGGAAAGTAGTTTCTTCCAGCAGGTTAAGCACGATGTGCAGCGTATTTTTATGATCTTGGATCTAGCCAGAGCGTGCCACCAAATCACTCCCGAAGATATTCCGAAGACGGCTATCTGCACACATTTCGGATTCTTCGGTTTCACTAGGATGACTTTCGGCTTGTGCAACGCAGTTCAGACTTTCCAGAGGTTCATCCACTCTGTCTTACAAAACTTGAACTTTTGTTTATGTTATTTCTTCAGCCAGATGCACACCTGGCTATGTTTGACGATGGCTCGGATACAGGGGTAGGCGGCGCTCTTCAGCAACGAGTGAAACAAATCTGGCAGCGGCTGAGCTTGATTTCAAAACAGCTCAACCTAGCTTATCGCAATTACAGCGCCTACGATCGCGAGTTACTCGCCGCGTACTTTGCTATAAAATACTTCCGTTTCTCCCTTGATGGTAGGCCTTTCACCGTGTTCATGGACCACAAGCCCCTTATTTTCGCCCTTAAAAAAAGGCCCGACAAAACGATCCCTCGCCAATTTCGAGTTTTGGAGCTATATCAGCCAGTTTACTTTTGATATCCAACACGTGTCTGGAAAAGACGATGCTGTTACAGACGCTTTGTCTCGAATCTCGGAGGTCATACACACAATCGCCGAGGCCCAGAAAGACAACGTAGGGCTTCAGAGGCTGAGGGCAAACTCCAAATACATATTCAACGAGTTTCCTATTTTCGGCTCAAACTTCTATTTATTCTGCAAGACTTCAGATAAGGGCATCAGGACGACGAACTGGTTAGTCACTGAGAAATTCTTCAGCCCATCCAATTCGAATCTACTATTTTCGCGGAGTTAGGCAACCCCTTGGCTTCAAAAGGCATGTGACTACTGCATACCATCCACAATCCAATAGCATGCTAGAACTTTGGCACCGGACGCCGAAGGCGGCGTTAAGGCTCGTGACGATCAGCCGTGGTCCTGGTCCTTGCCTTTCGTACTCCTCGACCTCCGCACAGCCCAGCAAGAGGAATTCGCGGCCGGCCCCGCGGAGATGATGTACAGGGAGAATCTGCGTCTCCTCGCCGATCATGTACTGGATGTCAGAGCAGGAATTAACGACTCAACACCCCCAGCGATCTTGAGACGTATAGGCGGGTCCTCATTTGGGTGGACCCCTCTCGAAGGCCACCTCAACCACCAAATGAGGGCCCCCTCGAAAAAGTACTTGCGAAGCGTCAGATTTGCCCGGTAAATTCTTTGGAAGGATTACGTGGACGGTTTGCTCCGCTGAAGCCGCGTGGTTTCAGCTGGGGACGGAGTGATGTGGGGATGTATCGGTGGCGCGAACCTGGGTGTCATTGTGGATTCACTTCCGGCGCTGCATTCAATGGGTATAGAGACAATGTCAATAACGAGAGTTGTCTACTGTCTCGCAGGAACTCAAGTTTCGCCCGCCGGGCGACCTGGCCTGATTATGTTTCAGATTAAAGTTGCATAATTCGCCAAGTGAAAACCTGGAAACCATCTTCAGACGGGCCAAGACTGTGTAGGGCCGGGCTAGGAGTAGGCCCATCCAACCGATGAGGATCTTCTTGTCCACTGTTAGGAGCAAGCGGATCTTGCGGGGGGATGAGCAAAAACAACAGCTCGGACATCTTTCTCCCTGCACTGGAGAAGGTGCTAATAGAACCCCAAGCCAAGATGGAATTGCATACCCTGAAGGATGCATGGTCAATAGGGAGCTTGGTCTTTAGTATGCAAACTCTGAATACCTTGGGCACTTTCAATTTCAAATAAGACCCTTATCCTGGTGGCTGGGCTAGTCAAGGTGAGCATTCCTTCCAGACTGCTTGTGGAACCAAGACATGAACTCAATTAAAAAAAAAACAAATAAACTGACAATAGAAGATGAGGCGGTGATACTAGCCGGATCATCGGAGGAGGAGCTGCTGGCATCTAGTCAGAAAATGGTACAAAAAAACTGCGACTAGCTGATCCTGCATTTAATGTGATAGCCAGCAGTAACTGAATACTCGGTCTTGAGGCTTTTAAGGAAATAATCGAACGACGCATCAAAAAAGGGAATCCTTTATTAGCACAGAAACCGAGGCTCGACTGGACACTTTCAGGCAAGGTGGCGGCTCAAGTGAACCGAGTGAGAGCTCTTCAATCTAATGTATCAACAGTCGATTTTGACCGCACTCTCCAAAGATTCAGATTGTACTACGGAGGGCACTTCAGCCAAAAATGAGTCCGAGATACTTTACCAATGTTCAGTAAATTGTCAGGCTGACGGAAGATACACAGTGACTCAACCGTTCAAAGAAGATAAAAGCGTAGCTCCACTAGGAAACTCCAGGAACAGGGCGTTTGCGTGTTTCAGGTAACTAGGGAGACGCCTGGACAAGAATCCGGAGTTACGCATGGAATATTATAAAGCATTCATTCATGGCCTGTCGAGTTAGGACCGGTTTGAAACCAGAAAAGGAACAAAAATTCTAATCAATCAAATGACGGAGCTATTGAGGTCAGGCGGCTTTAATCTACGAAAGTGGACTTCCAACAATCCAAGGTTGTTGGACGAGGACGCTGAGGAATTAGGATTAACCGAGATCATGCAAGAGTCCGCAATTACCACCCTCGGACTGATGTGGGATCCAACAAGAGATGACTTCCGTCTGGAAGTGGTGAAATATAATCCGGAGCAGACGCTAATGAAATGCCAAGTATTGCTGGAATTTTCGATCCAATTCAGTAGCTGGCAGCAGTAACCGTCGCAAAGATATTGTTGCAGAGGGTTTGGAAATCAGAAATCAGATGAGATGATGTCGCTTGGAAGAAATTTTGACCGCCTGGAAACGCCTCGAATCCAATCTACTGCTACTGGAGGCATGCTGCGTACCTCGTTGGATCGGCTACTCTACGAAAGTTCGGTGTGAGTTACACGGATTTTGTGATACATCAGAAGCTGCATACACCGCGGTTGTGTATAGCAAGGTTATCCAACTGGACGCTTTTAGAACAGTGTCGTTGCTTTGTAGTTAAACTCAGCTAAAGCCATTAAAAACAAAGGCGACCTTACCGAGACTGAAGCTCAGCGGTTTTTTGTTATTAGCAGAACTGGTACCCTTGGTAATCTCAAGAAGAAGCACCAGTATACCGCTGGAATGACTTAAAGATTGTGCTTTCTTGGCTGAAGAAGTAACCGACTGAACTAGAGAATTACGTTGCCAATCGAGTGACGAAGATTCAGTACATAAGCAAAGGGACCTAGATGAGACTCCTTTAGGGCATACTGTGAGGAAATGGAACGTGAAAGGAAGACTTTCAGGTTGTGCAGGGTCCTTAATAAGGATGAGTCGGCCAGGTTGGACAATCTGAGAAAATAGGAGGACTTAAGTCTATACAGACTCTCTTCGAAGTACACCACCTGGGAGAACAGGCCTTAGAAGTTGGAAGGAGAGAATTGGCGGTTTCTGCAAACCTTTCAACAAGAAGGGGAATTGCGATACTGCAAGAGCGGCTGTTACCAATGAAAAGGCGTTGGAGTTGCTATACTATCATTTGAATATTTCAAAACGCCTAGTATAGGATGCCATCTACCCAGCGATGCTAAAGGACGGTATAGAGCACTTAGAGCAGCTTCTAAGAAATATTTTTCTAGGATGTCTTGCTCTGGGCTACGTGCCTTCCTCTTGGTAGAAGATGAAGGTGGTCTTCATACCAAAGCCTGGGAAAGATGACAATTCAAATCCAAAGAACTTCAGGTAAATCTGTCTAACATCATTTTCGCTGAAATGTCTGGAGACACTGATTGAGCGTCACATTCGCGAGAATGCATTAAGGTCGCACTCCTTAATTGAAAACCAACATGCAAACCAACGTGGAAAGTCCTGTGAATCTGCTCTTCATTCTTTGATTTCAAAGATAGAGGATGCAACTCTGAGGGGTGAGTATGCAATGGGGGTGTTCGTGGACATTGGAGGGACTTTTGACTGTGCGCCCTTCCAAAAGCTCTGTGATAGTGCCAGAGAGCATGGTGTTGACGAAACTCTAATAAAGTGGATCTAAGCTATGCTAACGCAGAGATTGCTTTGTGTTAACAACGGAAGCGACGAGAGGCTGCCCTCAAGGAGGGATGCTATCGTGACTTCTGTGGAGTATGATGATCACCTCACAATTATGCGAACTGCAAAATATACCAATTCACCCTCAAGCTCTTGGAATGGTGTGTAGAAATGCACAAGGCGCCGTCTCAGGCATGGACTTTCAGCAAATCCAAATAAAACCCCAATGGTATTATATTATTTAGAAAAAGGAGAAAGCTGAATGATCTTTGCCTTCCAGAGGTGAGGGCTACAACCCTTCATCTCTCCGAGGGGAGTTATTCCAGGTAAAGGTAAAGATGAAACGACCGCATAGTCGTGGGGCGGTTTGACGTCTAAGCGCCCCAATGACCAGGAGCATTGCTCCGCTTGCTGCAGTTGTTTCGCCACAATCTGGGGCGACCACTTCAGCAGGTATGAAGTGGACAGAGAAAATGAACCTCTTCATCATCCGCTCCTACTACGAAATAACGGCGGGCGGGTGCAATATCTTATCGCCCCTTGTTGCACCAGAGATTCGTCGAGCGTCTCCCGCAATTCGCGCGCATGACTGTGCAGTACCGCTTTATAACTCGCAGCGACACAATCCCGGCCATTATCAGGGAGCGTGTTCGAATTGAGGTCATCGGGGAAACTGATGGGGCCAGAGGCGGCGGAATCAACAATACCACGCCGCACTGCAGACTTCAGTTTCAGTACTCGCAGAAGCACTCTTCTCAACCGTCCAGCTGAGGTTCATCTATCTCGAATCAATGGTGAGATTGCGTCTCGACTGCGTGCTGAAATGTCCCTACTGCAACTACTATCGCCTGTGTATTGTGGTGTAGTTTCGACTACCCGATTGCAGGGTCAGAAGGTTCGCTTTCGCGTTATTGGTTTGAGTGACTGAAGAACGTCGGTGAAACTCACTAAGGCAGGACGTTACTAGATTGAATTAAATCAGCGCTGGAAATGCCAGCAGACGGATGAAAAATAAAGTGCAGAAGATTTACAGAATTTATGCCATCCCCAGTGGGACACCCGTAGTTGAAATTCTGGACACACTAAATCAGAAACTTTCTGTTATATGCAATCTGTTATAATGGTATGGGGAAAGTCTCTTCAGACGTGTCCAGAAGGCAATATATGCGAGGAACCAGCGGAGCTTTTTCAGATCTCTCAACGGATCCCAACAGATCGTTCAGGCAGCACAGTTTTCGGTAACAGAAGCGAAAGAATACTGGGATGAACTTCGAGGATTCTCCGTCCAGCATGCTAAGCATGCTGAGTAGATCACCGCCGATGGCACCCGCCATGCCATGACGTCTCGCAGAAATTTGGATGATGTTACCGAAGCAGAAGTTCGACGAGCTCGAAGAACTGGAGATGCTCAGGTCTGGATCGGGTGCAGAATTTCTGGTATAAGAAATTTACCAGCGTACACAGTCGGTTGGAATACAGCATAAATCGGGTCATGAGTCGGCGGGAGGAATTCGAAATAAATTTCGAATGCTGCAGATCCTGCCGCGCCACATCACCCCCCCCCCCAGACGAAACCTAGGGGGTTTCGGCGACGGATCCCGGAACTCCATTCCCCGTTAATCCACAAAACGGACACGACGCTGCTTCGGGGCGCACACGGGTTTCAGTCTGGACAAAGAGACCGCCTTTTGCGTCCGCCGATCTCGAGCTGGAAGAAATGTTCTCCCCTCTCGAGAACGCGGTACGGGCCCTTATATGGAGGCTGCAGCGGCTTCCGGACGGCATCCGTCCTGATCAGCACGTGCGTGCATGTGTCCAGTTCCTTGGGCGAACAAGCAGGTATGGGCGAGTGTCGAGTGGGTGGTGGCGCTTTGATGCGTCGGAATCGTCCCTCAGCAGACGCACCAACCCCGACTCCGTGAGACCCGATCTCTTGTCGAAGACCGGATCGCTTGGGAGTCTTGGGTTCTCCCCGTAAACCAGCTCCGCCGGGCTGGCAGCAAATTCCTCTCGGTGGGTTGTACGTAGGCCGAGTAGGACGAGAGGCGAGACTTGAGTCCTGGACGGGTCGTCGCGTGTCATAATGGCGGCTTTCAGCGTCCGGTGCCAACGTTCTAGCATCCCATTGGATTGCGGGTGGTATGCCGTAGTCCGCTGGCGTTTAAAACCCAGGAGTTTGCCTAACTCCGAGAAAAGGGTGGATTCAAATTGCATTCCCTGGTCAGTGATGATCACTGCAGGGACGCCAAAGCGAGGTATCCACTCTCGGCAGAGGGCTTCGGCACAAGATTGCGCCGTAATGTCTTTCAGAGGTATTGCCTCAGGCCACCGCGTGAACCTGTCGATGATTGTGAGGCAATACTTGTAACCGTGCGAGTTTCGCAAAGGCCCTATTATGTCGAGGTGTATCGTGTGGAAACGCTTGGTAGTGCGGGGGAATGAGCCCACTTCTTTCCTTACATGCCTGGTGACTTTACACTTCAGGCATGCGATGCACTCTCTGGCCCAGGAATTGATATCCTTATTCATGGAGGGCCAGAAGTATTTTCCGGTGACTAACCGATTTGTTGTCCTGATGCCGGGATGCGCCAAGTCGTGAACTGCGTGGAACACTTCCTTGCGAAATGTGGCCGGAATGTAAGGCCGAGGTCCCTTTTCCGAATCTTCGCAGCAGAGAGAGAGGTTTGAGCCGAAGATGGGCAACTCCCTAAATTTGTATTTGGGGTTGGATTTGAGGCTCTGAAGTGCTGCGTCATCCACCTGCGCCTTGGCAATAGCCGAGAAATCGAGTGAGGCGGGGATGTTAACCTCGAAGACACGAGACAAAGCGTCAGCAACTATGTTGTCCTTGCCGGACACGTGCTGGATGTCTGACGTAAACTGGCTTATGAAGCTCAGGTGTTGAAGCTGACGAGGGGACGCTTTGTCGGGCTTTTGTTTCAAAGCATATGTGAGAGGCTTATGGTCCGTGAACACTGTGATCGGCCTGCCTTCTAGGGAGAAACGAAAGTATTTGATACTCAAGTACGCGGCGAGCAGTTCGCGATCGTAGGTACTGTAGTTCCGTTGAGCGGGATTCAACTGTTTCGAGAAGAAGCTCAACGGCTGCCAAACTTGATCCACCTTCTGGTGAAGGGCAGCACCTACTGCGATGTCAGAGGCATCAACAAAAACGGCTAGGGGTGCATGTTGCAGAGGAAATGCCAAGAGTGTAGCATCAGCCAGTTGCTGTCGGGATTTATCAAACGCGCGGACAGCCTCTTCAGACCACACAATCTCTCGTGTGTCTTTTGTTTTGGGGCCAGACAAGTACGCGTTCAAAACGGACTGGTGATGGGCGGCCTTGGGCAGGAAACGCCGGTAGAAGTTTAGCATGCCCAAGAACCTCCTCAACTCCCTCACTGTCTTCGGACGCGGGAAGCTTGTAATTGCTTGCACCTTGTCTGGGTCGGGCTGTATTCCTTCAGAGGAAATGGAGTGGCCGAGGAATCTCACCTGTTGTTGAAGGAATTTGCTTTTCTCAACGTTTAGGACTAAACCGGCCTCAAGGAGACGTTGAAAAATGCACTCGAGATGGGCTCAGTGCTCAGACTCAGTGGAAGAAGCGACGAAAACATCATCCAAATATACGAAACAGAAATCGAGGTTTCGCAGGACTGAGTGAATGAACTTTTGAAAGGTTTGCGCCGCATTGCACAATCCGAAAGTCATTCGGGTGAACTCGAAGAGTCCAAAGGGTGTGCATATTGCCGTCTATGGAATGTCTTCAGGAGCTACTGGGATTTGGTGGTATGCCTTGGCTAAGTCCAAGGTGGAAAAGATGCGGCAATTCGCGAGGTGATGCGCAAAGTCGTGGATGAGTGGAATCGGATATCGGTCAGGAACAGTCTGTGCGTTTAGCCTTCTGTAATCCCCACAGGGACGCCATTCGCCATTTGGCTTAGGGACCATATGTAAAGGGGGAGACCAACAGCTGTTTGAGGGCCTGCAGATACCCTGTTGAACAAGTTGTTCAAATTCTTTCCGCGCAATAGCCAGTTTCTGGGATGGTAGAGGACGCACCTTCGAGAAAATCGGGGAACCAGTAGTATTTATGTGGTGCTACACATTGTGCTTCACTGGTTTTGAGAGACTACACTTGGTAGTAATCTCGCTGAACTTTTGGAGGAGTGTCCGAACACGAGAGTCGGTGATGTCTTCCAAAAGAACGGAAAGGTTATTGTCAGCGTGAGATACCATTTGGCCCGACGAATTAAGGTTCGTTGTGGGGTCTATAAGTGACTTATTTTACAAGTCCACCAGCAACCCATAGTGACACAAGAAGTCTGCGCCTAATATGGGGAAGCTGACATCCGCCAGGATGAAACGCCACGAAAACGTCCTACGCAAGCCAAGACTCACGTCCACTCCTGTACCCGTATGTATTGATGCGGGAGGAATTTGCTGCCGCCAGTTTGATTGGTTGTGGATAAAGTTTATGATGCCGGGGTACGGGAAGAACCGAAACCTCCGCACCCGTGTCGACGAGGTAGTTGCGCCTGCTGAGGGGGTCGAAAATAGTTAGGCGACGTGGCGCTGCGCTCTGGGTGGCCGTCGCCAAGACCCCCCGCGGACCTAGTTTTTTGCGGTAGGCGCGAATTTACAAGGTAGCGTACTTCTTGTCGCTTTATCTCGGAATCTCAGATGGTACCAGCAAATACCTTTGTCCGCAAGCTGTCTTGACGACCTGCTACCCGAACGCCCTTTTCGTGTGGCAGACCGTGAGCATGCTCGCGATCTGGCACTCGAACGCTGAGCGTCCAACGTCGCCCGCATCTCGGCCACGCTGGCTGTTAAAGCAGCTATCTCGCGCCTTAAGTCGCTCACCTCATCCGACTGTGGTTGAACGGCCGCTATGGTTGGGCGAACGTACACCTCCTGCCCTCCGGGAGCCGTCGCAGCCAGAGCGACTTGATCAGGTCATCGCCAATCTTGTTCCCACCCAATTGCCTCATTTCGCGAAGCAATTGGCTGGGAGTTCGATCACCCAACGTTAAACACGCCAGCAAGTGGTCTAATTTTGCCGACTCACTTGCCGACAGGCGCCTGATAAACTCACTCTTGAGCTGCGTGTATGCTGCCGACTTCACTACGTCGGACACCATAAGAATAGACCCTTCGTCCAGGCCGACCACCGCGTAGTTGAAGCGGGTCGCGTCCGATGTGATGCCGGACATTTGGAACTGCGCTTCCAAATGCACGAACCACAGCTCCGGGTTCCGCCGCCAAAACGGAGGAACGCGTACGGCGAGGGCGGTCACTTGTGGGTCCGATGGGCCTGCCGCGTCTTTGCTGTCGAACGACATCTTGAGTAACGAAAAGTACGAGTTTGCAATGAACACGCGGTGAGTTTATAATGAAAACGCGGTGAATTTTGCTTCGACACGGCAGGCCGCACCCACAAATGCACGCACGAACACAGAAATGACGACCGAAGCGGACGCTCTCCAGCGGAGACCGAAATCACCACCCAGAAACCCGCCAAGAAAACGGAGAACCCGCGATGAGAAACACTTCAACGCCGTCTCCTGCAGCTGGTATAACTTTTATTTTAACTATAATCACGATTTAAACTCTTAATAATATAATTAACAATTAGTGCGAATATTGCGAAACTAATGACAACAATTAAATTTGAACAGATTGATTGCCAGTTGCTATCGTTATTGGAACGAAGTTGATGGTCGTCTCCTTTCCTGTGAAACTCCTTGCCAGGGAAGCAATTATATTTTTTTATCGGATATAATAATTAGTTGTATTGTGCGTAGAAAGATGTTGATGAATCGCAGCTATTTCCTGCCCTTGGTGGCCTTTCCGTCAGCCTTGGTCACCTTGCCACCGCTGGCGTCCTTGAAGTTTACAGCGTTGATTACACTGATAGCGACGATCTGTCTCATATCACGAACAGCGAAATGACCCAATGGAGGGAACTCCTGGAACGATTCGACGCACAAAGGTTTGGTTGGGACGAGGATGACGATGGCGGAATCACCAGACTTGATGGCCTTGGGGTTCTCCTCGGCGGCGGCGCTTGTGCTAGTATCGCTGGTGTTGCGTTTTCCTTTTCGGGGTCACCACTTTTAACACGTCATCAACTTTTACAGTTGTTTCAAAATTTTATTAGATGGTTGCGAATATTTACAATATAAAAACTTATTAAGTTTAGTAATATAATAATAATCTAGTCTTTTGAAGACACTTTAACAGTTGTTTCAAAACGTTTTATTTGATTGGCTCGAAATTCCCGAGAATAAGACTTTAACTTTGCCTAGGTGTGTTCACCGCCACGGTTGGAGACAGAAGAGACCGGTTTATTTCCATGCGGTCCTTACTGTCCCAACCAACGGCACTTTTCCACCGCTAATTCTCCACTCCCTTGGTGCGTTCTAAAATGAGTGAGTGGAGAGTTCCGCGCCATCTACCCGTCCGCATCCGCAACATTCGAAATAAATTTCGAATGCTGCAGATCCTGCCGCGCCACAATGCCAAATCTTTTGACAGCGTCCCGCATACAATCCGAAGCTAATAAAGTTTTTGGCGACAGTCATGAAAGGGTGGCACACCACCTTATCAGTGCGTACATCTGATGGTGCCACTATCTCAGAACCCATCCGTATACGAAGAGGCCTCTTCCAGGGGGATTAGTTGAGTCCCCTTTGGTTTTGCATGGCGCTGAACCTCCTTTCATGGCTACTGAATGATGCTAGAGGTCAGTGTGACCTGACACACTTGATGTACTTGGATAACATCAATCCGTATGCTGGTACTGAAGACCATCTCAGAACTCTGTTACGAATAATAGACATGTTCAGCCGTGATATTCGGATGGAGTTTAGATTAGACAATTGTCGAAACCATTCACAATGGTCATCAATAAACAATAAATGTATCTAATCATAGATACTCTCTAAAAGGCAACAACGCCACTAATAAAGGAAAAACAAACGAACTGTTATTCTCAACAATGTTTTCGTGGGTATCTTTTTATCACCGATTCTGGTTGACATCATTCCTTAATATTGGCATAGCAGCTGTTGGTGAAAAGAAGACCAAAGAAAGGTAGCACATTACCCTGGCACTTTCTTGTTCTTAACTGATCGAGACTTGGTAGCAGTAGTGGAGAATATTCCACAAACTTTCTTTCATTTCAAATTAAATGTTCCAGTTCTCAACGCTGTATACATAAATTTATCTTGATTTTAAAAGCTTTTAATTCGTTTACCAAGACTTGTATCAAAAGAGAAAGGTGTGATTCTTTCCAGAAAAATCTTAATGATCTGCTAAGTAGATTTCATCGTCATTGGGTTTGTTATTCACACTGGATAGAATTATTTTATTCAAAGATATTTACATATCTTGGTAAGATACTCGCGTTTTCAAAAAACTCTTTTGCGAGGATTGCATAAATTATAATATATTGATAACGCTGTTGTCAAGAATGCGTTCAAAAATCTTCATGGTATGGGAAAGTAACCGGATCGGACGGTAATTTGAACATTCTACTGGGCTACCTTTCTTTTTCCATATTGGAACAGTGGTACTTTCTTGCCAGTCAGATGGTGTTCTTCCTTCCTGAATAACCCGGTTAAAGAATTCACTGAGCCACAGTGTTGGGCCCCAGCTCTTCGCTTTCCAGAGCTCAGATGCGATGTCGTCAGGTCCTGTTGCTTTCCCAGATTTCATTTGTTTTATTGCCTCCTCGACTTCAGTTGCGCTGACTGGTGGAACTGCTCCAAATGTCGGCAATGATTGTGAAAGTGGAGGATGAGCAAATTCTTCAGTTGAAATCTGCTCGAAGTATTCTCGCCATCTATCCGTTGCGGCTCGACGGTTGGTAAGCAAAGTACCGTTCTTATCATTAATACAACAGAAATGTTCGATATCCTGTGTGCGTTCATCACGGCTTTTAGCAAGTCGATAAAGATCTCTCTCGCCATCCCGAGTGTCCAGTTTATCGTAAAGATTTTGGAAATGATTTGCTCGGGTGACAGCGACCGCTTTCTTTGCTTTCCGGTTGGCATTCTTATAAATTTGCCAATTAGCAGGTGTTTTATCGTCGAGAAATTTGTGGTAGAGGCGTTGGAAGGTGGAAAGGTTCAAAACCTACTGCTGGCTCCTGCCACGCAGTTATGTGAGACTTCTACTCACTAAAACCACCTCCTTCTGATTCCACTCTCCCCACGGAACTCCTATCAAGTATTGCGTCGCGGGGCTGGATCAGCTTTTAACTGCGGCTCATTATGGTTCTCTCTCTTCCCCATTTTCGTCGTAGCTCTTCCTGCCTAAGCTGTTGGTGAATAGCTTGCAGTTCCCTTATAACCTGGTTCCAGGCATCCGTTGACTCCAGCATAAACTCCACAATATTTTCGGGTGTTAAACGCCTGTCTGTGACCGCTTCCATTCTTGTTCGGTGCGCCGTGAACCTGGGGCAATCAAATATGACATGCTCCGCATTCTCAGCCACGTTACCACATCTTGGGCAGCATGGTGATTCATCGTTACCAAATCGATGTAAATAAGGACGATAACCTCCACTCAAGAATTGTGTTAACTCGTAGCTTAATTCCCCATGGCTTCGTTCAAACCATCTCCGAATATCCGGAATGATGCGGTATGTCCAACGACCAGTTTGGGACTCGTCCCATCGCTTTTGCCACCGTTCGATAGATTCCCACCGTGCCAGCTGCCGTCGAAATGCGCTAGACTCTCCAGTTGCATACGTTTTGTCGTAGAGTCGCCGACTTTCCTTCGCCAAGATGTCTATGGGGAGCATCCCTGCTAATACATATGCTGCTTCTCCTGATGTTGTCCGATATGCACTGCGTACCCGGAGTGCACTTAGCCGATACGCCATTCCCAATTTTCGGCAGTTCACTTTGTTATTCAGAGCAGTTGCCCAAACTGGAGCTGCGTAGAATAGCACGGAGCTGACTACCCTGGAGAGCAGAAGACGTCGACTTTGTCTTGGCCCACCAATATTCGGCAGTATCCTCGAGAGCTATGGAAGACACTTTAGTTGCGGCGTACTCAATGTGTCTTTTGAAGTTGAGTTTTCTGTCAATAATTACTCCCAAGTATTTGAGCGATGGTTGGGAGTAAATTGTTTTTTCGCCAACTTTGATTTTGACAGTTGTGTTCTTTCTTCTCTTGCTAATGAGAACTATTTCTGTTTTATGTTCAGCAAGTGAAAAGTTGGAATTTCTCAACCAGGAATTGATCTCCCATATCGCTTCATTTGCGTAGATCTCGATCTCGTCTTGGTACTTTGCAACCACTGTTATTCCGATATCATCGGCGAAGCCAATAGTTGTCACGTTGTCCGGTAGGCGTAGTGTCAACACTCCATCGTACATAACTAACCACAGAAAGGGACCCAGGACAGAACCCTGTGGCACTCCGCTAGTTGTCGGGAATATTTTTTAGCCCATCGTCCGAGTCGCAGTACAGTCTTCTCCCAAGGAGAAACTCGACCACAATGCGTACAATGTACTTCGGGGCCTGTATCCTGTCGAGTGCCTCGATGACTTTTTTCCATTTTGCACAATTGAACGGATTTTTTACGTCTAGGGTGCAGCCTGAGTCAAGCCAGTCAGCATGCTGATTGCATCGACAGTTGATTTTGCCTTACGAAATCCGAATTGTTTGTCGGAAAGACCTCCTTCGTTTTCCGCAACAGCGAGCAGTCTGTTATATATTACTCGTTCAAATAGTTTGCTAATGGTGTTGACCAGGCATATCGGCCTATATGAGGAGGGGTCACCCAATGGTTTACCTGCCTTCGGAATGAGTATTAGCTTTTGTACCTTCCATCGCTCGGGGAATTCTCCTTCCCTAAGGCATGCCGTGAAAACTTGGGCAAACATACCTGGCGCTGTCCTGGCGGCTACTTTCAGGGAAAGATTCCATCCGGTCCTGGAGTCTGCCTGTCTATCTGTCACAGACACTTTTCTCAGAAACGGCTATACCGATTGACACGAAATTTGGTGAGAAGGTGGGGCTTATGGACCCCCAGACATGCAGTGAGTGATATTCTTCTACGTTGAGATTAGGGGGGGGGGGGGTTCCCATACATGTAAAAGGGGGGTGTAAAATTTTTTTTCACCAAATATAGTCAAGTGGGGTATCAAATGAAAGGTCTCGATTAATACTTTTCGAAGCCGATCTTAGTTTTGAGATTTGTTAAAAAGGCGGGGAGTGGGAGGGGTGCAAAGTGATGATTTCTTTAACGGAGCCATTCTCAGAAACTACTCAACCGAAAAATCTGGAAAAAATCATGAAGCTGCTTCTATACGGTGCCCAAGCCTCAAAATACTCTCCATATCAATACCTGTTCAAATTAAGTTAATAATAGTATATTATCGTATTTTTGGGAAAATTGAGTAAAACCCCCTTAAGTTTATGTCAGAGTTATAAAAGTTGGTAGTAGTATAAAATATAATATGAAGCACATTATCTCCAAGTTTGATCAAAATCATACTATTAGTAACAAAGTTACAGAAGCTCAAAGGTGTCTTTACCGTGTAAATTTACAACCCGATGTACTAAATCTGATATGCTAAATGCATATTCTTAACGGGCTACGTATAAATGGGATAGTTCTACACTCAAATATACTCACAGGAGAAGCAAACAAAACCTTTCATACCTGAAGCGCCCAGCTTCTGGTTTTCCGACTTGTTTTACGTTTGCTTTATGTTGGATGATATAGCTGGCTTCAGCCATTTAGGTTAGCAGAGATTTGGCGTCAAAATTCTTTTAAATTTCGAAAAAGAAATTTTACGTTATAAATCTTCTTTCAAGAAAGCATAATTACATATGTATGTATATGACTTCGTCACAAGTTTGCGGAAATGATGGAGTAGAATAAAGCATTGGACATTGTTTGCGTGTTTCACTGAAATTATCGTCGTCCTGGGTATTCATGTAACTACATAGCTAACATTACTGGAAGAATAGAATATAAACATTTGAGGAAAAAAATTGTACAATAGCATAGACTGTTTTTTTCGAAATATAGGGTCTACAAATAAGTTCTGTCGGTTTTCACAATAGATGGCGTAGCTTGTTTTTTATTCCATTGAACCACATTTCCAAACATTCATTGGAAAGCTACTGTCAATAGGCACAAACGTCAGTATAAATTATTTAATTGAAGTGTAAACAACAATACTTTTTTCATCAACGAAAATGGCCAGTTTTGTACCAAATAGTGTGTTTTTGCGGGGAGTTCTACTTCATTATTTCATTCTGAAGAAAAAAGCAACCGAAAGTCATCGCATTTTGGTGGAAGTTTATGGTGACCATGCTCTATCTGAGCGAACGTGTCAGAGGTGGTTTGGACTGTTTAAAAGTGGCGATTTTGACTTGGAAGACGAAGAGCGCGCCGGACGGCCAACAATTTTTGAAGATGAAGAATTAGAGGCATTGCTCGACCAAGATCCATCGCAAACGCAAGAAGAACTTGGAAAAACACTTGGAGCAAGCCATTTCCCACCGTTTAAAAGCAATGGGAATGATCCGAAAGGTCGGAAATTGGGTTCCGTATGAACTGAAGCCAAGAGACGTCGAACGCCGTTTTTTCACGTGCGAACAACTGCTCCAACGATAAGAAAGGAAGGGTTTTCTGCATCGAATAGTTACTGGCAATGAAAAGTGGATCCATTACGATAATCCCAAGCGTCGGGCAACGTGGGGATACCCCGGCCATGCCTCATCATCGACGGCCAAAGCGAATATTCATGGTGAGAAGATCATGCTGTGTATATGGTGGGACCAGCTGGGTGTGGTATACTATGGCTGCTAAAACCAAACGAAACGGTCATAGGCAAACTCTACCGACATCAAATGCGTTTGAGCCGCGAACTCAAGAAAAAACGGCCGCAATACCAGCAAAGGCATGATAAAGTTATTTTGCAACATGACAATGCTCGTCCACATGTTGCACAGCCCGTTAAAACATATCTAGAGACGTTGAAATGGGAAGTCCTACCCCACCCGCTGTACTCTCCAGATATTGCTCCTTCTGATTACTATTTGTTCCGGTCGCTGCAGCATGGCCTGGCTGACCAGCACTTCTCCAATTACGAGGAAGTCAAAAAATGGCTCGATGAGTGGATAGAGGCCAAGCCGGCCAATTTTTGGCGCGATGGCATCTATGAATTGCCTGAAAGATGGAAGAAAGTTGTGGCTAGCGATGGGCAATACTTTGAACAATGAATGTATAACCAATTTTTCACAATAAAGCTTCAAATTTAACAAAAAAACTGACAGAACTTATTTGTAGGCCCTATAATTTGAAAAATATTTTCAAGCTTCTCGCTTAAGTCTTTAGATATTTTCGGCATTTTAAAATAAGTAATTGCTTTTGTTTGCGTTCGATTATATTCTGGGCGCTATCGTTTGAAACGGAAGTGGTGAACAGGCGTGTATTGTGGACCGGCTATTGAAGCCGGTAAATAGCGAAGTACTAGCAAATTGCGAGAAAAAAGGGAAAATACCCATATCAATTTCGCCATTTGTATCCACCTTTTTACTAGATTCCAAACACGTCTGGGACATCGGAAGTTGGGCGCTTCGAATTTATCCAATTGGTGCGCCGTTTTGATGCCACAAACTCCTAAGACCGTGACTGTTGTTATGGGAGCAGGGAGGCAGAGTCCAGCCGGCTCGGATCTTCGAAACCGAAAGAAATCAGCTGTCCCACCCTGCAGCTAGAAATCTATCTGAGGTCCTCAAAGAATGGTTTACCCAGTGTCCGCAGCCTGACTCGAACCAGAGCCGGGCAATCGCAGAGAAAGTGCATGAGGGTTTCCCTTCCTTCTCTGCAACTTCGGCGGTGCGAGTTGTAGGGTAAGCCGAGCCTAGCGGCATGGTCCCCTATGGGCCAGTGCCCCGTGCAGACCGCCGTAATCTTGAATGCATTTGCACGCGTCTAGCACAGGAGCTCTCGTGATCGGGCTATGTTATAAGTGGGCCAAATTCTCCTTGATTTGGCACAGCTTGTAAGCCTTCGCCATCTCAGGCCCGCGGCTGCTAGGTAGTGCGAGTAGACTCGGCGCCCGACAACCGCCAGCGGAACACCGACTGTATTCGCTGACGGACTGCTAAGAATAGAGTCTCGCCCGGCCAATTCGTCAGTCCGCTGATTGCCCTCTATCTTCCTATGCCTGGGAACCCAGAGAAGAGTGACCTTGAGCGTGCCGCCCAGACGGTTCAGCGCATCTCTCACCGGCCTGGAAGATGTCGTCACGGAGTACAAGGCTTTGATGGCTGCTTGGGGCTCGAATCTCGCTCACTCGCTCGCCATCGACAGACTTCCAATATCGCCAGTACTTCCACCTGGAATACACTGGTGAAACCTGGGAGACCATACGACTTGGATACACTGCGTGTATTCGAGAAAACCCCCGCGCCGATTCCATAGGCCATCTTTGATCCATCCGTCCGTCATTCAGCCGTGGTAGATGAAATTCAGGTACCCTTGCCTTGGTGGTGAATAGCATCAGTTGCGTTTTGGTTGGGTTTATCCTGAGTCCACATCTTGCGGGCCACAGGCACACCTTTCGCAATGCTCCTTCCATGATGTCGCTCATAATGGACAGAAACATCCGTGATACTAATATCACCAAGTCGTCGGCATACGCCACCACCTTCACCCCGCTGCTCTCCAATGTACGTAAAATTTTGTCCATTACTATCAACCAGAGCACCGGTGAGATGGCGCCACCCTAGGGCGTGCCTCTGTTCACAACTCCGGTCAAGTGATTGCCTCCCAGATCCGACTGGATTATCCTGGTACTTAGAATGGATACAATCCAATGCGTGAGATGTCCCTCCAATCCAATACCGATGAAGGATTCCTTGATGGCGTTTGTATTAATGTTGTTAAAAACTCCCTCTATATTCAAGAAGGCGGCTAGGGTGTACTGCTTGTGCTACAGCGACCGCCCAGCCGTGCCAATTACCTCGACGAGGGCGGTTTCAGTGGATTTTCTTTGAGGTAGGCATGCTGGGACTTCGAGGAAAGCGTTCTCTCCATAATCGTCCTTAAGTGAATGTCCTGGACGCGCTCTAGGGTCTTCAGCACGAAAGAGGTCAGGTTGATTGATCAAAAGTCCCTCGCGGACTCATGACCGCGCCTGCCCGCTTTCGGTATGAAAACCACTCGTGCGCGCCTGCAGGACTGTGGTACGCATCCTACAAAGATGCAGTTCCGGTAAATCTCAACAAGCCACGGCACAATCTAGTATGACTGGCATTATGCCATCTGGGCCTGGAGATTTGTTTTTAGTTTAGTTTAGTTTACATTATCCTCGATAATTACCGATTTGATAGTCTCGCGCAGCTGGGGTGGCCGCAAACCCTCCAAGCAAGGTTTTGACTCACAGTCCTCCTTGCTGGCGGGAAAGTGTGTTTGAACCAACAGCTCCAGGGTTCCGCTAGAAGATTCCGTCCAGGAGCCTTCCGACTTTTTAAGAAAGGATGGGCTCTTATAGTGTCCGGATAGCTGACTGGTTAGACCAAAAGGCTGTCGTACGGAAGGTCGTGGTTCAAATCCCACTGGTGGCAGTGCGCCAACAATTATTATTATTATTATGATGGTAGGTTCTTTTTGTGTACTTACTAGCGCACGAAACTTGAAGGGCGGTATCGGATGTCTTTTCCAGAGCCCTGACGGCGAAATCTAGACTGACATGTATCGAACTTTGATCTGAGAAGGATCTCTGGTCAGATACTCTAAGAATCATTGTCGGTTATTAGGGTGATATCAAGGACCACCTCTCAACCGTCACAGTTCTCCGAGCAGGGGAAATGGAAGGTTGGTGTACTGCCCCTGTTACACACCGATAGGTTTGAAGTAATAATAAAATCAAAGAATGACTCACCTCTCTCGTTGATTTCGGAGCTGCCCCGAAGCGTATGCCTTGCATTAGCGTCGCAGCCTATCAGCAGGTTAACTTTCTTTGTTGCTATGGTGTTATGCGGGAAACTCTCTATACATGATTTTCCATTCGTACATAGTTAAAAATATAAAATACTCTGTCACATTTTGAGCCCTGTCTCCCCTATGTTTCACCCAATATAAATTTCGAAAAGCACTATTCAAGTTCTTGCATTCGATATGATACATGACCATATTCAATGAAAGAAAATATACCCCCTTTCACATGTATTGGTCGCCCATGCAGATTGCATGTTTCCACTAAATTTCGAATCAATCGGTTCAGCTATTTCTGAGTTAATTGAGTATGACAGAGATACAGACAAACGGACTGGAGGAATCGAGTTTAATAAGACGTTGTTTTACATAAAACCTTAAAAGCAGCTCACCTAATAGCAGCAAATGGTAGGGGTGAAGTAAGTTCTTCATACATGGGACTAGGAATATTTCACTATTTGCTAGGATTCAGATCCCGTAAAATCGTTCGAAATTGATAAGTTTGAAGTGTTATAACTTTGGCGCCAATGGACGGATTTCCATGGAACTTGGCAGGCGTATGAGAAACAATCCTCTATACTGGTGCAAAATTAGACAGCGCGGTTTGGGTGACACTAATATTGCCCCATGCCTCACTTGACACCTCTCTCAGGAGGTTCGATTGCATATTGTCGTGTGGTGGTTAAACCTGTTCACTTAGGATCGGCAAGCTCTCTTGCGAGTCCAACTACTGTTCTCGCATTCTTTGATAACTTTTACGTTGTTCTATGTGATGCTATGTCTCTCTCCAATGATGTGCCGTGCTACAACAGATTTCAGTGTTTTACTTTTTTAAGGTTTTGTGTTTACACAAATCGGTTTACTGTCTGTCTGTCCGTCTGTCTGTCTGTCTGTCCGTCACACGCATTTTTCTCGGAGACGGTTATAGCGATTGACACCAAATTTGGTAGAAAGGTGGGAACTGCGAACGCTCACGCATACAGTGAATTACATCCTTTTACGTTGAATTTAAGGGGGGGGGGGGGGGGTCCCATACATGCAAAAGGAGGGTGTAAAATTTTTTTCATCAAATATAGTCATGTGGGGTATCAAATTAAAGGTCTCGATTAGTACTTTTCAAAGCCGATCTTAGTTTTGACATTCGTTGGAAGGGTGGGGAGCCCGGGGGGTTGAAAGTGATCACTTCTTTAAGGGGGCCATTCTCAGAAACTATCAAACCGAAAAAAATCAGGAGGCTGCCACTGTATGGTGCCTGGGCTCCGAAATACCTTCCATGGCGATATCTGTTTCAATAAAGTTAATAATAGTATATTACTACGATTTTTTGTAATTGGTTAGAAACCCCCCTTAAGTTCATCCTAGTGCCATGAAATTTTGCAGTGATATAGGCTATAACATAGAACATAATCATACCAAGTTTGGTGGAAATCGCACTATTACTAACAAAGTTATAATACCTCAAATTTGTTGCATCTTGAAAATTGAAGACTATGAATGTCAATATCACCCGAAAGTGGATACTCTCACATAATATATGCATATATTACGTGCTACGTACTAAGAAATACACAAAACCCTTCGTACCTGAAGCGTCTAGCTTCCGGTTTCCTGACTTGTTAAAAGTAGTTTGCTGTTTATCTGCCACACATAGTTATACTATTAAAATAAAGTTTGGTGAAAAAGTTAGTATTTCCTGTTTGCTCGCTGGTGGAGTATAGGGCATCTGCGCAAGTGATATCCTCGCAGCGAGGAAAACATGAGACGAACACAAAAACTCATGATGACTAAAGTTCAAACCCAGAGTAGCGAAAATGAGAGACTGATGCTTTACTCCCTCAACCATTACGACAGAATCTACAAAGGAGGGATGCATTTTTCATCTCAATAAAGCTGTAATGATAGGAGTTCAATAGGTGATCAAGTCGATCATCCTGAGTGGCCGATAACGACCTAGAGGGCAGAGCTATCCCAAAAAAGAAAAGAAAAGAGGATTAGAAAGGGAGGAAGTCCTCAAACCACTATCACTCTATTCAATCTTCATTATTGTTGCAATTTCATAACAAATAAAAATAAACAAATGGTAAAATCCAAAGAGAAAAAAAAAGTAATAATAATAAAAAAAGAAAGAAAAATAAATAAAAATAAAAAGGAAATAAAAAGAAAATAAAAACAAGGACTCACCCAGGTCGTCACTCCGAGCTCGGTTGGCGGCTGGTGTAACAAGTTCTAAAAAAAACAAATTATATCAAGAATTCAATGATAATATTGATATACCTATATTAATAGCACGTAATGCAAGTTGTGCTTGTATAATGTTAGTTTAAAATCACTCGAACACTTTCATTTGCTCTCCTTCGCCACTACAAGGTAAATTCAAAAACAAATGCCAATTTAGGTTCTTTCCCTTCTCAAATGCAAAAAAAATATCTTTAAATAGTTCTTTTTGGCTAAAATTAGCATTAGTTAAAGCTTTTTCTGCCCCACTTTTTAGATCCGATTCTAATGTACAACTTTTTCAAAGATTTCTTAGATAAATGCATTTATATTGTTCGTCTGATCACACTATTAGCGAAACGCTTCACCGATTTCTTCCTTAAGTCCGTTATGTCTTATAACTTTTTTAATTTTTGTTTTAGAGGGAAAAGTTATCCAGTTGCCTTTGCATCTTTATGGCGAATCAATTGCCATTCCTTCACCTTCGGATTAATGATGTTTTTCCTTCTTCTCGAAGACTTTCACTCCTCTTCCTTTATTTCTCCGTCCAGC
The DNA here is from genome assembly GCF_905115235.1 of Hermetia illucens. Taxonomy (NCBI): domain Eukaryota; kingdom Metazoa; phylum Arthropoda; class Insecta; order Diptera; family Stratiomyidae; genus Hermetia; species Hermetia illucens. The sequence goes on along the minus strand of NC_051849.1, from coordinate 5,834,559 downwards.
TCCACTCCTCACTCCCGCTGAAAATCCAACTCCTCAGTTATTTTTCCGCGCACCGTTTCCCTCACCAAGCAACACTCTCGCCGTTCTCTCTTCGTGCACCGCTTCTATTCCCGCTACATAGCCTTTCTCACTCGCTAGGCAATGTTGCGGCAACATGCGCATGCGCCTGCGGATGCGGCAAATCATTCGTCTCTTGTCAAGATCAATTCGCTCGAATGCATTCAATAATGTGCAATCTGCGGCGAACCTTAAGGCAATTGCACACTATTAAATGCATTGTTTAAGGAAATTAATTAAGAAAGAGCCGAATGAGATTCCGCTCCTGTCGGGCAGCCGCGGTCACTACAAAGCCATGTGGAATATTAAGCGCGGGGCCGGTAGTTGGTCACTTATTTTACGGGTCCATTCTCAAAAACCCGAAAATCTATATGGTATCTAGGCTTCAAAGTACCTTCCATACCGATAATTTCTCAAATAAAGTCAAAATGTGGTTGGTTTTGTTTGCGTTCGATCATATTCCCCTCGGGATCGTTTGAAGCGGAAATTGTGAATAGACATTTTTACATGACGTGTATTGTGAGACAGAAAAACGGACAGATAGAATCGACAAAACCTTAAAAAGGGCTCATCTAATAGCAGCAAATTATAAGGATGAAGTAACTTCTTCATATATGGGACTTTAATATTTCACTTGAAAGTCAATTATTGTAGGCTTCAAATCCATATAACTTTGGCGCCAATGGCCGGACTTTCATGAAACTTGGCAGGTGTATGGGAGACACTCCTCTATACTGGTGCAAAATTTGGTACTCCTGTGATGAACTTAAAGGAGTTTTTTCGGTCAATCACTAAAAGTTGGTAATAAACTATTAGAAGATTTATTTGAGCAGATATCGGAATGGGACATATTTTGTAGGCTCATATTAGAGCGCTATCCTGATTTTTTGGTGGCGATGTTCTCGAAAATAGGTCCTGTCTCACTTTAATTGTGCACATTTAAAATCCAAACTCGCGCACTTTACAATTCACGTCAAAACTAATATCAAATTCGTATCATACTGATGGAGACCTTTCATTTGATACCCCACACGACTATAAACGATGGAAAAAATTGTTATTTTACACAAAACCTTAATAAAAACAGTTGATTTTTTCGGGATAAGTTATTTATTTGCAACTATGTATTTCGGGCACAAGTTGTGCTCTTCCTTAGTACGTGATCAACTAAGATATTTTGGTCTGCTCTGATCTTTAAGTATTACAATTGAAAATAAGGATCTTTTAGTTGTTTCCAGATAACTTTATTAGACAACCCGGTTTGGGTGACACTAATGTTCCCCTTGTCATCTCTCTCAGGAACTTCGATTGCACGTTGCCGTGTCATAGTTTAACCTGTTCCCTTCTGGTTCCCTTAGGATCAGCAAAGTTTTTTTGGCCAACTACTGTTCCCGCATTCCTTGATGACCTCTCCGTTGTCCCATATGATGTGCCGTGCTAACATAGATTTCAGCGTTGTGCTTTTTTTATCCTTTCTTATCGCTCTTTCGCCTTTGCTCTCATGCTCTCTCCAGCGTACCAAAACCAGCCTTTTTCTTTGTCCTATGTAGCCTGGGCATACCACTTTATACATCCCTCTGCATTCGTGTTTTAATTTGCGGTCCTTGGTAGATCCTAGCCTGCTTATGAGCTGGTGAATCCTACTCGAAAGCGCCATGTCAATGCTTAACCCTTTCATCGTTTTTATGAATGTGTGATTCTATTCTTTTGTTTCTTTTCAAGTTATTAACGAGGTATGTCAGTGCGCTTATTTAAAGCCGTTTCGTCCTTTTTCAAATGAGTTTTTCAATAATCGGCGGTTGAAAGCCGTTCTTCACTCCGGTGTCGATAATATACTCCTTTTCTTTCCTAAATCTTTCAGTCTTCCGAACACGGCGAACAATCGATGGATTGCCCATTAAAGTGAGTTTTTGTTATGTCGCCATGGGAATGATCTAATTTTCAACCCTACTTTTTAAGAGGAAGTGACTTTTGTGGGTTTTATTAGGCGAATACGGTTTTACGGTTTCTTACCAGGGCAGGGGAAAATCGCCAGACACTGTCTCACCTCTGCTCTGAGAGCATCGTGACCGAAGCGGCTGCAGATATTAAATGCTCCTTTATATAATTCGCAGAGCACGACATGACTGCGAATCATATTGAGCGCAAAATCCGCCCATACCTTGGGCCAAAGCTTAGCCAGAGCTAAACATATTTTTTTAAGGAACCTAATGAATCTAATGGAAATAAGTATCATCAATGGTGCAACAACCGGTATCTGGTCTAGGCCTGCCTTAATAAGGAACCCCAGACATCCCGGTTTTGCGCCGAGGTCCACAAATTCGATATCCCTAAAAGTTGTCTTTTCCACAATCTGACGGTCATGGTATCGCTTATAGATTTGGTCGTTATGTAGGTTACGGAATCGTCCATCCTCATGTAATAATAATAATAATAACTCCGCCGAAGCCGGTCCCAAGCCCGGTTGTGAAAGGAGGAGGGATAGATAGCTTCTGTCTGAATGGCTGTACGCCACCGCAGCGTCTCAGGGGGTAGGTGAGGAAAGTGCAGGAACTTTGCAGTCTTGCAGATTACTCACTAAGGAAGCTATCTCAACACCTGGCAGCTAGGAATAAAATGCACCACCAACAATGAGAAGGAGAAATTTGAGGTCCGGTACGGATAACCGGCGGGAGTCGTCTGACTTGGTGACTGGGTCGGGCTCTCGTAATGGACAGCACGGGGTCGAAACGGCTAGTCGTGGGGCGGTTCGACGTTTAGGCGCCACGACGACCAAGAGCACAGCTCCGCCTGCTGCAGCTATTTCGCCACAATCTGTGGCGACCACTTCAGCAGGTTCGCGTAGGAAGCGGATGAAATGGACTGAAGAAATGAACCTCTTCATCATCCGCTCTTACTACGAAATAACGGCGGGGCGGGTAAAACATCTTACCGCCCCTTGTTACACCAGAGATTCGTCGAGCGTTTTCCGAAATTCGCGCACGTGACTGTGCACCGAGTCGCAGACCAGTACCGCTTTATTACTCGCGGCGACACAATCCCGGCCACCATCAGGGAGCGTGTTCGACTTGAAGTCATCGGGGAAACTGGTGACCGAGAGTCGATGGGGGCAGAGGCGGCGGCATCAACAACACCACGCCGCACTGCAGGAAAAACGAAAAGGTTCGGGACGAATTCCAAAGAGCGTGTATGGAATTCTCGGATATGGATCCTTTGCATAGACCAGGTATTCCCAGGCTCTATGCATCTCCAGCAACTCCGGGAATTCAATCTCAAATCTCAAATCTCTCAAATCTCTCAAATCTCCGGGAATTCACTCTTCTCCACCGTCCAGCTGAGGTTTCCGCTGAGGTTCGGGACGAATTCCAAAGAGCGTGGACGAAGATCGATCTGGAAAACGTCCAGCGGCGGATATGGATAACTATGTTCAAATTCCGAATGCATCACCCAAAGTCTGCCGTGGAGCGGATGAACCTGCCTCGTGACATCGGAGGTAGAGGCGTGGTTGACGTGGCGGCACAACATCATCGCCAAGTCGACTCGCTGCGCGCTTATTTTTACAGCAAAGAGCAGGCGAGTCCCTTGCATGCGGCTGTCTGTAAGGCAGACTGTGGACTGACTCCACTTAACTTGAAGGATCGATCCTTCAATCCTCTGAGTGGGGTGAAGTCGGACCAAGAGCAGATCGATGAATGGAAGTCGAACGCAATGCACGGTAAACACGTGAATTGTCTTTGGCAGCCATTTGTCGATTTGCATTTGTCGAACACCGATATGAGCCGGAAGCAGTACTTGATTGTTCTGCTTCCAGCACGTATTGGGACCGGCAAGTTCTGACTGATCGCCATACCGCACACAATAAGCCTGACGTACTGTTAGTTGACAAGACGGGTCGCTCCGCGTATATTATTTATGTTGCTATCCCCCATAATAGCAACATTGAACGGAAATACGTGGAGAAGAAGGTGAACTATGAGCCATTGGCTCGAGAAATCAAAGAAATTTGGCGTCTCGAGCGAGTAGTTGTAGTTCCCATAATATTGTCAGCTACAGGTATTGTACATAAATCCCTCACGGCTTCCCTTGATGCCCTGGGACTTTCAGACTGATTCAAACTATGCAGAAGTACACCATTCTGCATACGTGCTCGATGTTGCGGGGAGTACTCGACGGATTCTCCCACTGACCTACCACCGGCCACCACCACCAGTGCCCCTTGGCACTTAGTGCCAGTATTAGGTAAAATCTGGCATCTGCCGAAATTGTGATAACTCGGAAATAATAAATTGGCGCAACAATCCATATTGGATCAGGGCCTTGAAGTGTGTTAGAGCACTTCATTCAAGACCGTAACGGTACGCTAGGAGGCAATGTGGTCAGCATTGCGCTCGCCCGAGATTATTACCCTGATTTGACTCAGGTACTCATTCACAGCTGAGTCGACTGGTATCCGTCGTCAAATCACGATACAAATCCCACTGCCACTAATGAGATTTGAACCGCGACCATCCGTACGACAGTCTTGTGCTCTAACCACTTAGCTATCCGGACACATGTAGGGGGCCAAAATTCTTCGAAGGATTCTTCTCTCGAACGTGGCCAAGAGTTGGCAATTTTTCTCGCTATGAACCCAAGTCTCCGAGGAATATATAAGGACTGGCAAGATCATAGTCTTGTACAGTAACAGCTTTAGCCCTCTGGTGAGAAGTTTCGAGCGGAACAGTTTTTGTAAGCTGAAATAGGCTCTGTATGCTTCTTCCATTCCGTTGCTAACTCACACTCATCGTCAAACCACAGTGTTCCGACTTTTTTTGCGGCTAGGGCCAAGTATGTTTGTGGCCGTATCAATGATAACATTCTTCAGGTGGTTGTGAAGATCATTTGGATCTCTGCTTACTACGGTTATTGCGGCATCCATTTCCCTCTTATAAGTGTCGCGGAGGGCTGTGTTGTGGATGGTTTCAGTATTTACTCTCACCTGATTGTCAGAGGAAATTTTAGGTGGTGTTGTAATTCGAGCTCGGAGCACCATGCACAACAAACAAGGGAATTCTCGATGACCTAACTTAAAAAAGACAGAATGCGAGCTAAACGTGGAAAATGAAAAAAACGGCTCGACCGCGTGCAGGGAGCCGTAAGTCTCCGGACCCGAGTGCCGTGATCGAGAGGGAAGATCCACGACGAATCACAGTCCCGATCATTCTTTATGCTGCCTCAGATACTTATTGAGACACGGCCCTTGAGGTTCCCTCCTATCCTTGGCATCCCCGGGCCATTATTTAGAGGATTTCCCTAATAAGAATTTGCAGGACCAAAGAGGAAGACAGAGGAAGGAAGTCCTCGAATAAAAAAAAATATTGCTCAAATTCATGGTATATTCATGGGAAATGCAATCAAAATAAATATATAAAAGTAAAATGAAATCAAAGCACCTCGTCCAATACTTCCCTAACAAACATACTCAGACTCGATATCAACCTGGCTTCTAAATATGACATCCGCGGCGATTCCGGCATCATATCATATGGCCATCTAGTCAGAGCCGCCGTGCTAGAAGTTCCCTGAATAGTGTCGTCTGTCGCCGGATAGGCGGAGTCTTTGAAGGTAGCCGAAGTTCAACGCTGCTTCGCTCGCGACCCCCGATTATGGGTCGTCGCTTAGGCCCCTGCTCCGCGTTCGTCTCCATTCGATACAGAGTCACTGTCGATCTAGGATATTTTTATTAAGAATCAGGCAGAAAGAAAAAGAACCGAAAATCAAGAAACCAGAACTAAGAAAATCGCAAAATGAAGATGAATCATTGAGGACGGAACGGCACAGCATATAGTCGACTATCTCCGTATTCCATTAAGGATTCACCTTACCCGTCACTTCATCCCTACGAAGAAGAAAGAATTTTTAGTTTTTTCCAAATTCTGAAATGAAGAGATAGCCGTTTCACATAAAGGTAGGGAAGGACACTCCTCAGAAGCTCGGACGGCAATACCTTTCAGCTTATAGCCGCAAAGGCCCGTAGATCCAGAGGTTTCTGGAAGGCAATCACCTACGAGACGTTAAATCTCACGACAAACACAACAAACGACTAGCTCTTATGGTATTCTACCAAGGATAGGGCAGGAAACTCTACGTTACAAGATGGGAAAGGATATTGAGGCTTAGGAACACTTATTTACGGGGAAAAAGGCGTGAAACCTAAAACTAGAAATCTGAAGGCAAGTGTACGTGGAGCCTAGCCGGGAACAATGTCGAGAATCTATTGATTCTCTATCCGACACCAATAAACGAAGTTGTGAGCCGGAATAGGCTATCTTCCACTTGATTCAGGAAACCTGCAAATAATAAATTAGGCTTGAATCTAGGAAATGTTGGGCCTCACGTTGAGCGCCATTTGTAATGATGGTAGCGGAAATAGGAGATCAGGTCGATCATCCTGAGTGGCCGATAACGACCATTGATAGGCCGTCGCGAAATCCGTATTAATGTCAAGTTTAGAATCCGGTGCGGACCCACGCAACGGAATAGACACGTTGTTTTGAGTAATGAAGCGTGAGGGAACAAAGCGCTCAAAGGACCCCCCCACATTCCCGAGCCTGGCTAGCACAGAGGCGTGCAAGAACGTGTCGACCGAGCACTTTGATGGAGCTTCCATCTTTGTGGGCGGACCTTCACGGTCAATTTAGCCAATTTGTTTAGATTTTTGGGATAGCTCTGCCCTCTAGGTCGTTATCGGCCACTCAGGAGGATCGACCTGATCTCTTATTTCTACTACTATCATTACAAGGTAGGGAAGGACACTCCTCAGAAGCTCGGACGGCAATACCTTTCAGCCTGTAGATCTAGATATTTCTGAAAGGCAATCACCTAAGAGATGTTAAGTCTCAAATCAAAACCCAACAAATGACTAGCTCTTGTGGTATACTACCAAGGATAGGGCAGGAAATTCTACCTTACAAGGTGAAAGGAAATTGAGGCTTAGGGACACTTGCTTCCGGGGAAAAAGGCGTGAAACCTAAAACTAGAAATGTGAAGGCAAGTGTACGTGGAGCCTAGCCGGGAACAATGTTGATAATCTATTGATTCTCTATCCGACACCACCAAACCGGAATAGACTGTCTTCCCCTGTTTCAGGAACTCTGTAAATAAGAAATTAAGCCTGAATCCAGGAAATGTTGGGCCCCACGTTGGGCGCCATTTGTAATGAACCTAGAGGAAATATAGAGGTTTCACTGTAGTGTAGAGTAATAAAAAATTCCTTACAATTGTCAATACATATTTTTATTGTGCAATAACAAAGTTTACTTTAATGTTCCATTCTATCTCGAAACTTCCAATATGTATGCCCCTTTTTGAAGAATCTGTAGAGTTGTCCTTTATCCACGTCCTCCTTTGCCTTTCCCTTTACCTTTGCCTTTGCCTTTCCCTTTGCCTTTTCCTTTGCCTTTCCCTTTGCCTTTGCCTTTGCTATCATTCTCCTTACCCTTGCCGCCTTTGGAAGGGTTACCACCACCTCCAGCAGTTCCCCCCTTAGATGACCTAGCGTTTCGTGTCAAAATATCCGCACCCTCTTGCTGATCGACTGACAGTAAACTGCTCAGATTTAATTGTTGATCATCCACCAAGTCAGGAGCTGCATATGTCCAAGAAGTAGCCACAAAGGCAAGCACGATGAAAAAGACAAGAGAAAATCTCATGATGTCCTTCTGTAAAAACTTAGGGGTTGAATATGTCAATCTGTTAAAACCAAAGAAGTACTGATGCGTTCCTCTTGAATTGAATATGCTTTTATACAGATTAATTGAAGAAAATAAGAAGAGAAACATTCCAGGTAAATACTAATCTTTGGTGTGGTTGTGAATTTCAATTCAGTAAGTGAATTTTGTATCTTTTTACATCGTCCATTGTTAATTTTTCCGGAGAACAATGACATGAACCATAACACTAGGTCAATTGCGAATAGGGTTTTGTCAGGAATGTTCAGAACGTTGCCAAACTACTGGGATAAAAATTTCGGATCTGGACATCTTTATCTTATCTTTCCAGATTTTTCAAAATCTTGTTATAATTTAGATTTAATAATGTCCTGTTGCAGGTAATCTGCAATGTCTTGAAAGAGAACGGGTCGTAAAAGCCACGAAGTTCAGGGTAATTTCATATCATTCCCCGTACATTCATTTTGAAAGCATGTCAAGTATAAAATTCTGTATAAAAGTACTAATATTGAATTTAGATATTTGGATATTGTAAAGATAATATGCAAAACCTCTAACACTTTGAAGTTACAGCAGCTGATCTCTCATGGTTTATCCAATAGTCAATAAGTCAAATATATCAATATGCTATGATGTATGGCTGAGACTATTGAATTTTTGCTTAAAAAATCCCCGAGATATCTTTTAGCATTAAAGATATTCTAGTTTACGTGACATGAATTCCAAATTATACTGGAAAACAATTATTGTGAAATGTTACTGTTTTCGGTTTGATTGGAATTACCCACATTATTTACCAATTCGGTTTCCAAGAAGATTGGGAATTTGGAGCATTTCTCCATGAACTGCTTTTGTTCCTTTGGTTGTTTTCCCTTATCTCTGGAAAACCAGGACCCTTGCTTACTATTTTATTGGGTATTGATAAGAACGACCTCTTTCTTTCTTTTCTTCTTTATGGAATTCAGGCTATGTGTGGTGGAAAGATAGTTTTCTCTTCACCCCTGATCCACAATATAATAACAAATTTTATTTATTTGTTGATATACATATATGTACACAACCAAGTCTGACTAAGGATGGAAGTATGTTAATTCTATGTGTTCATAATTGAAGAAGGTGTCTTCGACAGCTCATGCGGGACTACCGCAGTTGAGAGGTAACATTATCGGCAAAAAATTCAAGGAAAACCTTGTTTGGTGTATGGAAAAGACATTTTTTTTTAGGGTTGAATAGGTGAATGCATTTACACATAGCATGCTGCACTCCCGGTTCGGTAAGTCGTCGGACTACCAATTAAACACCTCCCGATCGTTAGAGAGTTAGCCTGCAACCGTTTGTTACATTACTTCTGGCTAGTCCCCGAAATCTTCCCCTTGCCGAGCCTTCAAATCAGGGAATTTCTTTCACCAACGTGAGGGGAGCGAGGGAAGGTAACTTTCAGTTCAAAGACCCCTTGCCATCCGTTTCCTCCACCGGTCAAGCTCTATCTTCTCAGCAACTTGAAGGACTCGAACGTAGTGGGCAACACGGCTCCACCTGTCAGCACTTCTCAGCATCTCCTCGACAATGTGGTCTCTAGAGAGATCCCCTGTGTTTAAATAGAACTGCTGGTGATGGGCGTCGTCCAAAACTCCGTTGCAAAACCTACTAAGACTGAAAATCTCGATGCCAAGTTAAAAATTGGGTAAAGAAATAGTCAGTCTCACCATGCTTCCGATTCAGCCACGCATCTAAGTTGCCGATGAGATGCACAGTCCATCTGCCTCTAGTTTCATTGTGCCAAAAGAGCTACCACTCATCTAGAGTGCGTTGCCGTGCTTCACGAGCAACCACCTCCCTTAGCTCATCTCCCTAGCGCTCGTATATGACTTGACGCTTTTATCAAAAAGGGCAATGATGATCACTCCCGCAATCCCTCTGCACCGTAGAGCAGGACAGACTACGTTGAACTCATCAGGAGACGTCGCCCGCTAGACGTATGACCCCCAATATTTCCCATTAGCCTCCTTAACGCCGAAACTCCAGCTGTATCCTTGTGCGCTGCTGCTTTGATTAGCCAAAAAAAGCTCATCTTTGAGTCAAGAGTCAGCCCGAGGTAGTTTCCTGCTGGTTTTGACTGAATTATCGACTCGCTGAGCGATATGGAACACAGGGTCGGAGGATGACTACTTCGTTTTTTCTTCAGTGTAAAGTTGAAACCATGATGGATAACTACATCTGGTTACTCGTCGCATCAATATACTGCTTTGCGCCTATTCGACAGTATGTCCAGCCGCAAGCGCCGCGGCATCATCTGCATTGCTGACCAAGCGCGACTCTTCTGGCAAGTCGAGTTTAAGTAAACTATCATAGGTAGCATTCCAGATTTCTGGCCATAGGATGGATCCCTGTGCTACCTCCGACGTGACCTCCATCCTCCTTTGGCCCTCTTGCGTTTCATAGAGCACCGAGTGGTTCCTCAGATAGTCCCTCAATATCCGTGAGAGATAGTTCGGTACGTGGAAAGTATTGTCTAGTATGCCTGGAATATCTTTTCATCTTACGGAATTAAAGACGTTTCTGACGTCAGGTTTTACGAGGAGCACCACCCGTTGAGTTCGACGGCTATGTGCCTCCGCTCATTGAACGGCACCGACGACTTACATGACAGCATCAATTGTTGAACCTCTAAAACCGAACTGCTGCGGATATAAATCTCTGTAGCGCGTATCGCTTCAGCGAGTGTACTTCTGTTGAGCTTCTTGAGGACATTTCCAGCAGTATCAAGCCTACATAGTGGGCGGTATGAAGATGGAAACTTGGGGTCGCTTTTCCTTGTGTGTATCAGCGCAAGCCTCGCCATCTTCCAATGAGAAGAGAAAGTGCCCTCTCTCATCGACCAGATCCTGCCAGCAGCGAGGTTTGCTCTTTTTTATTGCATTTCTGATTTGTACGGTCGTTTAAACGTTGTGTTAAGCGGCGGAGCCTGTGACACTTCTCTGCGATTTATGTTCACCAATACGTAGAAGGTTTGCCACGTCTTGATATCCTCCTGGGCATAGAGGCTTCACAGGCCGTCGTTATCAGGTTCACAGCTGAATTTACGACAGTGCAGCACCACCGCCCCTAGAAGTACCTTGCAGCGTGGCCCCACCTGCTCCAAGAGTGTTGACAAACCTCCCAGTGTTCCCTTTCGCAACGTGTCATGCATAGAAAGAGCGCCGGGCTGGCGAATACCGAGAGTTTGTGTCCACCATTACGAAGGCAATGTGATTCTGACGCGAAGGTTACCTCTGGAATGCTTCAATCGCAGCCCGGGCGCCAGGACGTTAGGGTGGATCCGGTGTTTGGAACTATCAGTCCTGATCTCGCCGCCATTTCCATAATTTGTTTCCCTCTGGAGACTGTGTGAGGCATGCCTCATTCAAGTGATCTAGCATTGAAGTCACCCCCAACCAGGATCTGCCCATCTGTGCTCAAGATAGTGTCCTCCACAGCATCGAGGCTACATCAAAAGTCCGGCATAGTCTCATTCGGCGTAAGATAGACACTAGAAAGCGTTATTATCCCTGAACACCGAATCCAGACAAAGCCGTCTTCTCGGCCTTGGGTGAGAATCCTAAGGAGGGTGCCGTCCCGAACCCAGAAGGCAGCGATATTTGATATGTCAGGGTGCCATGAAACTGGGTCCTTGTTTTGGTACTGCTCACTGTTGCCCTCCGGTGCATATTGATTTGTAGGATGCGAATCATATTGGCCGCATCCTAGTTCTTCCCAACTCTGCTCTGAAGACTGGATACCGCCCCGAGCCCGCAGTGGGCGCAACATTCTCATCAGTCGCGCCACGATCCCTGCATTGGACGCAGATTTCCCTTCAATTGCAGGTGTTCGCTTTATGGCCTGCCTCACCACATTTACGGCATGTTGCCCTTCTGTCAGGTCCCCGACAGTTTGCAGATGTGTGCCCATAGTCCAAACATCTGTAACATTTGGTTGGGGCGGCCCGAATTCGTATCCTACACACTACCCAACCAATTCTTATTTTCCCACTGTTTAGAAGCTTCCTCGCGTATTGCTCGGCAACTTCCACCACAGCGAGTTTTTGGCCTCGGGAGTTTGCGGGGGTGATACCAGTCCGGACATTGGTTACCTCCGGGCATTCGCGTTTGATGGCCTCTTCTACCTCGTTCTTTTCCGTGAGACAGTCAAGGTCTCGGATTTCTAAAGCACACATGGGTTCCAGGCTAGAAACCAAAGCTTTTTCTCCTAGAAGCCCATTTACTGCTTCACAGAACGTGACTTTATTTATAGTCTTCAAGCCTAGTTCGACTAAGACTCCACCACCCTTCGTTTTACGTATGGAAGACACCTCCGCTCCGTTGTCTTCGGGTTTGATTTTGTAACGAATTTCACTGAGGACTTCCGCAAAAGTCTTGCCTCCCGTCGGCTTAATAAGCAAAGCTGGCGGTCTAGTCCTCCTTCGTCTCCCCACCTTTTCTTTTGGCACTCCGTCCTTCGTGTCCGACTTAGTTTTAGGCAGAGGTTTTTCTGATGGTGCGACGTGTTGTTGTCTTTTGATCCTCTTCGCCTTCTTCTTTTCAGCCCTGGAGAGTACCTGAGTGAAGTCTCCTTCAGATGTCCCTTCCTCCTTTCGTTTTTTGCCAAGTTCGCTCTGCAATGGGCTGTCAGCGATCCGTTTGGTACTCGTGGTGTTCTCCTCGGGAAGCGCGGTTGTTTCTGTTTCCTGCGGATTTTGTCTTACTTTCCACGTTCGCCTATAGTATGAAATCCTGTCCAGGAGCTCTTCCAGTTCCATTAGCCCGTTTTTCACTCCCTTACCGAAGTTTTTCTGAAGGAACGTCGAAGATCGCATGTGCTTCACAATTGCCGTGCATTTTTTAATAAGTCTTTCCTCTTCTGCTTGTGCCAGAGTAATCGACAGTCCTCCCACTCGGCTTATATTCGAAACCATTTTATTAGTTTTGGCAGTTTCCACTGTGCCTCTTTCCCCAATTACAGCACTGTGCTGTATGGTCTGGGTTCCTCCTATCTGTGTTGCAGGTGCTGCATCACTTTCCGAGTCTTTCTCTCCGTCTGCGCGTCCCGATGTCCCGTCGGGTATTTCAGCCCTTGTTGCGTCCTTCGCTGGGCGCTGGGGCGAACGCCGCATTTTCGTGCTGCGAATAAACGCAGCCAGCTCACTCTCCATTTCCACTATCTCCTCGTTTTGTTCATTTTTTTTCTCCATTTGAGTTGTTTACCAGCGCATCGTGTGCAAGGGAGCGGGCCGCAATAGTCAGGAACGGGTATACCCTCGGGGACACAGCCCCTACCCCAGTTCCCTGAGGCCTGACCTACGCTTAGCTGATCCCGGAATTCACGAACAGATCAGCACTCGCTCGGGGCAACGCGGCCTACTAACACCGGTTCAATGCAAACTACTCGACCAGGGTCTCCGAAGGGGTTGGCTCCTGATACACGCCACAACTACCACCTTGGTAGAGCTAGACTCATATCGCCCCATCGACGTCGACAAGGAGTTGTCGACGGCTCCGGGGAATACCAGTGTGCCCCGGCGTGTATCGGTCATTAGCAGTTCGCTCTTCCTTGAGAAACTTTCTCGATGCTACTACCTAGGCCGCAGGTATTATGCCAGCTAGGGGGTCAGAACTATTTACTCGGGCACCTCGGGGACGCTACTCCCTGTATCGTAAGCGACCTGTTAAGGATTATTGACGACCATTGAGGTCACCCACGCATCGGTATAGACACGTTGATACAAATGACACATGAGGGAACAAAGCGCTCAAAGAACCCCGGTTTTATGCTTCATCGCGGGTACCTATACTACCTTTTGACAACTAAAATGGATCTATGCTAGGCTAAAACTGAGATTCATGGGTACGAAGAGTTGCCCTCAAGGCAGTGCGGTAAGGTTTCTTTCGTGGAATATGTTGATCGACATATTCCTGTGCTGTTCCTATGCTAGCTGGTAATTGAGATTTCCGGACGCTGTATCGAAATATACAATGTGCCGCTGTTTTGATCGATAGTTGGTGCCTCAGCCATGAGCTTTCATTTAGTCAAAAAAAAAAAAACGCAATGGTATTATTAAGGAAGAAACTGAACTTTTGGAAAAAGTGAAATACTAGATATTTCACTTGACAGTTATTCTAAATAAGAAATTCTTTGGAAAAAAGTAAGGATGTAAAGTTGAAACGAGCCTTTACAGCTTATGGGTTATACAGGTGGACCTTTGTCTCGACATATATGTTGTTATCATTATCGTTTCATTGGCATTTTTCAGATTGGCCTTTACGGCAGCTCGAAATGGACAACGATTTTGCTTCAAATATCATTTTTCCGGACGAAACGCGTTTCCATCTCGGAGGTTATGTTAACAAGCAAAACTTCCGGCCCCGATAACCGGAAAACCCGCATATGATTACCAGGAGGCGGAGTGACAGTTTGGTGCGCATGTTCGAGCGAGCAATCATTGACCCATTTTTATTTGAAAATGCTGCTGGAAACGCTGCTGGTCAACGGTGAGTGCAAAAAATTGGGGACATAAACTTGGACGATCTTTGATTTGTGCAGGTTGGCGTGCCACACCACATAGTCCTTGCCCCAATCGATCGGTAATCATTGCCAAAAACTGGCTTGCGTGTGTATCAGTAGGGCAATGAGCCCAACGCCATCCCTGGAGGTCCTTCTGTGATTAACCTCTCTCCATCTTCACATACAGATGCAGGCAAGAAGGGCAATATTCAGGATGGCCGGGAGTATCAGTGAGGCGGGAAGCTGCCTAAACTGAAGGAAGATTGATATTCTTTCTAGGCGGTATTCTGAATTACTGATACCAAGGGATAACCTGACAACGAGGTTTAACTTTGAAAAGAAGTCTAAAATACATTGGAGTAACAAGGCAAACTCGGAGAGCGTACCTGGGACATACGGTTTAAACCAGCAACTGATAACTTGGTATACTAACGGATCCATCAGATCCCTCACAGCAGAAGGAGCGGGTGCCGGAGTCATTGGTCCAAGGAAAATGTACTTTGAGCCAATGGGCAGGTACACTAGCATATTCCAGGCGGAAATATACGCCATAGACAGATGCGCCTCCTTTAATCTGCAAAGGAACTACAGGGGGCAGAAAATTGTTATTTTCACCGACAGACAAACGATCAAGGCATTTAGGTCCAACCAGTTGAATTCTAAACAGGTATGGGAATGCCTTCAGAGACTGAACACGCTCGGCTCATCCAACAAGGTCTGGATACTCTGGGTTCCAGGCCGTGCTGGGTTGAAAGTTAATGAGGCAGCGGACGAACTAGCCAGGGAGCGAGTAGGGACGCCTTTACACGGGAGAGAGGAACGGCTGAGGGAATTATACTGGATGGACCTACCAGGAATGGAGCAGTCCAGGGTGTTTATTGGGGGATACGAATCCATGCGCGCCAAGGATTGTTTACACCTCACAAAAAAGATCCTCCGGGGCATAGTGGGAATTCTCACTGGCCATTGTCGGCTTAACTATGATCTAGGGAAGCTAGGGATAGCTGCGGACACTGCCTGCAGGTTTTGTGGGAAGTTTGATGAAGCCTGAATACGCGTCCTGGGACAGGGTGCGGCACTTACGCAAAGTAGGTCCAGCCATCTGGGAGAGCACTTAATTCCAGATGCAAAGTTGTAAGATCTGGAAGTAGGGAATATATTAAAGTTCCCGATGGTTATAGGCTTGCTTCAAATATTATGATTAATAGGTACACCATGACCAACAGTTCTTTAATGACCTGGTGCGACTTTCCCTTAACAGAATAATAATAATCATCGCCACCTTAGGGCTGACGCCGTTAAACCCGTTTTATGAGCTGGCATGGAGGATCGGTGTTATTCGAACAAGTCCTTAAGGCACTTATTAAGCAACTCCTTCGTGAGATAGAGCCAGGAACCGTCAGCCAGCTCTTGGAAAACTGGTTTAACAAGATACGCGCCTGAAAAGCCAGCCGAAACAGCCGCATGAATAAAACCTTGTTCCAGATATATATAGGGATTCCACAAGCTGATACGTATCCATCCTATAATGAGGAAGCGGGTACACCGTGGCGAGAGAACTGCGTCTCAAATGTTGTAAAAGTTGCTTACTTAGTTTTTAGCAACTGGCATTTCGGCCTGTCAGAATCACATCGAAAAGAAATCGAACTTCCTTTTCTGGTCGGGTTAAAGAAAGCAACGGCTCTGACATTCCAAGGATTAAAGAAAAAAACGAGGAAAATACAGGTCATAATGAAATGTTCTGAAAACCCAAATCAGGCGGCGTTAACTGGAATATTCTTAATTATAAAAGGAATACCCGGGATTTATGGGCACCAAAAATGGAATATTTTCATATGTAATAGGGTATTGACACATTTGGCTCATTAACTATTACGTATCGAACACATTGTTGTAAGTGAACCAGGAGGGACACGGAGAGCATAATCCGGAGATGTTAAAGGGGATAATATCTTTGTAGTTCCAGGTTATCTTAGCTAGACAAATTAAGATTTCATGGTCAAAAGAGTATCCTTGGCTAGTTTCTGTAAATAGTAAATGAGCTCAAATTATCCTGAAATCAGGACTTTTATAAGCCATACTTCTTCAAACTATTCTATAATTACCTAAGGAGGTAGCTCAATCTAAAATATACTAGTCTAGACAAATACTAATTAAAGGGAAAAGGGCAGGTCCCACATTTTAGGGGATGAGTTTCTGATTGTTGATGATATACCTAGAGCATGACCTAGCCATAACTGTCATGTTCTCCGGAAAATTAATATTAAAAGGCCCAAAAGAGGTAAAATATCCACTTGATATTATGAACCCAAGAAAAGATTACTATTTACTTAGAAAACTTCCCCTTCTTATTTTCCTCCCTTCAATTATTTTGTACAAAAGGATACTGAGTTGACCAGGAACGTATCAGTGCTACTTCAGCTTTGAAATAGTGATTTTTACTCATTGATTGTTATTGAATATTGATTTCAGAAGGACATTATGAAACTTTCCCTTGTCTTTTTCGTTGTACTGGCCCTTGTTGCTGTTTCGTGGACTTATGCAGCTCCACATTTGGTCGAGGCTCATCAATCAAGCGTTAGTAGTTTAGTGTCATCCGATCAGCAAGATGACGAACAGGTATTGACCCGATATCCCAGGAATTTTAGAAAACACGGACATCACCGCGGTAAAGGCAAAGGTGGCTGGGGTAAAGGCAAAGGAAAAGGTGGACATCGGTGGTAGGCTCTTCTGCAGCCTATAAGGAAAATACATACACTGAAAACTTCATTAAAAAAGTGGATTACTTATATAAATGTAACAAGGATATAATTAAATGTTTATCAAAAAAAAATTATCTGCATTAAAGTGCAATTGGCATAATTTCTACCTGAAGACTGCTTTTTTCGATGTAGAACTCTTCGTCCTTAGATATATACGACATCTATTCACTTCCAGAAAACCACTTCCTAAGAATGCTGGTGGACGTGCGGGGCTAGAAAATATCATCCATTCGATAAACGCTATGGTCTTGTTTCAATTTCATACGTGTATAAAATAAGCCACGGCTTGGGCGAAGTGTTTCAGATGTCGCGGGAAGATTGGCTTGAAAAATTTCATTTATTTGAGGGTTTTTTTTTTCGTTGGTTTTTTATTCACTTTGACCTATTATTCTATCCATTTTGCGAGCTTTTAATTTTTTCCGGATAATAGAAAATATCTTTTATTGAATTTGCTAGCAATAAACCTATTTCTTGGTTTTTTTTTCCGCATTCGCGAAAGCTTAGAAGTGGATGTTATGATTTGGAAGGCATTGGCCATGTTGGATGGTAAGGAGAGTGGTGATTTGGGGATTAGTGAAGCAAACGGCGTAGGAAGCGTACGCAATGTTAGTGAATAAACAATAGGATAGTGTAGGAGAATAAAAAGCCTCTGTGGGAGGGAACCGATAGAAAATGGTTAGCACTTTGTTAGATTTTTGTTTAATTGTGAATTGCCTTGGATTTGTCAAAAGGAGATGTGATCTGAGGAAGAGGACTAGAACCGGGAGAATCGATTCAAGTTTCTTGGCCGACCGGAAATCCCGGGCGAACGCCTGGGTTGTCGGCATGTTTTACATGGATTGGTGTGTAGATTTGCCGATGGCGCCTATATGTGTACGTACAATGCGACAAGCTCTTGCAAAGTGTATTTATAAACATTTCTAATGCAAGTATTTACGTTCCCTAGCCAGTGTAATGCAAACTAGGTATTATTCTATCGATCTTAGGAGAAATCATAGTAATCCCAGCATGCGCGACAAACAGTTCTTCAAATCCCTAGGCAAACTGCTTCTCAGCTATGCAATCATCCGTCAATACTCAAAATTATAAATTTTTGTGATCACTAAAAATAGTAAAACAAGTCGGAATACCGGAAGCTCGTGCTTCGGGTATAAAGGTTTTGTGTTCATCTTATGTAAGAAATTTCAACGCACATTTTTCTATCCGTGTATAACTACAAATTCAACATAATCTTTCATATTTTTCCAAACTACGAGGCATACGTACATATTACAGCCATAGATATTCCGATCACCCTAAACAAACAAACTGTCTATTTCCGAATACTGTACACATATATGCACGTATATAAATGGATCGTACCCATATTTCCGATTTACTTCTTATATCTATTTGAATTAGGCACTACCCGCAAAGTTCATTAGCACGCATATATTATATACCTACATACACACATGTCTGGTTGACAGATAACTAAAAAACTAAAACAAAATAATTCTCTGCGACCCAATTCATAAGAACTCATTTCGTTCGGGTATTGACGAATTGATATGTCATGATGACGTCATGCAGGTTGTAGAGTGCACGAAATTCACAAAAAAATGTGAAGTTTCACCCCCTATAACTTTGTGAATAATAGTTGGATTCTTCAAACTTGACCATATTGTGCATTATGTTCTTCGTTCTACGCATGCCAAATTTTGTACTTCTGGGATGAACATAAGGGAGGTGCCGGGTAAATTTCTAAAATGTGGAAATATACTATTATTAACTTTATTTGTGCAGATATCGGAACCGGATATATTTTGAGGACTAGATTTCGTAGAGATGCACCACTGTGATTTTTTTCAGATTTTTCGGTTGGATAGGTTCTGAGAACGAGACCTGTTACACTTTTTGTGGGTCATATTTTGAACCCTCACTCCCCTATGTTTCATCTAGTATCAAATATTGAACCAGATTCAAAAAGTACTAATTGAGACCTTTCATTTGATACCCTACATGGCTACATTCTGTGAAAAAAAAATTTGCACCCTCCATTCACATGTATGGGGAGCCCCTCCTTAAACTTAACACAAGATGGCGCCACTTACTGCATGTAAAGGGATCACCAGATTACATACTTTCACCAATGTTCGTGACAATCGGTCAAGTCGTTTCCGAATAAATCGGGTGTGACAGACAGACGGACAGACAGACACCGTCTCGATTCTAATAAGGTTTTGTTTCACACAAAACCTTAAAAATTGGGTGTTTATGGTCATTTGCAATGTCAGCGTTAAATATTGTACATCCTACCTTTAGCAGGCCTTGTTTGTCAATAAACGGATGCAGATTTCGTAGTCCCTTTTGTATGGATTCAGGGTTTACTTTTCTAATAATCACAGGAAAAGTGGCAGCAACGATGGGACTACTCGCAGAGGGGTCAGTGTGCCCACCAGACTGATCATCGAAGTGAATTCAGCCGCCACACAGCAAGGGTAACTACCACTTGGCCTAATTTTTGTCAAGGCACGGTGGTTACGCGATCCAGGCTGAAAGATTCGTTGTTTCTTCCTAAATGTCGAGAATGTTATATTCTGCTGGCCACAATTTTGCTCAGCGCGGACCACCATTTTCAAGATTCCCAAAAAAATGAAAAGGTTATATTACAATAAATGAAAGAGGCCTAGCTCGTTGCTGAAATAGTGAGAAGGACTAGAGAAGGAGGAAATGGCGGCAAAATCAAACTTAGTGCATAAAAAGATAATATTCACCATGGGGCTAGAATGGAAAACTCCCCTTCTTGGACACTAACTTCATCAATAACAATAGGTTTTTGTAGTTCAACATGGATATATAGAGGACCGGAACACTTCGGGGAAATCATCCCAAGGGACTCAAACCACAGTTTTCCCTACAAAGTGGCAGGTTACGACTCCATAATAAGGAGAATCCTTCCTCCCTCACCAAACAAGGAACAATGTGATAAGGAACTAGATTACATCCTGGAAACAGCATTGATAAATGGGTTCAAATTAAATCAATTTTCCGAGAGAGAAAGAAGTACATGGGAAGAAACCACTTCACCGAATTACCATCACCTACTTGACAGCAACTGTCGGAGGGATGGGAGTCATCCCAATCGGCAGTTCGGCCGACAAATTTAGTAGGACATCATACTCGCATGAGGTGATTCTTCAATATTTGGACGCTAGGAAAAGGATATCATTTATGATACATAGAGCATTGTATGCATACCTTAATTCCGGGAATGAAACCTTACGAACTGCACCTATATTCCTTCTTCTGATGGTATTTTAGGAGTTTAGTAAGGATTCAACTGGACATCAGAAATCCTACTGTTTTAAGGGAACAGCGATATCAAGGATCAAAAGGATGAGGCTTATAATAATTAACACTTAACATTTCCAAAGCATCTAATATTTATCATTCATTCATAGTTTGGCAAATGTGAAAAGTGAGAAGATATATGATGTAATGCCAGGCGAATGTTTATCTAAATCTCATTAATAATTATGGGCTGGAATTTCCTTATATGCGTGAAAAGATACATACTTCCTGAATGTGTTTCCTTCTAATATTTTAGGTCTAGGTGATTTATTGCTCTAATGCTAAAACAAACATGCTCCAAGCAAACTTCCATCAGTATAACTTCCTACAAGATACCCGGCAAAGCTTCATTTGTTTATTTAGTTTTAGTTTGTGGTTTTAAGGATGTTTACCAAGGTGTAAACTAATAAAAGGGTGTGGCCTTTGAAATATAGGTACTTGCTTTATATTGAAGAGAAAATCTGTTCATTATGTCGATTGATTAATTACGATTTTACATTGGATGTCGAATAATCTTAGAATCTTAATAGTAGAAATCAAGTGGATCTGCTTTATTTGAAAATACATGGAATATGAAGATATTTTGAAAATAATATAATATATAGAAATTTAATTTCACCAGAAGTTGATATAAATGTAGTCGTAGAAAGGCTTGCTGTCGATTAGCTTAGATGATAGTGCTGCTTAACTTTTTACTTATGCAAGCTTACCAGCTAATAACACCGAATTCTTACATTTTTATATAAAAATAAAAAGTTCCTTCTGCGCTTCCCACACATTTCAACTATCAGTCCAGCCCTTCCAGAAGAAGGGTTGTTGTCTGTCTGTCTATGAAATCAATTTCTGGTAAAGGGTGTGAGGAATGAAGAGGAGGCTCCTGATCCAAAGCTGTTGAATGGGTTGGGGTGCTGTTCTGTTGCAAAGTAACTTTGTAATGTGTCTGTGATTTCCTGCGCTTTGAGTTCTTAACGTGGACTCCCGTCCCCACTTACGGTCCGATGAAAAAATGACCAACTTTCAAAGTGAGGAAGCAACAACTCACACATTGTTTGCATCTTTCCATCTACCTTTCATTGAGTCGATGAGGCACTCTCTTGTGCCTTCTCCATGGCACGAAAATGCAAATGTTTTGCACCCCGCCTGTTTGCCATACAGGCTCAAGCCTGTTTGCCAATGATCTTGAATCGCCTCCTCGCGGGAGAATGCTAAATTATTAACCGATACAACTGGTAACAGTTTCAATTGGCATTTATTGAAGAAACGGATACGGATTGTATTTTAACCACTGAAGTGTGATGAAACCTCTATACACATCCTGGGACAGTGTCCGGCACTTGGAGAAGGTAGGTCGAGGCATCTTGGAGAACACTTAATACCAGATGCAAAGTTGAAAGATCTGGAAGTAGGGAACATACTAAAGTTCCTGCCGGTTATAGAGTTGCTTGAGATACTATGATTAATAGGTACACTATAACCAGTCAAAGGGGCACAATAGTTCTTTAAGGACGCGGATCTATCAGCGAAACCAGCTAACTTACATAGCGTCTATAGCCCTAACTAAGTGAGACTTAAGACACCTGTAAAGTTATCGCTCATTTGTCTTCATTCACTCGGTTAAGACAGTTCACTCGGTACAACGCTAAGACGATGTTTTTCCAGTGTCTAATAGCAACAAGTCGGAAAACCGGAAGCTGGACGCTTCAGGTACGAAAGGTTTTGTGTATTTCTTAGTACGTAGCACGTAATATTTGCATATGTCCACTTTCGGGCGATATTGACATTCATAGTCTTCAATTTTCAAAGAAGCAACAACTTCGACGTATTATAAATTTGTTAGTAATAGTGCGATTTCCATCAAACTTGGTACGATCATGCTCTACGTTATAGCCTACATCACTGCAGAATTTCGTGCCGCTAGGATGAATTTAAGGGGGGTTTCCAGCCAATTACAAAAAATTATAGTAATATACTATTATTAACTTTATTTGAACAGATATCGGTATGAGAGGTATTTCGGAGCCAAGGCACCATATAGTGGCAGCCTCCTGATTTTTTTCAGATTTTTCGGTTTGATAGTTTCTGAGAATGGCCCCCTTAAAGAAATGATCACTTTCAACCTCCCGCACTCCCCACGTTTCCAAGAAATGTCAAAACTAAGACCGGCTTCGAAAAGTACTAATCGAGACCTTTAATTTGATACCCCACATGACTATATTTGATGAAAAAAAAATTTACACCCCCCTTTTGCATGTATGGGGACCCCCCCTTAAATTCGACGTAAAAGTATGTAACTCACTGTATGTGTGAGCGTTCACAGTTCCCACCTTTCTTCCAAATTTGGTGTCAATCGCTATAACCGTCTCCGAGAAAAATGCGTGTGACGGACAGACAGACAGACAGACAGACCTTTGGTGAAGCCCATGTATTCGGATAATAACAGTTATATAATGATAAATCGTATAAAGTATACCCTGTTGGGGCTTAAGAATACACTCAAAGTCTTCCCTGCTTGCCGTAAGAGGCGACTAAAAGGGATAGAAATTTGCAGGCTAGCAACCGCAACTCTTGAAACTTTATTGCTGTTGAAACGTCAACAATGCCTCAAATAGAGACTGTCCTCACGGCAACGACTTTTGGCCATGAAAAATGGACCATGATTGGTTTCTAAAATGTGTGCAAACTCCACGAAATGGCACTGAGGTTCCTTACAATGTTCGGCTTCTTTAACGTGAGAAGAACTTCAAGCGTTATATGCTGGACATTCTCGGGCTAAGCGAAGTAAGATGATGTTGCTTTGTCCTTTTCTACGCTGGAAAGCCAAGTCGTAGCAGATGCCGATCCGGTGTCGAATTTCTTCTGACGGCTAGTGCAAAGTGCGATCTGCAAGATTTCACTCTTGGTTAAGGGGCGTTACAATTGTACAATCTTACGCACCAACGGAGTTCCGATATAGTGGAGAAGGATGCTTTCTACGAGCAACTGAACGCGGTTCAGGATAGACATCCTAAAGGTGACATTGTGATCGTGATGGGTGATCTGAATGCCAAGGTGGAATTTAACAACACCTTGGTTGGGCATGTGATGAGAAAATACGGTCTTGGCGACCGTAACGATAATCGTGGGAGGTTCGTGCATTTCTACAACTTCCACCATCTCGTCATGGTATATTGTTGGAGCAAAGAGCCTGGTATAAGGTCAGTTAGGTTTGAACTAACTGGCGTCATTAGATCTAGCCGACTGCAGAATCGTGGAAGCGATCTTCACGCTACCTTGTCCGGAGGACTTGGAGGAGTTCAATCGACAATGACGTCTTTCCTCAAACACCTTCACTACGCTGATGACTTCTACTTGCTTGCTTGTCCAAATGGCTCGGGATTTGGAAAGAAAGGCAAGTGGAGTTGGATTGCGCATCGAAAGCGTCGATCAATTTGTATATTTAGAAAGTGTGGTTTCTGCCGACTGCGGTGCCAACCTTGATGTTGCCGGGCGCGTAGATAGCGCTAGATCTGCTTTTGCTGCCTTGTCTAAAATATGGAAATGCAGTTATCTTAAGAGCAGGTTGAGACTTTTCTGTACTAGTGTCCTTTCCGTGTTGCAACATGGGTATAGCATATGGAAAATGAACTCCACTGTTACTCAAAAGCTTTCTTCAATGCCTGCCCGCGTCATATCATTGTAGTACGCTGGCCTAACGCTATTTCAAACGAACAACCTGGTCGGCGCGCAGGTTTGACACTCGTACGCATTTTGATAGAAGGAAGTAGCAGTGGATAGGTTCAAAATTGAGGAGTTACGACAATTGCATTGCAAGCTATGTCATGCAGTGTAATTCACTCTCACGAAATGGCTGACGAGCGGGTCGCCCTAGGGCCACTTGACTGACGCACGGAAGTTCGCGGTTCAAATCTTAGTGGTGGCAGTGGAATCGTGATTTGACTTCGGATACCAGTCAACTCAACTGTGAATGAGCACCTGAGTCAAATCAGGGTAATAATCTCGGGCGAGCGCAATACTGATTACATTGCCTCCTACAGTTACTGTCTTGAATGAAGTGCTCCTACAAACTTCAAGGCCCTGATTCAATTGGATTGTTACGCTAACGATTATTATTATTGGCCCACGGCCATGCTAGCATTCGGACCCTTGCAGTTATCGATGATTTACTATGAGCCAGCTCGGAGACAGACTCCGAGACAAGCTGGGACAGGTTGGCTCTCTAGTTGGACGATGATCGAATGATTCCTTGAAACCTGCAAACCACAAAAATGCTTCTTGGTAGCTACAAGAAAAAGTTTGGCAAACTTCAGGTTAAGTGGCCCGTTGCGTAAGTTTCATACGAGGCATGCCCAGAAAGTAAAAGTGGTCAATCCGTGTAGGCTTTAGGAAAATTCATTTAAAGGAAATAAGTGGTTATATTTGCGTATGATATAAGTTATTTTTCAATGTAGTCGCTATCTGTTTTGATGCAGGCGGTGAAGCTGTGGAAAAGTCACCCGCTTCACTTTTCGGTCTTTGGAAACCTTTTTTCCGTCATGTGCCCGTTGTGATAGTTCATTAAGTCTCATTCAAAGGAGTCCAGGAATTGCCGTGCATTAGGTAGGTTCCCTTTGTTAGCATGTCTTTAATTTTATTTTGAATGGTTTTTTCCAATGTTTTAGAGTGTCACACTATCCTGCCGCTTTGATTGTGTACATTGATAATGCTACGGTCCTACGACCAACACCAGATGGTTCCTACAACCCAGCAATAACATTAGAAACAATTTTACTGTATTAGCTGCTATTAGCGTCGCAAAATTGCGATGATCATTGAAGAAAAGGTACTTCAAGAACTCCGGGAAAAACGTTTTAATCTAGCAACCTCTTCAAAATCAATTGCAAGATACTATCTAAACAAAGGCTGAAGAACTAACAGCCGTACTCGAACCCCGCTCGTTCAACCTCCGCGTTCTTTCTCTTTGGTTATTTGCTTCCGATAAATGATGTCTTCCGGAATAGAGGCAAGTCCCGGGGTAACTACCGTGGTCGTATGGGTGTCGCCGTCTTGGCGTAAGAGCCCGGCAGCATGGTTCCTCCAACTAGAGGCCCAACTTACTTTGCTCGACGTAACAGCGGATGCCAATCGTTGGTCTGGCTGGACTAGGAAGCAGTTGGGCTTAACTCCGATGCCCCCTAGGGTTCCTCCTATAGGCGCTTGAAAGAGCAGCTTGAAAAACGCCTGTCAGTAAGTGAGACTGCTAAATTTAACCGCTTGCTGACAGAGCTAAGGCTGGGTGATTGTGCGCCAAGCCAACTTCGGCGTGAAATGAAGCAGTTGGGTGGGGGCAAAGTCTGCACCGAGCTACTTTAGCTTTTGTGGCTGCAGAGGCTTCCAGAGAGGACAACCTGACGTATGTCAATTCGGGGTCTCTGGATACGTTATCCGTCCTCGGGGACGAAATTCATGAAGTTCACGTGGGACCCATGCTTCGTGAGTTATCCCGCAACAACTTAAGTATGGTGGCAGCATTAACAGCCACCGTTTCTGAGTTGGCAGAGGCCGTCGGTGGTTTGTATTCCGGAAGTAAAACTAGGTCAAGGTCTAGATCCGTCCCCCGAAATGAGCGACCGGTTAGTAGGTCGCGGGACCTTCGGCAAGTACCGGACATCATTTCATCGACGGATTTCCTGTACCACTATGGTTTGCAGGTGGATATCCGTAATAGGTCTATCTAAATCTCATCTTGCTCACACAGCACTCTTTCCGTTGTTTTTGAAGATGTTGCCGGTGCACATATTCACGTACTGCTTCAAAAATACGGCAATATCACTACCGAGCGTAGTCTCCCTGAGTCCGTTAAGCATGATATTCAGCACCACATCAAGATTACTGGCTCCCATTTTTTCTCTAAGGTGCGTCTATTACCGCCTCAGAAGCTCGCACTTGGGCAGAAAAAATTCGTAGAACTTCTTAAGCAGGACATTTGCAGACCTTTAGATAGTTGTTGATCTTCGCTATTTTACATGGTGCCTAAACCCAATGGCGAATGGAGATCTTGTGGCAACTGCACACGTCTTAATGCTCAGATCATTCCAGACCGCATACAACTCATCCACAACTTTGCGCATCCTACCGCAAACTGTCGTATTTTTTCAACCTTGGAATCAGTCAAGGCTTACCATCAAATCCCTGTATCTCCCGAAGACATTCCGAAAAAGGCATATTTGCAACTTTCGGACTCTTCGAGTTCACTAAGATGACTTCTGGGAGATCACTTCAGCCAGTTTATGGGGCCCTTTTCGAAGTCCTCGAGCGAGGTCAACATTATTATAGCTTCAACGTTGGAGGCACAACCAAACGGGTCTCCTTGGCTTGGATAAAGCATTTCATCAAGTAAGAAAACGCGATAAGGACGAGAGGCGCGACATGTCCACCTTGATTTACGGCAGCTGAGTTAAGGGTGCCGTGCAGCTAGTTCCTTGCCGAAACCCCCTTTTGTTTCAGCTGGGGGTGGAGTGTGGTGGCGTGTCGACCACGCGCAAGTGCGAATCGAATTTGCCACGACCATTTTTGATAGCGAACATTGTTTTTCGATGTCAGTTCGAGAGAAGACAAGTCCGAGGAGGGAGGACTCCTCACTAATATATTTCAATAACGTCAATTGAGTTAAATTAATTAAATTAAAAATAATTTACAATTAAAGTCTTTAATTAAAATTAAGTAAGTTGTGTTAATGACAAGAACGGTACTTTGCTTACCAACCGTCGAGCCGCGACGGATAGATGGCGAGAATACTTCGAGCAGATTTCAACTGAAGAATTTGCTCATCCTCCACTTCCACAATCATTGCCGACATTTGGAGCAGTTCCACCAGTCAGCGCAACTGAAGTCGAGGAGGCAATAAAACAAATGAAATCGGGAAAAGCCACAGGACCTGACGACATCGCATCTGAGCTCTGGAAAGCGAAGAGCTGGGACCCAACACTGTGGCTCAGTGAATTCTTTAACCGGGTTATTCAGGAAGGAAGAACACCATCTGACTGGCAAGAAAGTACCACTGTGCCAATATGGAAAAAGAAAGGTAACCCAGCAGAATGTTCAAATTACCGTCCGATCCGGTTACTTTCCCATACCATGAAGATTTTTGAACGCATTCTTGACAACCGTATTCGCGAAATCGTTGAAATAACCGTGAATCAAGCCGGATTTGTCAAGAACTGCGGAACTACTGACACAATACACGCTGCGCGGTTGCTCATGGAGAAACACCGTGAGAAGCATCGTCCTCTTTACATTGCCTTTCTGGATCTAGAGAAAGCGTTTGACCGTGTACCATACGAACTGATCTGGCATGCTTTACGACAACACTTCGTGCCAGAAGAACTCGTGCGCTGGGTTCAATTGCTCTACCACGATCCAAAAAGTAAAGTTCGAAGTATGGCGGGTGTATCAAAACCGTTTCGTGTCTCTGTTGGAGTTCATCAAGGAAGTGCCCTCTCACCACTCCTCTTTGTCCTTGCAATGGACACCATCACACGGGATATCCAACGTCCAGCGCCCTACACACTGCTTTATGCAGATGATGTTTTCCTAGCATCTGATAGCAAAAATGATCTCGAGCAACTTGTTCAAAAATGGAATGATCGCCTCATGCAACACGGTCTCAGATTGAATTTAAACAAAACTGAATTTTTGACAACCGATCCCCATGAAACAGGCACAATCACTGTCAGCAGCAGTGATCTGCCCAGAACTGAGCGATTTAAATACCTCGGGTCAACGCTATCAGCCAATGGAGAGCTGCGTTATGAAATTGCTTCACGCATTAACGCAACCTGGATGAAGTGGCGTTCCACAACTGGTGTCCTTTGTGATGGACGTATCAACGAACGTCTCAAATCTAAAATTTACCGCAATGTCGTCCGTGCAGTCGCTCTCTATGGTTCTGAGTGTTGGCCGACCATAAAAGACAATGAACGGCGTCTTGCGGTAATGGAGACGAAGATGCTACGTTGGACTAGTGGCGTCACACGTTTAGATCACATCCGAAATGAGGATATCCGCGATCGTTATGGGGTTGCACCGATCGTGGAAAAGTTGCGAGAGAGGCGTCTTCGATGGTATGGTCACGCAATTCGTGCAAACGAGAATTCACTTGCTAAGATTGATCTGAACATCGAAGTCGATGGTAAACGACCAAAAGGCAGACCTAAGCAACGGTGGTTTGATACGCTGGATGGGGATTTGAAAGCCTCGAGATTGTACCCAGATCAGGCATTCGATAGAGCGAAATGGCGAAGCCGATCACGACGAGCCGACCCCGCTTGTGAACGGGACAAAGGCTGAAGAAAAGAGAGAATGTGATAAGCGCATGCTTAAAGGAAGCGTTTTTTTGCATATATTTATGAAAATTTCTAACGCAACTATTCACGTTACGGAACCAGAGTAGTGTAAAATAGGTATTTGCCCATGGGATTTCAGGAGAAATCATAGTAAACGAAGGACTCGCTACTCATTCCTAGCTAGTCACTTTATCGCGTCCGAGATCACTGAAAATAGTAAACAAACAGCTAAGAAAAAAAATCTTGCAGTTGGTTAAATGTCAGAAAAGGGATGAACCTTTGGTGAGGCCCAGGTAATGGGATATGAACGGTTACGATAATAATAAATAATAATAAAACAATCATTGTATAGATTGTGCCCTGTGAGTTGAGGCGTAAGAATACACTAAAAGCCTTCTCTGCTTGTTAAAAGAGACAACTAAAGGGAATAGAAATTTGTGGGCTACCAACCTCAAAATTTTGAAACTTTATTGCTACCGAAATATCAACAACACGTTGGATTGGGACTGACCTCACGGCTATGACGTTTGGGTATCTGAAATGGATTATGATTGTTTTATGGAAAGTTTCTTTAAGTTTACCGGGAACTCCAACCATAAAACTGGACATTCTGGGCTCAAGCGAAGTAAGATAGAAGGACTCTGGAGACGACACATCCCCCTCCTGCGACAGTGCTTTTGTACTCTGCAAAGCCAACTGGTAGCAGATGCGAATCCAGTTTCGAGTTGCTTCTGACGGCTACCGTGGTGGAACGTCACTTCATCCAAGTTGCGACAATGCGTGAAGCAATTTCATAACGCTGTTCTTCATTGGCGGCGTAGGACATATCCTTTCTGGGAAATAATGATTATTTCCGGACGAATGTTCTTTTTCTCTTTCTGCCGTTTTTTGCAGCACACCTCTGGCCATTCTTTGGGTTTACGAGCTGCAGGGTTTCCCCCTTTTGTCAAATTTGCAGCCGTAATTGAAGAACTACCAGAAACTTTCGCCGGCTCAGCTTTCTTCGGCCGCTTGTTGGACACCAAGGAATTCACTTATTCCATCCCTACTCCGTTTGTCCGCCTTGCTACATACCTTATGGTGAGGCATCACCTGCGTTTCCCACGTGACTTTACAACATGACGCTTGGCGGTTTTTCTCCTCCATCGTCCTAATATAGGATAACTAAATGCCACGTATCAGAGCCCTGATATTTTGGTGGATATTCCCCTTCTGCTTAATGAACTCACAGAGTTTATTTAAACGTTCCCTAGTGAAACAAACGCTGTTGCAGTTTGCTGTCTTCCACGATCGCCTTCTATGACATTGATAATTATGTCAGGTCTAGGGGTAATGTTGCCTTCAGTGGTGACCTCCAGTAGGATCTCTTGTAGCATTAGATGCCAAAGAAGCCAAGTTTCCTACTACTGAGGTCGTTAGAAATCGACGGCGGGAGCCCGCTTCCCCAATTCTGAAAACCGCCGGTAGTTGGTCCCCGAAGCCCTCCTACATAAAAGACTACAATTTTTATGAACGAGTGGGTGTTTACTCCCCACCTACCCGGGCCTCGCATAACCATGCCCATGTACGCAAATTTTCTGATGCGTACACGGGCACACATTTTATACGCACGAAGAGGCGCCCCTGATAGGTGATTTGATAACTCCGCACAGGATGCTGTGATTGTTGGTAATGGAATAATTCTACGCCATGGGATGACGCTTGGTAATACGGTGATGCCTGGCAATGGGATGACATTAGTCTTATGATGAGACTCCAGCTGTGCATCACCTTGGCATAGTTCCTTCGCAATCTGGTGATTCCGGGATTGCATTGTTTGTAGTCCGTTTGAATTTGACAAGGCCATAGTATCTTCCAACGATAATTCTAGAAAAATAATCACAACACCGAACTCGGATTCGTCGATGAGCATTGTAGCCCATACTGGCAATTTAAATAAACTTTCAATAAATTTTAATACACCCATTACGCCATCAACCCAATCGCCGGATTTGTTTGGGGAGGAGACATATGGACACGTACGTAGACACTGGCTCTCTTACCATATACGGCTGCAGAGATGTCAGGAAGCTCGAGGGCGAATCATGGGCATCTCGGAGCTACATAACACCTCCCCGCCTAAGCGTTCCAGTCTCCCCGTCCATGCCTGCTGGGCTGCACGAAAGAAGGCACATCGATCCCTTCATTGGTAGCTTTAGCGGACAAACCGAAGGGCGACTTACAACAATATGCAAACATCACCCATTGGGGTAAGGATGTATTGGGCTTGGTGGACACGGGAACTTCGGTGAGTTGTATCTCCGCTGAAGTGGCTGAGTAAGTCCTACGTACAAAATTAGTTCCCATCCGGAAATTACACCTAACGTTAAAGACGACAGATGGGACTCATCATTCCACGCTAGGAAGGGTTTCTGCTACGGTCATGTTCGGGGGATCTGCAGCTGACCTGGAGTTCTCGATCGTCCCCAACCCTAGTCAAAATCTGTGTTTTCTGTCCATCAGAGGAATCAAGCGTTCGTCTATCTGGATAATTTATTGGTCGAGTCTGAGACCTTATTCTCATCCTTCAACAGGTTGCGGCTCATCTAAGGAGTGCGGATTTGGCTACCAATGTGGAGAAGAGCCTTCCGCATGGAAAAAGGTGAAATATTTGGGGCATATCATCGGACATGTAGTAGTTCGGGCGGACCCAGATAAGCTAAAAGCTACAGTGGAGTTTCCACTATCTAAATCAGTGAGACAGTTCCGCCTTTCCTTGGGTGTCTCCGGTTGATATCTTAGGTTCATCTACGACATCGCAGCTGTTACAATTCCTTTGACCAATATTCTATGCAAGGATCGTTGTTTCTAATGGACCGATGATGGGCTCCAAGGGTTTCATTAACGATTATTTCCGTCCCGGTGTTGCATAACGCAGATTTCACCAAACCATTTTCTATACATTGCGACGCCAGCAAAGCCGGCATAGGTGCGGTTCTCGTCTAAGTAACACTGGAAGGGGACAAGTTCCCTACTGGTTTCATGCCGTAGATACTTAACGCTGCGCAACACAATTACACGGTGACAGAGCAGGAGTGCCTTGCGGTCGTGCAGACTATTAGAAATTTCAGGACTTACGTGGTGGGACATGAATTTGAAGTGGTCGCTGATAATGCTTCCATCAAATGGGTGATGCGCTAAAGCGATTTGTGTGGTCGTCTTGCACGATGGGCGTTGAAGCTTCAAGGTTTCAAGTTCACCATAAAGCATTGCAAGGGGACACAGAATGTCATTCCTGGCACTCTGTCCCGCATTTATGGTACTGATGCCTTGGAGATGAAAGCGCTCAGGGACGAGGACACCACTGAACTCGACTTGAACTCCCCCGCTTTTAAATCTGCGGAATATCTCCTATTGATAGCTCGAATCCGCGAAAGTTCTCATCAACTTCCGGATCTGCGTGTGGTCGACGGTGAAATCTACAAAAGAACAGAACACGCCCCTGGAGATGCTCTTTAGGAAGACTCAAGTTGGAAAATTTCTCTTGCAGCTGTGTTAACGATTGATCGACGTCATAACTATTGGCTGTGTGCTCATGGGGGAGGGGGGGGATTGCTAGGACCTTACATCGTCTAAAAAGTGTGTTCTTTTAGCCGCTTATGGCTCAACAAGTAAAGTTATACGTGGGTGGTTGTACCACGTGCAATATCACGAAGACGCCCAATCAAACGCTTCGTCCTCTTGTGGTTTCCACTCCACTTCCCGATAAGATGTTCCAGAAGTTGTTCGTCGACTTTACTGGTCCGTATTCACGAAGCAAGTCGGGAAACGTCGGAGCTATCGTCGTGCTTGATCAGTTCATGAAATTCGTTTTCGTGGAGCCGGTCTGGTGCTTCGTAGCTGAAATTGTAACCCGATTTCTGATGGATTGGATCTTTAATGTCTTTGGCACTCTTGGTCGGGTGATGAAGCAAAGGGGAATTAAAAACGTATTCCCCGCTCTGTATTCTCCTCAGGCAGATGCCCGAAAACTGACCTGTAATAGCCGCCATTGGAGCTTCCGTCTCTCCTGATCAACGCGACTGGGACCGCAAGGTCCCTGATATCTGCCGGGCGCTGAGATCATCGGTACATTCAGCCACCCAACGCACCCCATACTTGTTGACCTTTGGTCAGAATATGATCACTCACACAGGGTTCTACTTTTTGTTGCGCCTATTGAACCTTCTTCAGGAACCCCCTCGGTCATTTATAGTGATGCGAGGACGGAGCTCCTGAAACGGGAGGTCCAAGAGAAACTGCGATTGGCCCAGCAAAAAGTGGCTGGCCATCACTACTTGAGGGTAAGACAATCGACCTTCGAGAGGGGCGACAGGGTGTTCCGGAGGTTTTAAATAAACATTACAACGGCAAGCTGGATTTGAAGTTCCTGCCCAATGTAGTGAAGGAGCGACAGATGGGTGCCCATCTGCATCGTCGGACGGATGATCGGGGAGAGACGTGTGGTGTTCCATGGAAGCAAAATAAAGTCTGGTCTCTTATGCAGCTCGCATCTCAACACGCACCTCGGAACCAAACTGCGGCACATTGGTCTTTTTCGAAGTTGAAGTTGGGCGAAGTTGATACCACGGTGGCCGAAAAGTCATCATCAGCGGTGCAACCGTCGCGCAAGGCGATTGCCCTCACCCAGAAGGTTCAGAAGCGATGTGTTGAAGTTAATGGAGCAATTGGAATAATTCAAGGGCGATTCTCGAATGAGTATGGAGTACCGATCCTTAGACGAAATGCTTACTCAGTCTTCTCCAACTGGACTCGATTGACGCTAGGGACTTGGAAAACGTAAAGGCCGTTCGAAAGGAGGCCCATATATGCGTCTACATACAGTACATTTCGATGCTGGAGGGACCTCACGGCCCAAGCGTTGTTAACTGATTCCACCAGGTTCTCCTCCTTGCCGTGAGGTCGGTGAAGCACCGGTGGTTTGTTCCTCCGATGTAATTTTCCTGACCGTTTTTGAGGTTCGAATATTCCAATTTGAAATTAAACTTCGAAAGTTTAAATCTGAATCTTCGGACTTTGGCCATGGAAGGAAAATTTGTACATGTGGGGCCTTGCTCTGCTAGTGCGGTAACTTACATGGCTGGGAAATGGGTTTTTCGAGAAAAGGAAAGAGAAAAGATAGGAAGAGGGAAGAAGGTTGTCAAGTGCAGTGTGTGCCAGGTGGTTGAAGTTGGTCTAGTCGAAACTTGTAAAGATGGAAGTCGTTTTCCCCCCCAGGAAAAATATAAAAGTTCATTTGAATATGTAAAGTGGATTTCAAGTTTTACGATTGCAAGAAAAGACACCTATTTGCAATTGGCGAAAATTTTTCGCTACTTGAAAATCTTGGATGGACATTTTATAGTAATGAGGAGATACCAGAACGCGCAAAAAGTTGTTAAATAACTCGAAGAATTGATCGATACAGCGACTTGCAGACGTTTCTCTTCACAAAAGTCGAAAAAGGCGGTAGCTGTGCAAGACGAGGAGACTGAAATATCAGCGTCCGCTGAATCAACTGCGTCTTTAACCACTGTCAAGAGGGAAAGCACCAAGTTGGGGGTTCTTCTTCTTCTTTTTCTTCAGCCTTTGTCCCGTTCACAAGCGGGGTCGGCTCGTCGTGATCGGCTTCGCCATTTGGCTCTATCGAATGCCTGATCTGGGTGCAATCTCGAGGCTTTCAAATCCCATCCAACGTATCAAGCCACCGTTGCTTAGGTCTGCCTTTTGGTCGTTTACCATCGACTTCGATGTTCAGACCAATCTTTGCAAGTGAATTCTCGTTTGCATGAATTGCGAGACCATACCATCGAAGACGCCTCTCTCGCAACTTTTCCACGATCGGTGCAACCCCATAACGATCCCGGATATCCACATTTCGGATGTGATCTAAACGTGTGACGCCACTAGTCCAACGTAGCATCTTCGTCTCCTTCACCGCAAGACACCGTTCATTGTCTTTTATGGTCGGCCAACACTCAGAACCATAGAGAGCGACTGTACGGACGACATTGCGGTAAATTTTAGATTTGAGACGTTCGTTGATACGTCCATCACAAAGGACACCAGTTGTGGAACGCCACTTCATCCAGGTTGCGTTAATGCGTGAAGCAATTTCATAACGCAGCTCTCCATTGGCTGATAGCGTTGACCCGAGGTATTTAAATCGCTCAGTTCTGAGCAGATCACTGCCGTTGACAGTGATTGTGCATGTTTCATGGGGATCGGTCGTCAAAAATTCAGTTTTGTTTAAATTCAATCTGAGACTGTGTTGCATGAGGCGATCATTCCATTTTTGAACAAGTTGCTCGAGATCATTTTTGGTATCAGATGCTAGGAAAACATCATCTGCATAAAGCAGTGTGTAGGGCGCTGGACGTTGGATATCCCGTGTGATGGTGTCCATAGCAAGGACAAAGAGGAGTGGTGAGAGGGCACTTCCTTGATGAACTCCAACAGAGACACGAAGCGGTTTTGATACACCCGCCATACTTCGAACTTTACTTTTTAGATCATGGTAGAGCAATTGAACCCAGCGGGGGTTCTTGGTTCTTACATATTATCTCCCTGTCAGAACCCAGGCCCAGTTAACCCGTTGAGGAGTTCCGCCCCCACGTACTCGAGGAGGGCGATCAGACCCGAGTCTGCAAAGGACTCATCTCAAGTGGCTCTGCCACGACGCCTCACCGGAGGTTATCTGGTACCATGGGAACGGGGATGGCCGTCTGAGAGCATATGCTCCAGGAGAATTCCTAGAAGATGTGTTCTCGGCCCGGTTATTTGCGGTTGGCCTACCAGCGGGAGTTCCATGGTGGTTGTGATTATGCCTACATCGCGGGCAGAGCTCCTCGGAGCTCAAGCCTGGAGTTATGGTGTACAACTCGGGTCCCGTACCCCTTAGTTGGGGCAGAGGTGTTAGATAGGCCTCGCATCCAGTGGTATGAATGCTGAGCCTGCACTCTGTATAAACCAGGACCGCTGTGTTTGCATATCGGGGCTCTGATTGTGGTCCCAAAATTAATCCGTGTCCGAAGAGGACCATGGGATTATGCCTACATGGCAGGTACTCACGTTAAAACCCCCCCTTCCCCCCCAGGGCTTTCATGTCAGGACCTAGAGATTTAATCACGCGCCTTGACTCAGGAGTCAACAAAATAAAACCCACCCCAGGTAAACTACTTTAATAGAGACGCGAAAGTCTCGAGGCGGAGTGATACTACCGAGGATTGCAATCCCAAAGGAGCTAAAATGCCCAACGACCTGATAAGGGAGAGGACTAACTCACAAAAACCTAACGCGTGAAGAACGGATGGAGAAGGATCAGCTCTGAGCCGATTTCGACATCTTTCTTCTTCATGGGGGGCCAGATGATATGGTGGCTCTGCAGCGTCCCATCCCATCCATGACTTAATCGGTGCTTTGTCGGTGCGAAATGTGACTACAAAATTCAAATTTACGCGTTGTTAGAAAATTTCAAACATTTTCTTTGATTGTGGTGTCTCAGATTTTATCTGCTACTACGACAACGAATAAGTTGATGTTTTGATCTGCCTGTGGCTCCTTAACTTGAATACTATATTGAGCTTTCTCATTGGGAGTCAACGGTAGAAAGCCGATAAAAAAGCCTGATGGAAAATCGAGCCATCTGGCGGCTATTCGATTATTCAAGCGTAGAAAAGCACCGATAAGTTCAAAATGTTAAATGGGGAATCCCCGTACGATTGTTTATCCTGAGATACAATGTTACACTTTGAATTTGGAGTAGATAAAGTTTGGAGGGAATTTGATTCGCATTGGTTTGGACTTAGGATTCTGGCATTATTCATTGTTGTCAGATCGCTAACTAGAATGGGTTGTAAATGAGGCTCCGGCTTTTGGAGAGCATTGTTTCTATGGAGGGACTAACATCAGTACCAACTTATACTCTTTGTTCGTCTATTAGGCGTAGTATTTTATAGGTTGTAGTTAACTCAAATTATGATCATTGTTTTTTGATTTTGAAGAGACAATCGATAAGATTCTTCCCCTGTTGGTAAGGAAATCGAAGAACCGGACCAAACATGTAATAAAAAAAAACAAATACAGTAGAATCCCGATCAAGGAACTGAAGATTTGGCACCAAATATCGAGATTGCCAATTATCGGGAGTCCAAAATAAAGAAATGTTAATTCTGGGTACCGAAAAATTTGTACTAATTAGGCGGAGATACGAATTATGGATGTACGAATTATTGGGATTCCACTTTATATTGAAGGAGTAAATAATGTCCCTTTCTTCGGGCTACAATCTGACGGGCTTTTCATTCTGATTCATAGCATGAATTCTACATCTTCGGCTATAGTTTCCTGGTTGCAGGTTAGCACTGATTTGAATTTATTGGACTGGCTGAAAGATAACTGAGCTCACCTGTACGGAACATTATTTTTCGATAAGTTTTGGGATATATACATTCGTATACATATGTGCGCAGAAGTTAAACCTTGTCTTTATGATAATTATTGACAACATTCCAAGTATGTTCGTAAGACCAGTTTACCTGTTTACTTGCCCATAATGCAATGAGATCGAAAATTACATCAGATCAGGTGATTTTTGCAACAAATCAAGAAAAACACAAAAATTGTAATTCAAATCTTATAATTTATTCACATTCCAAATCGTAAATCACAACGTTCTTAAGCCAATTGGAAGAGTCAATTTTTATCGACCCCATCGTCCGCGACCTCCCCAGCCTCCACGGCCCCAGCCGCCACCCCAACCACCACCCCAGCCACCGCCTCGGCCCCAACCTCCACGACCCCAACCACCTCCTCGGCCCCATCCACCACCCCATTGTCTAACTTCACGGTCGGCTGTGTTTTCATGTCCTTGTTGATCGACTGATAGCAAATCCTCCACGTAAGCCTGTTGCTCCGCCGTCAGTTCATCGGTTTCGCTGCCTGCAGCCATGGCCACAAGGACCACCAGGACTCCCAGCAAGAAGACTACTTTCATCCTTCCTCTTTATAGATTTCGGTCACTAAAAGATACTTTATAACACTTTCGCAGGATTGCAATCGCAAGTGAACTGTTGTTTCTACCAGAATCGCTTCATGCTTTTATATTAAGCGACAGAACTCCTAGAACATTCAGGACCGGATAGCAGGGGAATCCGTGATGATTGTCTGGTCTCAAAAGTAATTAGAATGTGTTGTTCTATTCAGTCCATCTCTGTTCCATCCATTGTTGTTGTTTATGTTTACTATTTTCTTTATTTTCCCTCTTACCCGTAAGACAGAAGAGTCAAAGATGGGTCATCCATTTTTCATCAAGTCCCAGCCCCCGGCAATTTCATTGAGGCTGAAACAGTCTGGCTCATTCTTACTACATAGAGGTTAGCCATTAGAGAGGCTTTATTGACCATGTCCGGCCATTTGCATAAACTCATAAATTTGGTGTTGTTTTTTTGGCTAAGACTTCTGGTATCACAAAATATGCGTTAGAAAAACCCTCAGACCAAATGATTCAACTGGAGTCTCGTGATGTTATCTCCTCCAAAATCTAACTACGCATGTTTCAAAGTGGAGCCGGCAGATGATCGGCAAAGAAGTATCTAAAGACTAACTATTTTTATTCAATTAACTGTTTTCCGGAAAATTCAATAAAATCACCAACAGGAAAACCTATAGGAAATGTAGATAGTCCAATAGGTGCACAATTTAGAACCATAGTGTGGACGTGAAACTGGTCCCATCCATTTGCGCGTTTACGCAAACAAATATTTTCTTGCATAATTTTCTGAATTTAATATCAATCGAAAATAAATACCGTTCTATATATGTACGCATATATATAACCATAATCGATTATATAAAAAATTGGAAATTTGATCAAGTTTCTGAGATTTCAGGTTCATTGTATCTCATTCTACGTCTTTTTGTGGAGATTCAAGTGGCGCAATATTATGACGTAGATTCGAGACAAAGAAATGCCTTTCCAGAAAAACCGATTGTAAAAGTTCGAATACCTGGTGACCGCAGAAATCCAATTTGTTTCTGGAAGAGGAGAATTCTTAGTAAATATTTGCGTGTATTACGGGAAGGTCATAGAGGATTTGAAATATTTTGTGCAAGCACAATAGAAATCACAATGCATGACAGTGCTAAAATTAAGAAAGTTTAAGTACCTTCACTCATGTGATTTATACCTAAAATCTTGGGTTTCACCTGTAGAGGTGAATATGCGGACAATGATTTCAACCATTGGAATTGTTGGTGAAAATTATTTACTTAGCCAGCAACAAAGGAACTAATTCGCACCCAACGATTACCTTTTTTTGGGGGAATCTAAACATCACCCTCTTTTCTCAGAAGATGACCAACTTGTTTTCTACATTTGTTCTACACTTTCATATACTGAGGGTGACCCCTATGATTCGACTAAAGGTTTCCAGAAGGTGCGGTCTTATAAACTAGAAACCGAGATTTTAGCATTACAATTATCTAGGGCTACACTGTGTGGAAGACAGTAGAGTTTGCGCTGGGACATCTCAATCCCAAGGGCTCATAGAGGCCAAATGATTCCTTGACTCACTCCTCCCAATTGGTGGCCTCAGATAGTCACCAGTCAGCCTGGTGGTGAAGTACCAGGGATATTATTATTCTGTTAAGGGAAAGTCGCACCGCGTCCTTGAAGAACTATTGTGCCCGTTTTACTGGTTATAGTGTACCTATTGATCATAGTATCTCAACCAGGCCTATAACCGTTAGGAACTTTAGTATGTTCCCCACTTCCAGATGTTTCAGCTTTGCATCTGGTATCAAGTGTTCTCCCAGATGCCTCGACCTACTTTACACAAGTGCTGGACACTGTCCCAGGACGTGCATAGAGGTTTCGTTCTCCTCCTCACAAAACCTGCAGGCAGTGTCCGCAGACATCCCTAGCTTCCCTAGGTGATAGTTCAGCCGACAATGACCAGTGAGAATTCCTACTATGATTCGGAGGTTCTTTTTGGTGAGGTTTAAGCAATCCTCTGTACGCATGGGTTCGTATCCCCCAATAAACACCCTGGACTGCTCCATCCCTGGTTGGCCCGCAAAATATAGTTCCCTCAACCGCTTCTCTTCGTTTCTTAGATTCATAGCCATGAAACCGTTTCCGATTCCACAGAAGGGTTCTGGCCCGTGTAAAGGCATCCCTGTTCCCTTCTTGGCTAGTTCATCTGCTGCCTCATTGCCTTCCAACCCAGCATGGCCTGGAACCCAAAGTATCCAGACCTTGTTGGACGAGCCGAGTGTATTCAGTCTCTCAAGGCATTCCCATACCAGTTTAGAGTTCACCTGGTTGGACCTAAGTGCCTTGATCGCTGCTTGGCTATCGGTGAGAATAGCTATGTTCTGCCTCCTGTAGTTCCTTTGCAGATTAAAGGAGGCACATTTGTCTATGGCGTAAATTTCCGCCTGGAATATGCTAGTGTACCTGCCCATTGGCTCAAAGTACATTTTCCTTGAACCAATGACACCGGCACCCGCTCCCTCTGCTATGAGGGATCCGTCAGTGTACCAAACAAAACCTCGTTCACATGTTGTCCCTCGGTATCAGTAATTCGGGATACCGCCTAGAAAGGATATCAATCTTCCTTCGATTTAGGCACTCATACTACCGGCTATCCTGAATATTGATCTCCTTGTCTGCATCTGTATGTGTAGATGGAGAGGGGTTATTCCCAGAAGGACCTCCA
Source organism: Hermetia illucens (assembly GCF_905115235.1). Taxonomy (NCBI): domain Eukaryota; kingdom Metazoa; phylum Arthropoda; class Insecta; order Diptera; family Stratiomyidae; genus Hermetia; species Hermetia illucens. The sequence goes on along the minus strand of NC_051849.1, from coordinate 5,794,102 downwards.
GGGATGCCGTTGGACATGTCCTCATTGCCCCACTGATACACACGCAAGCCAGTCTTTGGAGCTTATGTAATTCCCTGGCTTGTGTGCTGAGTTCGGTTCTTTCTGCCCAGATTACCGCTCCATAGGTAATCATTGGTCTTACTATTGCAGTATATATCCAGAATAGTATCTTCGGGCTGCAACCCCATTTTTTTCCTGCTATGGATCTGCAAGTCATCAGAGCCCTCGTGGCTTTTCGACAAGTGTTTCCGACATGTGTCTTCCAGAGTAATTTTTGGTCTAGCGTGATTCCCAAATATTTGACCTGTGTTTCTCGTTTCACCTCCATATCATGTAATGTTATGGCTTTCAGGTGATCCAGCTTACGCCTCCTAGTGAATGGTACTATGGTAGTTTTGGTTGGGTTGATCCGCAGTCCCACCTTTCTGCACCAGGCACTAGTAACCCTTAATCCAGTTTTGATTCTATCACATAGGGTATCTTCATATTTGCCCCTACAGATTAGAACAAAGTCGTCCGCGTAGCCCTGGACTTGTATTCCAGCATTACTTAACACGTCCAGGAGTTCATCCACTACCATACTCCACATCAGCGGCGATAGTACTCCACCCTGTGGACAGCCTTGAGTGATGTTCATAATAATAGAATTTGTACCTCTATTTGTCTGCTTTCTAGCATTTTGCCCATCCAGAGTGCCAGGGTGTTTCCCACTCCTTTGTGGCTCAGGGCATCCTATATCTCTGTGTGCGATGTGTTGTCGAATAATCCTCCGATATCCAAAAACGCGCACAGTGCAATTTCCTTTGTTTCTTTCTTTCCTTCCCCTTTTATTCGTTGCTGGGGTGTCAGGCAGACTATTGTCGCCTGCCGCCGAGGGGTAGGACCCTGGGAAATGAGTTCTGAGAAGCAGGTGTACCCTGTCCTCCTCATTCTCGGTGAATGTCCCGTCTTCCTTTTTCAAGCAGACAGTGGATATTCCCCCGTCTTTGGCTACAGCCTTGTACAGCCTGGTTGCTTCTGTAATCTGTTCAATCCCCTCACAGAATTCCCTAAAGCTGTTCCGTTTCGCTTCCCTGATTGCGTTGCTATATGCGGTCAGTGCATTTTTATACCTCCGCCAGTCCCCGGTTCGTTTTGCCCGGTTAAAGAGTTCCTTGCAGACCGCGAATCTGCCCCCGGTACACCCAGGGCTCCTGAGCCAGTACTATTCCAATGTTCTCCTTGGAATCTGCCCTTGCAATCACTGCAGATGCAGCTCTCGCATGGTGGAGGTTTATCTGGGCTATCCTAGTGCTGGCCATTGGCTCCGTTTTTGTTTGGAGCTCTTCTCCACTGTCGGAGTGTCACCCTCCTCCTCCGACATGGCGCTTTCCTGCGCGTCGCGGTCCACCCCGAGCCCTAGCAGTCCTAAGTCTAGGTCGTCCAGCTTCTGCTCTTCACTGGGCTGCAGGTCTATTTCCCTGGCTGATCCAGTTCTTTCCGCCTCTATGGCTTCCGCGACTTCTTCAGGGACCTCGGTAAGTTTTCCACCCGATGCCTCCTCCGAGGTCTCTTTCCTTGGCTTTTCCTTGTGCACATTCACGGGTATGTTGTCAAATGGGTAGTTGATATGACAACTCCGACGTTTAATTGCCTCTACGGATTGATTATCTACCGCGATCGTGAGGAGTTTACCCTTTCCCTCCACCTTGCTTCTCAAGACTCTCCATAGTCGAGTATGGAGATCTTCGTTCTGAGCAATTAGGAGTCTCATAAGGTCTTCTGTTACTAATGCCGCGGCCTTTGGCAGAAAAACTGTCACCATGTGGGCTCCTGGTATATCATCTCCAGCACATGTTGACAGTTCCACCCCTTCCCAGCCTGGCAATCTAGGAATTGTGGTTCTAACCCATTCTGCGGTACTTTCCGTCGCGCAGTCCACTAGAATAAGGCCTGGTGGAAAGCGTATCCCGGTGAACACCAGTTTCGACTTCCAACCCTTGATCATCTGCTTGACGGCAAGTTCCTTAATGATTTCCTGTTCCTCCCGAGTGAGTATTTGCTCGGGAAACCTTTTTGGCAGTATGGCCGGTCGAATGCCCTTGATCGCACTAGCATAGCTAATGCCGGGCTTCCTGGGTCCTGCCTTCACTCCTGACCTGCCCGGGTTTTCTCCTCCCTTGGGTTCAGGTCTGGGTTTTTTGGGAACATTGCCTTCATGCGGGCTAATCTCTGCTGCTCCCCGCTTTCTCGGCTCCGGTAGAGATGGCTTAGGTCTGTCCTGAGCCTTCTTAAGGGCCTCTTCTGGTTTCAGGCCTTCCTTCAGATAGCACAGGTACCATTTAACCCCGGCGCCACTGAGACCTGTCTCCTTCCTCACGTCTGTTATATATATCTCAGACGTGCTTTTGCTGGTCCCTGCTCTTTGAGCAGTGGTGTTCGTTGACTGTAGTCCACGCAGTATACCAATGCTCACCTTGGATCCACTGCTTGACGTCCCAACTTCTCCCTTCTTGGATGCAGTCACCTGACTTTCAGTAATTCGGAGACGTGCCTCCGCCTGATTAACCAGTTTTGGTGCGGTACGGGGCCCCGCTTTTTTGGTTTTTGTTTCCTTTTCTAGTTTTGTACTCATTTGATTCCCACGAGTATGGGGGTTAAGAGGTCCGCCGTGCCATAGCCCCCCGTAGCACGATAAGATCTAACTTACTCACTGAGGCGACCAGGTATCAGTGAGGTATCCCCCGTTTAACGGAGTATCCCGGATTCGTTTATGTATCACAGAATTTACCCGCTGCAGTCTTAGCACATCAGCACTAAAAATCTTATGTCTGGTGTTTCCGTAGACGGGGCAGTCACATAGAAAATGTTCCGTGGATTCCGCCTCCTCATTACAGGATGGATACGTATCATCTTGGATAATTCCTACTCTGAACATATGTGCGGCTAGTGAATTATGGCCAGTCAGAATGCCCACAATACTTCTGCAAGTCTTCCTGCTTTTCGACGGGATAAAATTTGCAGAATGTTTCTTTGGTTCTGACAAGAAAAATTTGGTGTGTTTAGCAGCATTAAGGCTCAGCTACATGTTATTATGAGAAGCTTTTCTCAACTTTAGATAGCAGCATTAGCAAATGCTACATTGACTCCTAATTGCTGACTCCGGTGCCGACATGGAGGAAATTGAACCTTCTTTTGTTAAAGGTACCTAGGTACCTAGAGTAGTTCCACCGTATCGGAACTAGAAGCAAAGTTCAATGAACGAATTTTGAAGTAATGAGAGGGATGCGCAACGCCCCCAATGCAGGTTGAATATTGGTACAGATTACGATGCGCCTGCCCTTCAATCGCTCGTCAATCATCCAGGTTGCGCCCTTAGGATCGCATACACTTCAGTCTGAAAGACCGTTGTATATTGTCCCAAGGGGAAGGCCCACTTCTAGTTTTCATTTTCTGTTTTTGAGTCATCGGTGTTGAAGACGTCAGAATATACTGGCACCCACTCTTCTGGTTCGTGACAGTTTTCTACCAAACAAATGTATAGGGATTCGAGAATCGGCATTGCGAAAACTGGATTCAGTTCTCCCAATAACTCTTCCAATGCTCTGGGAACCTTCATCCCCTCTACTTGTTTGTTCCAAAGAAGTTTCTTGTCTAGAGTAACTCCCAGATATTTCACTACTTCGTTGTCAGCGACAGTGACTGAGCGATTTAAACACCTCGGCAATGGGTAACTGCGCTATGAAATTGTCTGGCGCATTAATCCAACCACTTTTTCGGGAAAACGCGTGGTACAAAGTACCTCTGTTTCTTAGAACTCATTTCCAGGGGTCCTACCCTACGGCACAACATTCTGCCTGATACCCGAACAATGAACAAAAGGGAAGAAAAGGGAACTAGCACTACTCCTGAGAGGCCTACAAACCATCTTAGAGTTTATTGTACGGTGGTAAGGTGGGCAAAAGTGGCCTTTATTCCGAAAATGCGTAAAAAGGATCCTGTTCACCATAAACCTTTCAGGCGCATTTGCCTAACATCGCTCGTACTCAAAACAGTGGAGAAGACCATAGGCAACTATATCAGAACTAACGATCTAAGGTGCAAATGCCTACATCAGTGTCAACACCTGGCAGGAGGGTCAATTGAAGCTGCTCTGTATCAGCGATTGGATTTATTACGGGATGCCATAAAAACAAAGGAAATAGCACGTTTTTGGACATCTAAGGAGCATTCGACAAAGATACAATATGTCCTGATCCTGTCCTGGATGGGCAAAATGTTGCTGTTGAAAGCAGCCAAATAGAAGTATCGACAGGTACAAATTCTGTTGCCATGGATGGTACTCATCATTACTCAATTTGTAGGGGTAAATATGAGGGTACCCTTTGTGATAGAATCCAAACTGGACTAAGAGTTACTAGTGTCTGGTGCTGGAAGGCGGGGCTGCACATCATTCCAGCTAAAACCATCATAGTACCATTCACTAGGAAACGTAAGCTTGGTTGTCTGTGACCTATATGGGTGAGGACACTAGCATATTTCAAGAGAAACATACGCCATAGACAGATGTGCCTCCTTCAACCATGGGAGGAGCTATAGAGGGGAGAACATTGCTTTTTGATCGACAGCCAAGCGATCAAGGCACTTACGTCCAACCAAGTGAACTCCAAACTGGTATGGGAATTCCTTGAGAGATTGAATACGCTCGGGTAGCACAAAAAGGCGTGGGTATTCTGGGTTCCAGGCCACGTTGTGTTGGAGGGCAATAAGCAGGGACGCCTTTACACGGGCCAAAACCCTTGTGTTGAGTCGCAAACGGGTTCATGGTTATGACAGTAAAAAATAAAGAGGAAGGGCCAAAGGAACTATACTTGGCGGGCCAATTAGGAATGGAGCTGTGCAGGTACTTATTTGTTGCTGTTTAAACCTCACCAAAAAGAACCTCCAAATCATAGTGGGAATTCTATTTGGTCACTGCCGATAAATTAACATCTAAGGAAGCTAGGGATACCTACGGACACTGTCAGCAGGTTTTGGGCGGAGTGCGTCGAAACCTCAAAACACGTTCTGGAACAGTGTCCGGTACTTGTGAAAAGTAGGTCGAGGCACCTGAGAGAATACTTAATACCAGATGCAAAGTTGAAAGACTTGGAATTAGAGAATATACTAAAATTCTTAACGGTTACAGGCTTGCTTGACATACTATAATTGGTGGGTACACTATACCCCGTATAAGGACACATTATTTCTTAAAGATCGAATTGCAACTTCCCTTAACAGAATAATAATAACAAGACCTATGCTCTGGGAGCAGTATGACCGAACTGGTTGCTAGGTATTATTCGCATCCTTAGATAGGTTTGCAAACATAACATGGCAAAACCGTCTAATAGTTCAAGCCTAATTGGGGCGAAGCACAACCAAATTTTGATTAAGGATTCAACGAATACTGAATTTCTATCCATTTGATGCTGGACCGGAACACTGATTGCTAGCTAGAACAAGTTGGGAAACCGGAAGCTTCAGGTATGAAAGGTTTTGTGTACTTCTTTTATAAAGCGATTTGAGTGTGCATTTGTCCCAGAACCTAGCACGTAATATATGCGTATGTTATGTGAGAATATCCATTTTCACGTGATATTAACATTCAAAGTCTAAAATTTGCACAGAAACTGCAACTTTGACTTGTTAAACTTCGTAAATAATGGTGCGATTTTAACCAAAATTAGCAGGATCATGCTCCATACTATAGCCCACATTCTGCAATTACTAAAAATTATAGAAATATACTATTATGAACTTAATTTCAACAGATATCGGTATGGAAAGTGTTTCGGAACTAGGAACTATATAGCGGCAGCCTCTTGATTTTTCCCAGATTTTTCGGTTGGGTAGTTTCTGAGAATGGGTCCGTTAAAGAAATGATCACGTTCGATCCCCCAAACTCCCCAGCTCCTCAGCAAATGTGAAAACTGTTTTCGGAAAGTACTAACCAATACCTTTCATTTGATACCCCACATGACTACATTTGATGAAAAAAAATTCACACCCCCTTTTGCATATATGGGACCCCACCTTAAATTCGACGTAGAAGAATGTAATTTACTATATGCGCGAGAGTTCACAATTTCCATCTTTCCATCAAATCCCGGTGTCAATCACTATATCCATCTCTGAGAAAAATGCGTGTGACGGACAGACAGACAGACAGATTTTTGCGCTGCTCGCAGATAATAGCAACGTCGATTTTGTTTTCCAATATCGTCTGGGAGAGCAGGTCCTGAGCCGCTTGGCAATGGTTCAGGTTTAGCTGAAGGAACCTCATTTGCGCATAGTGTCGATCGCCTTCCTATGCACCAGACATGTGCTGCTGCCTGTGATAAGGGCGCTGTCAATGTCGTTTATTTGCCTGCAGAACAGACAATTGGGTTTTTCTTCGCAGACTTTTGCAATATGGCCTTTTTCCGAATTTACGACAAAGGGCTGACTTATCGTGTACGCTAGTATATTTTTTGCCTACGTGCCCAAATTCCAAACACCAGAAGCATCTTTTCAGAGTTATCTGGTCTCGCAGTCGGCAGACGACCCAGCCAATCCAAACTTTACTGGCAGTGATAGCCCTTTTGATCGCTTCGAGGGTTAAACTTATGGACGCAGTTTGTGTGGCGCTATATGCCTTCCTTGGCCGTAGAATATCTCGCATCTGGACCGACTATATTCCCAGGTGGGATCGTAGGGCTTGACAAATTTCTTCCTTCATTATAATCTCGTCCAAGTCTTTACACTCAATAACCTCGTGATTTTTACTGAGCTTTACTTTTGCTGCCTCACCCAGTGATGACTCGATTTTTGTCTGCAAGTCTTCTGAGTTGTTTTCGCCTCGTTCAAATTTCAGCAATAGGTCGCCCTGGCGAAGTACCTGATGAGTATTGTTGCCAACCTCCTAATCGATAGGGTTCTAAGTTGCAAATGCGGACATGCAGAGTTCTACTAGGGTCTGTCCTAGGGCCATTCTTGTGGATTATTATATATAACGAACTGCTGACGCTAAACCGTCCTACTGGTGTTTCCTCCATTGGTTTCGCGGACGATATTGGTGTGACGGTTGTTGCACGCCTGCTCGAAGAAGTCAAGGTTTATGCAAATGAAGCAGTCTATGATATTAAATCCTGGTTAGAGAATGCTGGTTTACAGCTCACAAAGCATAAGACGGAAGTAGTACTTATTACCAAGCGGAGAAAGTGCACTTCTATGAAGATCGAAGTTGGAACGGGAACAATTAATTCCAAGCCTGCGCTTAAGTACTTAGGCGTAATGATTGATCACAGGTTAAACTTCAGATTGCATGTGGAGGGTGCAGCAACCAAGGCATATAACATCGGAGCGCTGGTTACGAGAATGCTGCCAAATAGGCCGAGCCGTCGACTCCTTATTTCGAAGGTGATCAGTTCGATCCTACTGTATACAGCCCCAGTATGGGCAGATGCACTGAAAAATATATAATATGTTGCGCTTACAGAACAATATCCAATGAAGTAGCTTGGGTGATAGCAGGAGTGGCCCCCCCCCCCCTGCCCGTCGGCGTCAGTTCATAAGAACTGAAACTATCGCGGAATTGAAGGAGACATGGGACGTGTCAGAAAAAGGCCGCTGGACTCGCAGAATCACATGGGATATCCAGAAATGGATATCGACAGTCCATGGCGAAGTAGATTTCGATCTAATTCTATTCTTGAGTAGACACGGAGGCTATCGAGCATATCTGTATCGATTTAGACAATGCCATATTGCCTAAAGTGCCCCAATGTTGCAGAGGATGTGGAACAAGTTTTTTTCATTGTCCCAGATTCGAAGCCCAAAGGGCTACATTTTGTTTTACATAAAACCTTAACAATGGATCTCTGGATCAAAAATGTTCGAGAAAGTTTTTCTCCAATTGGTCAGGACTCCTCAATAAAATATTGAATTGAATATGAATGCTCACACATCATCATCAACGGCGCAACGACCGGTATCCGGTCTAGGCCTGCCTTAATAAGGAACTCCAGGCATCCCGGTTTTGCGCCGAGGTCCACCAATTCGCTGTCTGGTGTCCTGACCTACGCCATCGCTCCATCTTAGATAGGGTCAGCCTCGTCTTCTTTTTCTACCATAGATATTGCCCTTATAGACTTTCCAGGTGGGATCATCCTCATCCATATGGATTAAGTGACCCGCCCACCGTAACTTATTGAGCCGGATTTTATCCACAACCGGACGGTCATGGTATCGCTCATAGATTTCGGCATTGTGTAGGCTACGGAATCGTCCATCCTCATGTAGGGGGCTAAAAATTCTTCGGAGGATTTTTCTCTCAAACGCCGCCAAGAGTTCGCAATTTTTCTTGGAAAGAACCCAAGTTTCAGAGGAATACATGAGGACTGGCAAGATCAACGGTCTCAAAGTTATATTCTCCTATCTTTATTCTTCCCGTTTGACCAGTGCGGTTTGATGTTGTTGGTTGGTTGGTTTTCGGTGCTGACGTTGCCACCATATATTTTGTCTTGCCTTCATTGATGTGCAGCCCAAGATCTCGCGCGCTTGCTCCATCTGGATGAAGGCAGTTTGTACGTCTCGGGTGGTTCTTCCCTTGATGTCGACATCGTCAGCATAGGCCAGTAGTTGGGTGGACTTAAAGAGGATCGTACCTCTTACATTTACCTCAGCATCACGGATCACTTTCTCGAGGGCCAGATTAAAGAGGACTCATGATAGGGCATCCCCTTGTCGTAGACCGTTGTTGATGTCGAATGGTCTTGAGAGTGTTCCTGCTGCTTTTATCTGGCCTCGCACATTGGTCAGGGTCAGCCTAGTCAGTCTTATCAAGTTCGTCGGGATACCGAATTCTCTCATGGCCGTGTACAGTTTTACTCTGGCTATTCCAACAGTTTTTCCATCGCTTGTCGCAGAGAGAAAATCTGATGTGTTGCTGATACTTACTACCATAAATAGTAGGCAATTTTCACTAACGCGCCTGCATGCGAAATATTTTGAGGCACAGGTGAGGTCGGCAAAATGTTCGTGGTCATCAATCACCCTGATAAATGCCCCAAAGATTTAATTGAAGCCTCGAATCGGAAAGTATTGGAGAATATAGAAAAAAAAATAGGAATAATGAATTGTGTTCATGGGTTGAATTGGGAGGTAATGAGTTAGCCAAACTTCTAAAGAAAAAGATTGATTTTGAAGATAGTTTCCTTTATTGGTGTGTCCAGATAGCTGAGTGGTTAGAGCGCAAGGCTGTCGTACGGAAGGTCGCGGTTCAAATCTCACTGGGGGCAGTGGAATTTGTATCGTGATTTGCCGTCGGATACCAGTCGACTCAGCTGTGAATTAGTACCTGAGTCAAATCAGGGTAATAATCTCGGGCGAGCGCAATGCTGACCACATTGCCTCCTAGTGTACCGTTACGGTCTTGAATGAAGTGCTCTAACACACTTCAAGGCCCTGATCCAACATGGATTGTTGCGCCAACGATTATTATTATTATTATTCCTTTATTGGCTAATAGTAATTCAAAATAATGACAAGTACGTATTTCGGGAACCAATTGTCCCCTTTTTCAGTGTTTTATCTTCATTGGTCTGTCTTGATCGCTTGGTTTCTTTTATCTCTTAGATAAAACACTGAAGAAGGGGAAAGTTAGTCAACGAAATACATATTTGCATATATTCCAAATTAATATTAGCCAATAAAGGAAACTATCTTCGAAATTAATCTTTTTCTTCCCGAAATAGTTATAAAACAAAAGTGTATATGGATTAAAAGGTTAAAACCAGTCAAGAAAAGTACATAAGGTGATGAAAAACTTCCAGCACAACCGATTTGAGGATTTTGAGGATTGTCAAAAAGGCGTGGGAAGAGCCGTGTTCATATATACTCTTATATCACTATATGTAAGTGACTATAGTATATCATTCCATCACATCACATCAAATCTCTATATCTGCGTTTAATTGAAAACTAGATTCTAAATGTCAAGTAATTTCAAGGTAGTAATATTGCATTACAATAATAATGAGGCCATAAATCTAGGGGACGGCACTTTGATAAATCCATTTCTTTATTAAGGTTTTGTATTAATTAAATCCATATTAAAATTAGTTTACTCTTTGTCTGCCCATCTGCCATTTAGTCAAAAAAAAATGTATAATAGCACATTACTAGATTTGTATTATTACTACGTGCAAGAGGAAGGGTTATTCCTTATACATGAAAATCACAAAACCACATTCAACGAGGGAGAAAAACTTTGATATTTTTGGGTTTTCAGTCAAAAAGAGTTTAGAAAATGTTTGCCAATCTGTTCCACTTTATGTACTGTAAAAGAAGTTCAAACCAAAATATTATAATAAACTACCATCAACCACAAAACCCCAAAAGTTACTATTTTACCGACGCATTCTAACATTAACAGCTTTTTTTTGTAGCGTATACACATTTAATTAGGTTGTGTACACTTTCTGCGCTTCTGTTCATAATAGCAACTGGTTTGCGTGAAATGAGCCATTATCTAAGTTTTGTTAACAATTAGATTCTTCTTCACATTTTAGATTTACGATTTTTTCATATTCGTCATTCCAAGGTGTGTTTCCACTTTACAGTTGGTTTTTTGCTTTCCTAACCTTGTTGATCTCCTACTTGGTTTACGTCTTTCTTTCACCATCGACAACAGTGAGCTCAATGTTTATCATTTCGGTGAAATACCAAAAATTTACAATAAAATACAATATTGGGCAAGATTAACTACGTCTTCAATTTGTGATACATAAATTGGGTATATTATATAAAAGTTATGTATTGTGTTTTCCTTGTGGGTCAATAAGTGTTAGGTAGCAAAAATTTAAGTGTAATTTTGGGTTTTCTTTGGGTTTTTCCGCGAAACTGTAACAGTGCCTCTATTTCGGTATATTTTGCAGTCATATGTAACTCGAAGTGTTTGTTTAATAAAGAAAAGAATGTTAATCTTGGCTTAAATTATCCCTACACCTGCAGTTTATGTAGATTTATAAAAACTATTTGCTTACGTTTAATTTCTTTTGGTTGTTTCTTCTGTGATATTGCTGGCATTATGGTTAACTGGATGTACTACTCGTGAAATGTTTTTCGCTCCATTTCACCGGCGAAAAGGGGAAAATGTAATTCTCGGCCAATAGTAGACGTATAATGAACAACAGTGCTAGGATATCATAGAGAGGCGACCGGAGATAGACCGTTGGAAGATACACTTGGAAAGTGTAGCTTCCTCGAGTTCGCCATTATGCACGGAATGCTAGAGAGTGTGTTCGGTTAAGTTTTACTTATTATGTTATGCAATGTTGAATATTTATAATACATAAGTCGCCTGAAAATAAAAACTTGAAGAAATTAGAAAAGCTCGGAAATTAAACGACCTAATTTATTTACTCTCAAATTAGAAAAAATTTTTTTAATTTCCGAGTCTAGAAATTAGTTTTCTATTTACTAGGTATTTTCTTATGTTTTACTCTCCGTTTTTCTTGGTATGGGAGGTGGGAAATGTGCTTTCGCACTGCGATTGGAACTTCAAAGAGTATGCATCTCAGGGTATTCCTTTCACTAAAACAAGGGGAGAATAGGAAGGGATTTGTTAAGTCAAGCTCAATCTTCTTGGCAAGAGCAATAATCCGAGCATAATGCGCAACTGGTTTTCATCTGTCAGCGTGTAATGACAAAATGGATCCTCGATGGTCAAAAGACCATCCTGAATGGCTGGAGACGGCCAAAAGGGGAGAGCTATCAAAAGATGGCGAAATTGACTGTGAAGGTCCACCTGTAAATACTGAAGCCCCATCTATGTGTTTCGTGTGCACGTCCTTGCGCGCCTCTGTGTTAACCAGACTCGAGGATGTGTGTCATTATGCCATAATTGACGTGTCCTTTTCGGTGCGTGGGTTGTCCGCGGATTCTGAAAATCTGGCCGTGATATTGGCGGACCTCCCTTATAAAAAGAGAGTTTTACGGGACTAGAGAGGGGGAGGGGGAAGAAAGTCCTCAAATAAAAAAGAATTTGGTAGATTTTATGGCAATATATAGATATAATCAGAAATGAAGAAAAGAAAAACTATAAATAAAACGAAATTAAAATGATCAAAGTAATAATTAGAAATGCATAAAGTAAAAATCAAATTATGAAAATAACTGCGCTGTAGCCGGTTCCAAGGTCGGTTGTGAAAGGAGGGGGATGGATAGCTTCAGTCTGAAAAGCTGTAAACCAGCGCAGTGTTTCAGGGGGTAAGTGAGGAACGTGCAGGAATTTTGCAATCCTGCAGTTTACTCACTGAGGAAGCTATCACCACATCTGGTAATGCAAATGCAAACCCAAAAATGAGAAGAAGGAGAATTTTAAGGTCTGGTACGGATAACTGGCGGGAGTCGTCTGACTTCGTGACTGGGTCGGGCTCCCGTAATGGACAGTACGGCGTCGAAACCGCTAGTCATGGGGGGTCTGTTGCAGCTATTTCGCCTCAATTAGTGGCGACCACTTCAAAAGGTTCATGCAGGCAGCGAATGAAGTTGACTGAAGAAGTAAACCTCTTTATCATCTGCTCCTACTATGAAATAACGGCGGGGGCGGGTATAACATCTTGCCACTCCTTGTTGCACCAGAGATTCGTCGAACATTTCCCGCAATTCAGTACCGCTTTATTACCCGCAGCGACACAATCCCGGCCATCATCAGGGAGCGTGTTCGTCTTGAGCTCATCGCGGAAACTAGCGACCGAGAGTCAATGGGAACAGAGGCGGTTGCATCAACAATACCACGCCGCACTGAAGGCAACATTTTCAGTATTCGCCGAAGCACCCTTCTCCAGCGTCCAGCTGAAGTTTCCGCAGAGGTTCAGGACGAATTTCTAAAACCATTTATATGGATCCTTTGCATAGACTAGGTACTCCCAGGCTCTATGTATCTCCATCAACTTTATTTTTTTTTAATTTTATTTCAAATCAGTGATGAGATTGCATCTCGACTATATGATGTGTCGTGCTGCAACTACAGTCACTTGAGTATTATGGTGCAGTTACGACTGTCAGATTGCATGGGTCAGAAGATTTGCTTCCGCGTTATTGATATGCGTGACCGAAGAAATCCACCATGAAAAATTCGTTTGGAACGTCGGCCTGACTCACCAAGGCAGGACATTGCTAGGCTTACTCAACTCAGCTCTGGCAATTCCAGTAGACGGGTGAAGGATAAAGTGCAGAGGGTTTACAGAAACTATGCCATCCCCAGTGAGACATCCGTAGTTGAAATTCTGGACACACTAAAGTAGAAACTTTCTATCGGATGCAGTCGGTTATGACGGTATGACGAAAGTCACTCCAGCCTGTCCAGTTTTTGATGAGCTACGCCCACGTGTCCCAAAAACGGCTACCATGGAGGATAACGCGACAAGAATCCAGGATCTCGTACTGTTAGACCGCCGATTCAACTTGCATTAAATAGCTGAGACAGTAGCCATCACAAAAGATCGCGGTCGTCATATCCGCTGACTTCGGACAACAAGCGCATCCGAAGAAGTTTCTGGGTCGTTTCATGATCGTCGACGGAACATGAGTCTACCAGTATACCAGAGGCCAAGGAGCTAAAGTGAAAGTTCTCCGAAGGAAGATTGCCCTATCGGCTGGGAAGGTAATGGCCACCGTTTTCTGGTTTTCACAAAGTGTGATTTAAATCACACCCCTTCCGCTGCCACGCCCAAATTGGTCGAATTGGGCTACAGACTCCATCCACACTCTTCTCCAGATTTGACCTGGTGTGATTTCTTTTCGTTTCCAAACTTTGAAAGGTCACCTACTCTCCTCCTCCTGCTCCTTTCTTCAGTGCTTACAATCTGGTGAACGTTGTGCTTTAATCTGACGGATCCGGAGAGTGCGTGCAGGCTAAGGCATTTAATTTTCCACCCTGAGTACTTTTGTTAGCACGGTGTCACTTCTCTCGCCTTTGGTATGCACCATTTCTTCCTTGCTATGCCCGATACAGCCTTCGCGACTATTAATACCTGGGCGTCTATTCGTCCTCACGGATCTGGATGGAGTGCATAGCATTCTACCACTTCGCTTGATAGATTCCAGGTTCGTTCCCTCCTCCTTATCACTTGTTCCAGTATCTGTTTCGATGATCAAGTGGCATCAATATCCGCTTTGTCTTTCAATATCCGCTTTGTCTTTCAATTTTGATGATATTTTGTTTCTTTCATATTTTTGTTCAGATACTTGTCCAAAAATCCGGGAAGAGACTCGCGTGCTTGCGGACCAGGGCCGTGGCAATCGTCAGCTTTTCGTCTGCGCTAGCCCTGTTCTTCATACGAAGTCCCCTTTATTCAACCATCCTTTCCTCTCTTTGAACTGACCACCTACCAGACAGTAGACAGCCACCGAAAATTCCGTAGGCTTTCTGTAATAATTCTCCTTGTACACCTCCCGAGATAGCTGGGCTAATTCAGGTGCTTTCCCTAGTGTAGGACATGGTTCACCCGTCTCGGGATTGGAGCAAAGTGCCATGTTGGATTCCCAACCCACAGTAACTGTTTACCTGAACCGACCAATTACAACCCTATCCGGGTCGTCATATCGTCCATGCGGGGAAGAACATGGTCGTCCCACTGACACATGCGAGTGGCAAGTCCACCTACAAGGATATGCAGATGGTTACTGTACCAACTTGCGTCAGCAACTTGTGCGTGGGTATGTGCCGGTGACGCAGTTACTGCTAACCACTCTTCACCTAAAAACGACTTTTAGTTTTCTGCTGGGGTACTCCTTCACATAGTCCTATTGGCCACAGGTTAGCGTTTCCGCCCACCTACCAGACTTTCGCATAATAATGCCCATGCAGGCTCACCTCAAAATGTATACAAGGGGGTGTTCGAAAAATCGGGGGTTCCCTTATCTGCATGGGTGGGATAGCAGATCTCACAGGCTCTATCTCCCTGACTGTCTGTCTGTCTCTCATACGCACTTTTCTCTGAAACGGCTGCACCGGTTGATACGAAATTTCGTGGGAAAATTGTTGTTCTTCGGCAAGAGGGAACCTGAGGTAACTAGATGAAGGGACTGACGTTCACAAAACTTCGCCATCATTCCATAAAACATTAGTAATTCTGTAGAGACATTTGGAAAAACCTCAACTCAAAATTAAATTGCAAATTTTGTTCTAATCTACTGTTTTTCCCGGTCAGCTTGTTACACGACATGATATTAATCAACTTGAGTACGTGTCTTTAACATTCATCGCTAGTAATTACCGAAATTATGAAAATCTAGTAACTTAATTCTACTTAAAGAACGAATCATTGTAAGTTCGATAACAGATACGTTTATTACCGCGACTTATACCAAAGACGCGTACACTGAGAATAACAAGGGGAAGTCCAATCATAGATGCTCCGCAACATTTCGTGTTCATATCCAATTAGCATAATTATCCACTCTGTCGCGGAATTTTCTAATCAAATTTAGACGGGGTACATCTATATTAGAGGAAAATTCGCTACACTTTTAGTGCCAATTTTCTTATTAAAATTCAAAAGACTTAAGCGAGAAACCTAGAAAAATGTAATTTCGTCCGTGATTTCTGTTATTATTTATTTGAAGTGCAAATTCAAATGTGCCAATATCATCACCTTTGCTACAGTCGGTATAACATTATTACCACTTTCCAGCTACTTATTTCCTCGATCAACAAATTAAGGGGGTTCACATTTCGAAATACCATTTAGCACCCAAATGTGACATCAAAGAGATGCTTTCAAGGTGATTTTTCTGTTCATTCATTTCTCTGACCTAGCTCCACAGGTGCTAACGGAACTAATGCGGAACATTCCAATCCAGGACGTTATTAATTACTCACAATCCCAAACTTTAGGAACATAATTAGTTTTCAAGAAAGATTATACTCAGAAAAATTAACGAATTATATCTAATATCTTCTTATTTAGATTGAATTTAATCAACGAGGTACCCTTAGTCTTCACCACTTATCTACTCCTTATTATCTAAATCTAACCTTGAATTTCTCTTATATTCAAGAATTCAATTATCTTAATTGGTTTATCCAATGCAGTTTGCAGACTGAAGCACTTTACTGACAGTAGGTGTTATTATTAAAAGATAAACAGATACGGAATAACCGATATTTGCCTCCGCGAATCGTAAACAAATATTTACTTGACGTAACTTCACCTTGATCTTGATCGTCTGGAATTATTATACCCGTTGGCTTGTGTGTATGATAAATAATCATGTTTAAGATACTTTCTTGCGTGAGTCACTTGCATGAGGTCGCTTTGGTGGTAAACACGAGTCTAGAATGATGAAATTTGAAACGGGTTTAAAACTATGTACGCGTAGCTTATTTTCTTAGCTAAGGGAAGACGTTATGGAGATTAGAATTTAAGTAGGATTAGTCGATCTAACATTAAATCCAGGTAAGGTATGACTTTGAAATAAAATGAAGCCCGATATCTGCCCAAAAGAGATTCAGTTATCGCACAAACACATTTCTCCAATTGTATTTTCGGAGATTATATTTATGAGATCACAGTATACCATTTCGGCCAAAATGGCTCCAAATTCGTTGATTATTATTAATTTTTGTTTGAGAATAGAGAGAGTTCTAAGCCCGCATCGGAGCACTTGGGAAGGAACTTACTTCTCCTCTCTTGTGGTGTACGGACCCCTCTTTTTGGGTTGAACACCTAAGTTATTAAAAAACTCAACTCAGCTCATACGTTGCGGAGCTCATGTCTCAACATCGAGTCAAAAGGTGGAACATGGCGCGTCAACCTCCCAATATAGCGCGTCAACCTCACTTAACCAACCAACCAATGGTAAGTAGTATCCCAATCAGGTCACTAATAAGTCATCTATTGGTTTCACCAAGGAACAAGTGGATCTACTAAACAAGGGCTAGAACTTCGTTGTAAAGACAGATCTGCCAGTTGAACACGTTGTTGTATATGTGGAAGGACCTATAAAGTTCATGGGCAACGAAGCGAAGGAGGAAGTCCGACACATAGCATTAAAAGCCACTGCATACCAAATAAAGATTCCAAAGTTTTCTTACCGGGGGGAAAGTAATTTCGTAAGAGAGCAAGCAGTGTATTGCAGGATAGACTGACGCGGAATATAGCTCGCTGAGGCCAACCAATTTCTCTTTGGGAGTGAACTGTCTCTCCTCTAGGGCCAAGTGTGGCTTTTCAGGGGCTAAGATTCTCGTCTACCAAGACAGTTAGTGACTGATGATAGCCACACCCTGCATGAAGTGACCCTGCTATAACAAAACACTACGGATCTAGACTGGCGAGTCGAAAAACACCTCTTCCAATCCAGGGTGCCATAAGAACCGTGCTCATTGGATAGTTTGCAGTAGGGGGTAACTCATTGATATCTGGTCGTCTCAGGGAGTAAGTTAGACCTTACCGTGCTATGGGGGGCTATGGCACGGCGAACTTCCTAACCCCCATACTCGTGGGAATCAAATGAGTGCAAGCAGCAAAGGAGAAAAAGCGAAAACCAACAAAGCGGGGCCCCGTACCACACAAAAGCTGGTTAATCAGGCGGAGACACATCTCTGAAATACTGAGAGTCAGATGATCTTATCGAAGAAGGGAGAACTTGGAATGTCAAGCTATGGATCCAAGGTCAACATTGGTATACTGTGAAGACAACAACCAGCAAACACCACTGCTCAAACAGCAGGTACATGCAAAAGCACATCTGAGCTAAATACATCAGAGGTGAGGAAGGAGACAGATCACAGGAGCAAAGGTGCAAAATGGTATCTGCGTTACCTGACGGAAGGCCTGAAACCAGAAGAGGCCCCAAAGTAAGCTCAGGATAGATCTAAGCCATCCTTATTAGAAGCAAGAAAGCGGGGAGCAACAAAAATTAGCCTGCATGAAAGGAGTGCTCCCAAAAAATCCAAACCTGGACCCAAGGGGAAGAAAACTCGGGCAGGTCAGGGATGAAGGCAGGAATCAGGAAGCCCGCCATTAGCTATGCCAGTGCGGACAAGGGCATTTGATTGACCATAATGCCAAAAATGTTTCCCGAACAAATACTCACTTGTGAGAAGCAGAAAACCATAGAGGAATGGACTGCGAAACTTGTGTTCACCGGGATATGCTTTCGACCAGGCCATATACTGGTGGACTGCGCGACGAAGGAGCAGAAATGCCAACATGTGCTGGGGATGATATGTCAGTAGCACAGATGGTGACAGTTTTTCTCCTGAAAGCCGCAACAATAGAGACGGAAGATGTCATGGACCTTCTAATCGCTCAGAATTAAGATCTCCATACGCGATTATGGAGAGTCTACAGAAGCAAGGTGGAGGGCAAAGGTAGACTCCTCACGATCCGGGTAGATGATCCATCCCTGGAGACCATCAAACGTCGGAGTTGCCGACTGATCCAATACCAAAGATTCTATTAAAACGAACCCATGGCTCTTGAACCAGAAATATTTGATGACAGTCCTGTAAATTTGCCAGCCACGCCGCCAGTAGACAGAAAAAAGATTTGGCATGCTGCAGGTTAATTTGACTAACTTTTATGTTTATAGCCATAAGTGTAGTCTAATATGAAAACCGCCGCTAACTGAAAAGTCTGCTGCGTTCAGTGTGGATCTCACCGGGGTTACCAGCTTGTCCTCACCTTCCGCCGAAAGTCCCGCTTTCTTGCGTCTGATTTTTCAAGACATCGTCACACTTGGTGATGTAGCAACGTCCATGTCCTCATTTCCAAGCAGCTTCGCCTTCTTTCGCAGTACCTTCCATTGCCGTCGGCTGGAAGCCCTCCCAGGTTGACGGTGTCCGGGCTGCATGGATCTGTTTCCACATGCCGGGGTTAGACCAGTTGGGTCCGCTTTACCAGCTTCCCTTCCCTCCTTTTTTCCGGGTACAGGCGGAAGAGAAGTTTCTGACAGGCAAGCCTGTAGTCCTTTCTCCTTTGTTGCTGAAGTTTCCTTCAACCGAACCTTCCTCTCCCGTATTTTAGAAGAGTTACGCCGTAGTCAGATTTTCAGTTCCTCTCATTAGGGGAGTTGATGTACTATCCTTTCTGATTGACCGCACGTAGACACCCGGTGCAGGTTTTCCAATGAAGTGGAGAACTTTTCTTTCACAGATTTCTCCGTGAAGGGACATGAATTTTGTGAGGCCTCCAAAATCCGTGCTTCAGCCACAACCTGGTTTCTCAAAGTTGCGGGTGGATTCGCACTCTGTGACTTCTTACCAGTTGGAGAGTTACAATCCTTTGTTTCCATCTTCATGTGTTTCTGGACACCCTTAGTGTTACCTTACCACAAACTCCCTCACCACGACAAGGTATTGTCCGAGAGGGAGATCAGGGTGATTGATAACTACGAACATTTGGCAAACCGCACCTCATGGTGGTCGTTATGGCCGACTTGTTCTTCTTCAAGCAGTCCTTGTATGGCTGTCAATCTGTAGCAGATGTTGAAGATTTCCTTGGTCTACTTGCTGAGAATGGAGAAATCTTCATTCCACCACGATGATAGTGTCTTCTTGCTGCACGGGACTTTAAAGGCGGTATCGAATGCCTCTTCCTGAGCACTGAGGAAACATACACGTTCTCTGCCCACGCCTCTATTTTAACCACGACTAGGCCGCTGGAACTCAGGTCCGGACACAGAAAAGCATGTAGACTCTTTTTCTCAGGAGATGCTCAATAACCATCTCCGAGAGCCTGGCCTCAACGCTGGTCCACCACTGCGGCGCTAGTTTCCCGGAAGCGGAGTTAGCATCCGCCAGTGCCACACGTAAGGAGCTCCTGGCTACATCGCTGTAGAGTTTCGCGGTTTATGGCTCGTCGGCTAGCTGTTGCTAGATGTTGCTTATCTTCCGAGCTCTTGCCCACTCTGCTCCGCTTGTGATGTTTTTCAACCTCGTCTTGAGGTCGATTGGTTTCAAAGCGATGGGCTTCGCCTTCTGCTCGTCTGCCAGATGTTTGTTGTTGTCTTTTTCGTCCCGTTCGTCAACAGTACCGGTCTTCTTATTCGATCTTGCTGAGAATATTCATGACCTTCTGGTACTGGCTCTTGAGCTTTTTTTGCTTTTGAGGGATCCCCCAACGTCGAGGGTTTCGGGTTATGAGTACTATATCTGGTACTCGCAACACCCAGCTTGACGGCAGTCGGTTCCAAACTGGAAACTCCTAGTTCACCTGCCGTCTGGCTATGGGAGGTCTGTCGTCACTACCTCTATTTCTAACATCAGTTTATTTATTTTGTTTAAAATTTAGTCGATATTTTGGTTCTACGAGTAGTCCGGCCACTTGGGTAAGGGTCTTATTTGAAACTGAAGGTGCTCAAGGTATTCAAAGTTCGCATTCTAAAGACCAAGCTTCCCATTGGCCACCCAGCCCTCGGCGTATGCTGTTCTACCTTGACTTAGGATCCTATTAGCACATTATCCAGTTAGGGAGAACGATCTCCGACCTGCAACTCGGCCCTACGCCCTCTCGGCCCGTCCGAAAACGGTTTCCAGCGAGTACCGCGTGGATTTCGTGTGAGGACTTGCTCAATTATACAACTTTGACTTGGAATATAATCAGACCAGAATCCCTCAATTCAGCTGCCAGATGCGGTACTTTCGGCCGTTGCCATTGTGTCGCCGTAATTGCTGTTACTCTTGTCATCGTCATTGTCACAGCCACAGCTATAAGTCTTTATCTCCGCTAGAAAGAGCATTCGGCTTAAATGAACCCCGTGATTGTCTATGCGAGTTCACACGTTTAGTGGAGTTTCTGTTGAGAGCCGAGATCAGGCACTAGTCAAGGGTCATCTCAAGTGGGCCTGTACTACCAACTAAATGGTATTATAGCTTTGAGCGTTCTGATCTGTCAAGATTATTATGGGAACGGAGACAGCTGTAATATTGGCTTGAGAGCCGTTCATATGAGATTTAATAAGGTAACAGAGTGTTATTACTGTTAGCTCATATGTTACCTACTCCGAATCGTGCCAGATCATAACTCCGTGTTATCCTTGGTCGTCTTTGATGTCGAGGGAGTTACTTCACCACCAGGCTGACTTTTTTTTGACGAGGTGGAAATCTTCCAAACACACTGGCCTGGACACGCCAGCGTGTGGGATTCTTACCCACTAAAGCCACCCCTGACTCCCTCCAAGCCCCGTGGAACCACCGCACGGTATTACATCACAGGGCGGAGTCAGCCGTTTTAGCTTGGTCCCCTTTCGTCTCTACGCGGCGTACGTAACTGCGCTTTTCTGACCTCCTCTGCCTTTCGCAGTTTGCTTTGGATAGATACGACCATGGAGTTGATCACATCCCAACCTTCCTGACATGTTAGCATTCTTCGCATCAGATTCTCTGGTACAAGCACCTCTCCTAGAATCTCCTCTAGGTTCTTCCTTTCCTCCACAAACCTTGGACAGTGGAAGAATACATGCTCTGAGTCCTCTGGGACTCCATCGCAGAGTGGACAGTCGGGTGAGGTATCCAGTTTAAACCTGAACAGGTACTGGCGATATCCTCCATGCCCCGTGAGAAACTGAGTAAGATTATAATTAATCTCACCGTGGCGTCTCTCCAACCACTCCTTGATGGCAGGGATGAGCCTGTGTGTCCACCGACCCTTTCCCGAGCGTTCCCAACGCTCTTGCCATCTATTTAGCGATCTCTCCCTTTCGGCGTTCTTCGTCTGCGATAAAGGAGAGATAGACTTCGCATTATATATATTCGTCATCTCATCTACCAAGATGTCAATGGGCATCATTCCAGAAATGACGAATGCTGCATCATCTGAGACAGCCCTGAATGCCGAGCACACTCTTAGGGCTGTTCTTCTGTAGACTGAACCCAGAGCTGCATAGAGCAGGATCGAACTCACTACCCTAGCTATAAGCAACCTGGAAGCATACCGTGGCCCTCCCACGTTCGGCATCATTCTTGCCAGGGCCACACTCGCAGTGGATGCTTTGTCATAAACATACTGCACGTGTGCCTTATAGCTAAGCTTCCCATCTATCATCACTCCCAAGTATTTGATCGCAGACTTAGAAGTGATATGATTCCCAATTTGAATACGGGCAAAATTTCTTTTACGGCGCTTGGTGATAAGGACCGCTTCCGTTTTTTCCTCCGCACATGTCACACCAGAACTTTCAAGCCAACCCTTAACAGCACTGATCACTTCGCATGAGTATAACTCAGCATCTTCGAGATGCTTTGCGACAACAACCAGCGCTATATCATCGGCGTTGCCCACCACCGTGGCTTCCTCCGGAAGGGGAAGATTAAGAACATCGTTGTACATGATGTTCCACAGCAGTGGGCCCAGTACGGAGCCCTGTGGGACACCCGCGGAGACAACGTACTCTTGGGGTCCGTCATCGGTGTCATACCAAAGCCTCCGTTCTTCTAAATAGCTGTTGATAATAGCTGCAAGATAAGCGGGAACACCAATCTTCGCCAGAGATTCCCGTATTAGGTTCTAATTGGCCGAATTGAATGCATTTCTCACATCCAGGCTCACCACTATGCAATATTTGCTAGTACTACCCCTTCCATCGATTGCATCTTCGGTCAAGCCAGTAACCATTTTGATGGCATCAATGGTTGATCTGGCTTTACGGAACCCATACTGCCGGTCTGAGAGACCTTCATGGCTCTCAATAACCTAGAGTAATCGATTATAGATTACTCGCTCTAGCATTTTGCCCACAGTATCCAAAAAGACAAATAGGTCTGTAGAAGGTTGGCTCACCTGGTGGTTTGCCAGCCTTAGGCAGTAGCACCAACTTCTGTCGTTTCCATGATGTAGGAAATATCCCCTCGGACATGCACCCTTCGAACAACTCAGCGAACATGTCCAGTCTGGATTTCACGGCAAGCTTAAGGGCCTTATTCGGCACGCATGCAGACCTGGAGCTTTATTATCTCCTGTCCTACTGCAGATCTCCAGCAGCTCGTCACTGGTGACTGGCGGTATTGCCGTGTCGTTCAGAGGTCGCTGGAAGCTGTCTATGCCCTCCTCTTGCTGAGGGAATAACCCCTGGATAATTTTTAACAAGAGTGTAGGACACGTGATCTGCGGAGATGATCGGCCTTTGAATCGCCCCATCACGATTCTATAGGCGCTCCCCCACGGGTTTACGTCCGCTTCTAAACAGAGCTCCTTAAAGCATTCCCTCTTGCTCCGTTGAAGCAAGGTGGAGGGCAAAGGTAGACTCCTCAGGATCGGGGTAGATGATCCATCCCTGGAGACCATCAATCGTCGGGGTTGCCATATTAACTATCGATTTGGGAATATATCTGTACACGCGCACAGGGAAAAACCGAGGAAAGATACCTCGGAGGAGACACCGTGCGGAAAGCATACCGAGGCCCCTGAAGAAGTCTTGAAAGCCATAGAGGCGGAAAGGACTGGATCAGCCAGGGAAGTAGACGTGCTACCCAGTGAAGAGAAGAAGTTGGACGACATAGACCTAGCACTTCTAGGGCTCAGGGTGTACAGCGACGCGCAGGAAGAGCTCCAAACAATAACGGAAACAATGGCCAGCACTAAGATAGCCCAGATAAACCTGCACCATGCGAAAGCTGCATCTGCGGTAATTACAAGGGGAAGTTTCAAGGAGAACATAATGATGGCTCAGGAGCGATGGGAGTACAGATTCACAGTCTGCTAGTAAAAAGCATGTAGGTAATTTGGGACTCTTTTGTCAAAAATCAAGAGCTTGCATAATTCTTAAACGTAATTTAAAATATATATGTCTTTCAGAGTTCTTGAACGGGAACCTTGTGGCTGCGAAGTTTCACTGGAAGCCGTGAGGAGCATTCGAGAGGTAGTCGTGGCATCGGGATACTTACCAGAAAGCAACTTCCGGATTCCACCGGAACAAGTGGTTAAATTGGTAAAGTACTGTGAAAAGAGGGGGTTACCACTTCTCCTCGGCTTTTATGCCAACACCCATCACGAAGCAGGGACACCAATCGAAGAGGTGAGTACCTTCTTGAATTTATTCTTAGCAATAGATTAGAAATATATAACACAGGGAACACTACAACATTTGTGACCAGCACTTGAGACTAGACATAACTCTAGGAAATACTCTAATGAACGGGCTGGTCAGGAACTGGAGGGTGTCGGATGAGTCGTCTATATCTGGTCATAAAATAATCAGATTCGACATTGAGGCTAACTCCGAAATAGAAAGAATAATAGGGAATCGCAGGAGAAAGGATTGGGATTCCTATGCAATGCACCTGAGCAACAACCTGACCTACGTTCAAGGGGGACATGGGACACGCCAGCGTGTGGGATTCCATCAAGGGCTGTACCATGGTGTGACAAAGACTGTAGACTGACCGAGACACAAAAATGCACTGACTACGTGTAGCGAGGTGATCAGGGAAGCACAACGGAACAGCTTCAAGTAATTTTGTGAAGGGATCGAATAGATCACAGAAGCAACCAGGCTTTACAAGGCTGCAGCCAAAGACAAATCCTCTTTCAGTTTGAAGTAGGAAGATGGGACATTTACCAAGAATGAGGAGGGCAGAGTACATCTGCTCCTCAGAACTCATTTTGCGGGGTTCTATTCTACGGTGGAAGGCGACAACATTCTACCTGACACCCCAACAATGAATAAAAGGGGAACAAAAGAGAACTAGAAACTACCAACAGAGGTTTGCTAGGTTTGCTAAGAGGCTTTTAAACCACTAAAATGTCCCGGAGTAGATGGCATTTTCCTTGCACTAATCCAGAGAGGCCTAGGAATTATCTTAGAGTCTCTTCTGAGGGTGGTAAGGGGGCACATAGCCTTAGGATATATACCAAGGGCATGGAGACGAGCAAAAGTGGTCTTTATTCCGAAAGCGGGTAAGAAAGATCCTTCAGACCAATTTGCCTAACATCGATCGTACTCAAAACGGTGGAGAAGGTCATAGACAACTGTATTAGAACTAATGTTCTAAAGCGTAATCCCCTACATCACTGTCAACACGCTTACCGGGCAGGACGGTCAACTGAAACTGCTCTGCACCAGCTGACAGAGGTACTACGGGATGCCATAGCGTGCCATGCGTTTTTGGATATCGAAGGAGCATTCAACAACACATCGCACACAGAGATATAAGATGACCTCCGCCGCAGGAGGGTGGGAAACATCCTGGCTTTCTGGATGGGCAAAATGCTAGAGAGTGGACGAATAGAAGCACCGACTCAAAGTTGTCCACAGGGCAGGGTATTATGGCCACTTATATGGAGTATGGTAGTGGACGGTTTCCTGGACGTGCTAACAAATACTGGAATACAGGCCAAGGTTAACCGGACGAATTTGTTTTAATCTGTAGGGACAAATATGAAGATACCCTATGTGATAGAATCCAAATTGGACTAAGGGCTACTAGTGCCTAGTGCAGGAAGATGGGACTGTGGATCAATCCAGCCAACATCACCATAGTACCATTTAGTAGGAGACGTAAGCTTGGTCACCTGAGAGCCATAAGGTTATATGATATGGAGGTGAAAAGAGAAACAGAAGTCAAATTACTTTGGAAAACACATGTTGGAAAGCCACGTGGACTCACGTAGGTTCATGGCAGGAAAAACAAGTCGGGAAACCGGAAGCCTGACGCTTCAGGTATGAAAGGTTTTGTGTATTTCCTATATAAAAATATTTGGGTGGACATTTGTCCAATTAGAACCTAGCACGTAATAACTGCATATATTATGTGAGAATACCCACTTTCCCGTGATGCTGACATTCAAAGTCTTGGATTTGCACAGAAGCAACAACCTTGGCCAATTATGACTTAGTAATAATGCGATTTCGGCTTGGCAGGATGATGCTTCATATTATAGCCTACCTCACTACGAAATTTCGTGGTGCTACGATGAACTTAAGGGGGGTTATGCAGCGAATTACTAAAAATTAAAATAATATTCTGTTAATAACTTTATTGGAACAGATATCGAGATTTGGGTGCCTAGGCACCATACATGATTTTTTTTAGATTTTTCGGTTGGGTAGTTTCTGAGAATAGCTTTGTAAAAGAGATGATCATTTTCGGAACCCGCACTCCGCACTTTTTCAACATATGTCAAAATTATGATCGACAGGAGAAAGTACTAATCGAGGCCTTTGATATCCCACATGACTATATTTGGTGAAAACAAAATTTGCATCCCCTTTTACATATATGGAGACCCCCCCCCTTAAGTTCGACCTCGAATGATGTAATTCACTGTATGGGTAAGCGTTCACAGTTTACACCTTTCCACCAGCTTTGGTCTCAATCACTAAACCGGTTTTCGAGAAAAATGCATGTGACAGACTGACGGACAGACAGAGAGTAAACCGATTTTAAGAGGGTTTTGTTTTACAAAAAACCTTAAAAGAAGTTGCAGCCCGAAGACACTACTTTGGATATACACTGCAGTAGTAACGCAATAGTAAACCTTCGACATTATACTTACTTCTATCCAAATTCTCGTCTCCAAGCGGTCCCATACCATTTGTCTTATGGCTTGCCTCTTACCTTTCCAAGCGATCCCACCGCGTCCCTTTTGACAGCGTCCCGCAGGGATCTAGTCTGGGACTTTTTTATTTTTCTTTTTTTCTTTTTTATTAACGGCCTTCCTCCCTCCTTACTTGTCCCTGTTTGCTCAATGCAGGCGACCTTAAGCTGTTTACCGCTATATCGTCGCCTATGGATTGTATATCCCTTCAATCGTTCGTTTCTGCTCGACTAATGGTTTAGCGCTAAACGTCAGAAAGTGTCATTCTATGTGCTACTCTCTAAAATCCTCCCCCACTTCTTTATCTTACTCTCTTAACGGACATTCCATATCCTTGCCTCGGAGTCACCAAGCGAGCAGCAAAACTGTCAGGCTATATACTTCGCTTCTCCTCTGATTTTGACTGCATCCGAACCTCCTGAGCTCTCTTCAATTCCCACGCGAGGAATACCATCAAGTACTGCTCCGTGATCTGGTCACCCACCCGTAAGTGCAAAGTAAATTCCCTCTTCTTTCAGCAAAGCTTCTCTCGTGTGGACAACCCCTCCCGCCTACAGTTTCTGAACTTTCCCTTCCTACAACAGCTTAGATCCTATCTGGATGTTTGCATATTTTTTAAACTTTCCTCGGGTCTGGACTGTTTCGCCGCTAACGACATCACCTGCTGTCCTGCGTCTTATAACACAGGTAACGGAGGCAGTTTCAACGTGGCCTTCGCAGAGCTCGAAGTCTACTTTCATTCCTCGATTCCTAGGCTTTGCCGAAATAGCAACGCACAACAGCTTGGACCTTTTAACTTCTCTACTTTAAGTAGTTTTAAGCATAGGATAAGATTATTGCTTTCTCCTCCTCCTGAGAAAAATAAGTAATTGGAGTTTTGTCTGCTTGTTGTCCGTTAAATTAAACGTCAATGATTACCTATGGAGCGGTAATCTGGGTAGAAAGAACTGCACTCACCACACAAGTCAGGCAGTTATACAAACTCCAAAGACTGGCTTGTGGGTCAGTGGGACAATGAGGACATGCTCAATGGCTTAAACCAGCAACTGATTACTTGGTACACTGACAGATCCCTCACAGCAGTGGGAGCAGGTGCCGGTGTCATTGATCCAAAGAAAATGTACTTGGAGCCAATGGGCAGGTACACTAGCATATTACAGCCGGAAATATATGCCATAGACAGATGTGCTTCCTTTAATCTTCAAAGGAACTACATCGGGCAGAACATTACTATTCTGACTGACAGCCAAGCAGCGATCAAGGCACTTAGGTCCAACCGGGTGAAGTCTAAATTGGACTGAATACGCTCGGCTCTTTCAATAAGGTCTGGGTGTTCTGGGTCTCAGGCCATGTTGGGTTGGAAGGCAATGAAGCAGCGGACGATCTAGCCAAGAAGGGAGCAGGGACGCGTTTATATGGGCCGGAACCCTTCTGTGGAATCGGATCTTGAAAAATGAAGAGGTACGGTTGAGAGAACTGGGCGGGCCTACCAGAAATGGAGCGGTACATGGTCCAAGGATAGCTTAAACATCACCAAAAAAAACCTCTGAATCATAGTGGTTACTGTCGGCTTAACTATTACCTAGGAAAGCTAGGGATATCAACGGACACTGCCTGCAGGTTCCGTGCGGAGTGTGATGAAACCTTTATAGATGGGGGATGGTGATGTTCGCAGAAAACTGGAGTGCGATAAACGGAACAGTAACTGCGATACATGAGAAGCTGCAGCTGGGAGCCCGGAAAGCGCGACCGACGCGTGACTTAGTTGTGCTGGTGTACACGAAAGCCCTCCTAGTGAAGTAATACTTCACGGTAGTTCCACAGGGATATCGGCGGAGAAGAGGGGATGATTTTAGTGGATGAGAATCCTACACACTGCTGCAAACTTGGCGCAGCAGCCTTTTTTTAAGATTTCTACCTCCACCTAAAAAGTACTCGAGGAGGGTGATCAGACCCGAGTCTGCAAGGAACTCATCTGAAGTGGCTCTGCCACGAAGCCTCACCGGAGGTTGTCTGGTATCATGGGAACCGGGATGGACCTCTGAGAGCATATGCTCCAGGAGAATTCCTGGAGGATGTGTTTCCGGCCCGGTTATTTGCAATTGGCCCCCTAGTGGGAGTTTCATGGTGGTTGTGGTTATGCCTACATCGCGGGCAGAGCTCCTCGGAGCTCAAGCGTGGAGTTGCGCTGTACAACTCGGGCGCCGTACCCCTTAGTTGCGGCAGAGGTGTTAGATAGGCCTCGCATCCACTGGTATGAATGCTGAGCCTGCACTCAGTATAAACCAGGACCGCTGTGCTTGCATGACGGGGCTCTGATTGTGGTCACAAAATCAATCCGCGTCCGAAGAGGACCGTGGGATTAAGGCTTCACGGCAGGTACTCACGTTAAACCCCCAGGACTTTCCACCTAAAAAGTATCTAAAATGCTGGCATTATGGATTTGGATTCGGTATTGTTATTATTGTTGTTATGTGCTAGGTATTTGTAGATGTATGGACTAGAGGGCCGAAGTGGCAGTAGATTGGTCACACTTTATGAAAACGACGTATGCAATGCTGACTATGGTAGACAATAACTATTTCATTATTCCAGTTGCTGGCCTACAAATAAATGGCGCAGAAAAGTAGAGGAGGACTGTGGGTTTCTAGAGTATATCGGAGCCCATTTCGTTGAACCGACTTCGATACTGCTTAGGCGTAGTAGAAGCGCTATATTCCTTTCAGGCGACATTGGTCTATAAGAAGATGTCAAAGATATTTCCTAAAAATACTGAAGAGGTGAATCTCTGCCAACTCATGAAAAGGGCCTGTGATTAAAAGTGGGCGTGGTGTGCTAGCAGTTAATCAATCGATTGAAGTGCCAAATGCCTATCAATCAAAATGTGATTCAATTTCTTATTTACATTTTTTTCAGGGAAAAATTGAAGTTGAAGATACAAATGCTTTTCTTTGGGGGATATGAAGATTATGCAAAACTAGTCCATTGAACAAGATTTCAAGTATCTGCACATTTGAATAATCTTCCAATTTGGACTTTGACACACTCGGCACGTCTGCACCGATGTATGCATAAGACATGTGTTGACTATTGGAGTTCAAAATTTGGAAAGCTCTGGGAATACCCTTGAACTTGATTTTGTTATCGAAATCTTATCCAAAAACCCACAAAAGAAACTATTCGTTGGCAACTTGTGACTATTTCGCTACAACCGAGCTTAAGCAATTTAGATTGATTTATTGTCGGAACAGCCACTGCAAATTTGGGGCGTTTTTAATTTTATTATAGTCCAGCATAAAATTTGAATTTCGTCAATTTTATGGACAATTTTGGAGGAGATGTTGCATCGAAATTAGTTTGCGAGAGGTTTTGCCTTAATTAACCCATCTTTATGTTATGGATTTGACCATTTTATGACCGTTGGTTGATTATTCAGTCAATTCTATACATTTTTGGAGTAATTTTCATACGTGAAGCTTTTTTTTTGAAGATGAAAGTGGCATAAATTTCCCACACCTTTCTTTGGTGGCTCGATCTGGGACATATTTTCATTTACGAGTATAAATTCGCGGAAATCGTCCATATGATCATCACAAGTCAAGTTGGTTTTAATCAGTAAAAAAGGAAATATCCGTCTCCCGAAATGCGTTTTATTTTCTCCATTACTCTCCTATTAGCCTTTATCGCTTTGGCCTGGAGTTATCCTCAACCTAAGCCTGCAGAAGGAGAACAATTAGCAGACGATGGGGAAACTAGGCAGTTTGGAAGACCTGGATTTGCTGGAGGTTACCCAGGACATGGCCACCGACCAGGTTATAGGCCACCACCCCCACGTTATCCTGCATACGGTGGTAGACCAGGAGGTTTTCCAGGTTACGGCGGCCGTCCAGGATATCCAGGCTTTGGAAAATAGAAGAAATTAATTAGTTATAATTTAAAGTAGAAATTAATTGTTGAATTATTTTATTGCTTTTCAATATATGGTAAAAAAAATCCAGAGCGTTTTTAAATTGAATGAAATGGAAACGTTTCACATGCCAGTAGTAACGACTGAAGATGGGTTTCAACTTGTTTGGGCAAGGAGAAACCAAGAGTAACTACAATTTGAGTTACAGGAATCCCTCTCAGCACACCACATCCTAAACAAAGTACCTCGATAACTCTGGTCATTTCCAAAGGCCTATGCCACACGTAAGCCGGATTTCACGAGAAACTTTGGTATGGACTTTCCAACCAGGCGACAGGACCTGACGCTGTGCGGGCGCCTTTTAGGAGCATCCTCCGACTTTTCGTAAGTTTTAATCTCGACAAGGAGACCCACTTGGGTCCGTCCCGAACGTCGAGCTTGAAGGAGTGCTCCTCTCGCTTCAGAACTGTGAAGGGAACTTCGTATGGTGGTTGCAGCGGCCTCCGGGGAGCGTCCACCAGAATTACGACTTGTAAGCACGTCTCGAGGTTCCTAGGGGTGTCGACTTCCATTGTCTTGTGTCGGTAAAATGGAATCAGCCGCAGCTTTGAAACCACGTCTCTGAGCAGACTCAACATGCCGGAGTCTCCCCCCGGTGGGCCGTGCGAAGGCCCAGGAGGACGGAATGCAAGGAACGCGACCATGACAGATCGTCGCGAGCCATTAAGGTGGCCTTTTGTGTCCGGTACCAATGTTCGAGCATCTCAATGGCCTGTGGATGGTATGCCGTAGTCCGGTGGCGTTTGAAAATGAGAGCTTGCCTAAATCCGAGGAAAGAGTAAACTCAAACTGCATTCCCTGGTCCGCGATGATTACGGCTGGTACACCAAGCGCGGAATCCACTCTCAACAGAGCCTGTACCAGTAATATCAGTCAGAGGTATTATATCCACCGCGTAAACCAGTCGATGATTGTGAGGCAATACTTGTATCCGTGCGAGTCTCGCAAAGGGCTAGTGATGTCGAGATGGATGGTGTGGAAGCGCTTCTTTTCGTACGTGCTTGTTCACTTTGCACTTCTGGCATGCGTGGCATTGTCTGGCCCATGAATTTACGTCCTTATTCATGGACGGCCAGAAGTATTTTGCAGTGTCTAACCGGTTTGTCGTACTGATGCCTAGGTGCGCACGATCGTGAATTACTTTCCTTGCGAAAATCGGCACGAATGAACGGCCGTTTGAACCGGAAATAGGAAACTTCTTGGATTTGTATTTGAAGCTTGCCTTCAGGCTCTGAGGCTCTATGTAATCTTCTTTGGCCTCGGCGATAGCGATAATCGTCCGCGGCGGGGCCCTCCGAGATTCGAGACAAACCGTTTTCAACAAGATTGTCTTCTCCACGCACATGTTGGATATCAGAAGAGAAGGGGCTGATAAAACTTTGGTTTTGGGCCCAGACAAATAAGCGTTAAGGATCGCTTGGTGATGAGAGGCGACGATAGAAGTTTAACATGCCCAAAAACTTTCACCGTGGTTGGCAGGAGGAAGCTTTTTATCACTTTAACCTTATTTGGATCACGCCAGTCCGGCTTCAAGAAGAGATGATCTTAGTGCTCAGATTCGGAAGAAGAAGCGACCAAAACAGTATCTATGTATACGAAACAAAAGTTCACCTTTCCCAGGATAGAGTGGATGAATCTCTGGAATGTTTTCACAGTGTTGCACAAGTTGAAAGTTATCCTGGTGAACTGGAAGAGTCCGAAAAGTGTCCAGATAGCCGTTTCCGGAATGTCGTCGGGAGCGACAGGGATTTGATGATATGCCTGGGCTAGATCCAAGGTCGTCAAAATACGGCAGTTTGTAACCGAATGCCCGAAATCATGGATGGGTGGAATAGGGTATCGGTCGGGAATTGTCTGAGCGTTCAGCCGCCTGTAATCTCGGCATGGCCTCCATTCGCCGTTTGACTTATGGACCAAATGATATGATGATAGAGATGACCAACAGCTATTGGAACGTCTGCAAATACCCTGTTTCATTAAATCATCGATCTCCTTTTTTGTCGCAGCTAGCTGCTGGGGTGATAGAGAACGCACTTTTGAGAAGATTGGGAAGCCGGTAGTATTGGCATGGTGCTGAACGTCGTACTTAATTGGATGGGAGATGCTGCAGTATTTCCTGAGGAGTGCGCGAATACGATGATCGGCAACATCCTCGAAAATAATAGAGAGAGTGTCGTTTGCACAGGTGGAAGTTTTCCATGATACCTGTAATGAGGTTGCGCGGTCTATTAATGCCTTGCTCTGAAGGTCCACCAACAATTCATAGTGACACAGGAAGTCTGCGCCTAGAATGGGGGTGCTAATGTCCGCCAGAATGGATCCCCACGAAAACGTTCGGCGGAGTCCGAGGCTTACGTCCACCTGCCTATAGCCATAGATGCTGATGGGAGAGGAGTTTGCGACAGTCAGTCGTAGATTTTTCGGTACTAATGTGTTCGCACAGGGTATCGGAGAAACCAAAATCTCAGTGCCGTGGCGGCGCTTGAACTCCGAATTTACGGTGGTACCAGCAGATTGTCGAGGCGGCTGAGGCTCCCGCCATGTGACTATCCCAATGCCCATTTTGGGAAGCAGACCTTCGCCATAAGCTTCGAGACTGCGTCCATTAGTATTGTTAGCATTTCTATGATCTCTTTCACCTCCCGAATTGTGTCTTGCGCGACCATGGGGGGTGTGTATACCTCGTGAACTTTGTCATCCGTGGCGGACAACACCTCCAGCAGCCCCGAGTCCACGCAAGTCAAGATGGCGCGGGTGTTCTCCGGGAGCCGCTGCAGTTAGGGGGACTTCAGCAACTCAGAGCCGACCTTATCTCTATCTAACTGTTTCATTTATCAAAGCAACCAGCTAAGGGTACGGACGCCTAGCATCAGTTCATTCAGCAAATGAAACGCGTGGCGTCCGTTATAATGCTAGCCAGCGCAAATTGGCGGATATCTCGTGCCCATTTATCGTTGAAGTTGCTCCCCCTGTATTATTGGAGGGAACACATATCGAGGAGAATCTGCGTAGTTTTATGTAAGGGATTGAAGTTAGGTAGGCTAGTTCACGCGAGGATAGAAGAGGAATCGTGTGAAATTGCTTGAATTTTCCCTACGGTAAGTAATTTCAATTGCGGTAAACGCCTGCCAGTAAGTGATGCGACTAAACTTAAT
The DNA here is from genome assembly GCF_905115235.1 of Hermetia illucens. Lineage (NCBI taxonomy): Eukaryota > Metazoa > Arthropoda > Insecta > Diptera > Stratiomyidae > Hermetia > Hermetia illucens. The sequence goes on along the minus strand of NC_051849.1, from coordinate 5,760,434 downwards.
TACTTACTGATAGGGCTATCGTTAGGTGACCGTGCGCCAAGCCAACTGCTCTATGAAATGAAGCAGTTGAGTGGTGACAAAGTCGGCATCGAGCTGCTTCAATCTTTATGGCTACAGAGGCTCCTAGTAAACACACAGTCTATCTTAGCATATAGGGATTTAGGGTTTATGAACATGTTAGCCGTCACCGCGGACAAAATTCATTTGGTCCCAAGTTTGGTGAGGTGTCTCGCTGCAACTCATACCAGGTGGAGAAGCTGCGGCAAATGGCTGTCAATGCTATACGTTCGGGAAGTAGGACTAGATCAAGGTCTAGATCCGCTTCCCGGAATGGACAATCGGATAGTAGGTAGTCGGGACCTTCAGCAAGTACCAGGACATTCTGGTACCGTCGCAGGTTTGCTGGAAAAAATAAAGAAATGTACCATCCCCTGCAATTTCAGACCAAAAAACCATACTTGCTGGGAGTTGTGGCGACTGCTACGTTACCTCTTCATATACGACCCTTTAAGCTGGCGTAACTACCTGGTCGATACAGGCGCCCAAGTTTTGGTTTTTCCAGTATCCCGGCATCATAATTGATTACCGCAATCGTTAAAACTGGCGGGAGTAAATTCTTCGTCGATTTGTACCTAAGGCTATACCCATCTTAGGCGCCAATTTCTTGCGCTACCATAGATTGCTAGTGGATATACATAATAGGTCCCCCATTGACCCCACAACTGCCCTTAGGTCATCAGGGAAAATCTCATCCTGTTCGCCCAGCACTCTATCGATCGTTTTGGAAGGCGTTGCTAATGCACGTATTAGCGTGCTTCTTCGAAAATACCGCAATATTACTACCAAGCGTAGGCTTTCTAAGCGCGTTAAGCATGACGTTCAGCACCACATCAACACTAGTGGCTCCCACTCAAAGGTAGGTCCATTACCACCGCAGAAGCTCGCAGTTGCGCTGAAAGAGTTCGAAGCATTTCTTAATCAGGGCATTTGCGGACCATCAGACAGTTGTTGGTCTTCGCCACTTCACATGGTCCCTAAACCTAATGACGAATGGAGAACTTGTGGCAACTACGGACATCTAAATGCTCAGGCTATTCCAGACCATCCACTCATCTACAATTTTGCACACTCTGTCGCAGACTGTCTGTAGCTCCCAAAGAAATTCTCAAAATTGCACTATGCACACCTTTCGGACTCTTCGAGTTCACTAAGATGACTTTTGGGCTATGCAATGCGGCGCAAACCTTTCAAAGATTCATCCATTCTCTGCTATGAAACTTCCACGTCCGCTTCGTGTATTTGAATTATGTTCTGGTCGCATCTTCTTTTGAGTTCGAGCATTTAGAACGCCACAAGTTCATTTTCCGACGAATCGTTTAGGTCGGTCTTGTACTTAACGTTGAAAAGTGCAAATTCCTACAATCGCAGGTAAGATTCCTCTACCACCTGATTATTCCTGAAGGTATTCAACCGGACTTAGTCAAGGTGCAAGCGATTTCGAGCTTCCCACTTCCAAAAGCCGCTAAGGATTTCAGAAAGTTCTTGGGCATGTTAAACTTCAATCGTCATTTCTTACCCAAGGCTGCCCACCATCAATCGATCCTTAATGCCTTCTTGTCTGGGCTAAAAACCGAAGGCTCCTGTCTGATTGTGTGGTTCCAAAAAGCTATCCAGACATTCGAGACCATCAAGTAACAGCTGGTGGATCCCAAACTTCTGGCATTCCCTTAACCAGATGCACCCCTAGCCACATTCGTCGATGCCTCAGACATTGCCATAGATGCTGTTCTTCATCGAAAGGTGGACCATAGCTGGCATTCGTTGAGCTTCTTCTACAAATAGCTGAATCCCACTCAAGGAAATTACAGCACCTGTGGCGGTGAGTCGTGAACCTTGAAATTAAATGCTTCCGCTATTCCCTTGAAGGCAGGTTATTCGCATTGATCACGGACCATAAGCCACTCACTTTTTTTTTAAAGAAAATCCCGAGAAAGCGTCCCCTCGCCAACTTTGGTACTTGAGCTTTATCAGCCAATTCATTTCCGTGTCTGGAAAAGATAACGTGGTTACTGACGCGAGAGAGAGAGAGGTCAAAATCCCCACCACCGTCGATTTTCCGGCAATCGCCGTGGTGCAGAAGGACGACGCAGTTGTTTAGAGCTTGAGGGCCAACTCCAAGTACACATCTAGAGAGTTTCCTGTTTTCAGCTTGACATCCAGTGGGACCAATGTCACATATTTCGATCGATTTCCGAAAAGGCGGTTAGCCACCGCAACGTATTTGTTGCCATCCATGAACAAGCACATTAATTCTTGGGCCAGATATTGCATCGCATACCAGAGGTGCAAGACTACAAAGCATGTGGGGAAAGAGGTAAGAGTGTTCCCTCGGTCTGCCAAATGTTTCCGAACAAACCACCTTGATATCGTTGGCCTTTGTGAGACTCGCACGGTTTCAGGTATCATCGATAGTTTTACGAGGTGGGCTGAGGTGATACCTCTGAAAGACATTACTGCACAATCTTGTGCAGAGGACAACGGAAAACCAAGTACCACCCGCAGTCCAAGGAAATGCTCGAACGCTGGGGGAGGACGCTAAAGGTCGCTATAATGGTCTTAGACGACCCTTCTTGAAAGCAGGGTGTGCCACTCGTTCGACTTGGCCTCCGAACAGCCAATCGAGAAATATTTGCTGCAAGTCTCGTGGAGCTGGTATACGGGAAGAACCTGAGAATTCCCAGCGACCCTGTTCTCGACGTCAGGTCGGAACTCTACGTTTGTTGTCTGTTGCGTGTGCACAAGGACGCAATGCCAAAGCTGAAGCTGCCTTCACCTGTCAACCACGCAAAACACTCCGGAAGCCACTGCAGCCACCTTACGAGGGCCTCTTCGAAGTCCTTGAGCAAGGCCGCCAACATTGTAGGCTCAACGTCGGGGCTCGGTGAAATGGGTCTCTTTGGCTCGACTAAAGCCCTTCGTACAGTAAGAAAGCGCAATTAGGAGAAGGTGAGCGCGAAGTATCCATTTTGCCTTGCGGAAGCCAGGTTGAAGGTTCCATGTCTCCGGTTCAGCTGAGGGTGACGTGTTGTGGCGGAGCGAGAAACTTGAACGTAGAACGCGTGCAGGTTTGGATTGTGGTGGCCATTGCATTGGAAAACAATTTTCCACAGCGAAAATTACTTTTCGGTGTCAGTACAGAAACGAGTAAGAACAGAGAAACACTTCTCTCTGATAATTCTCCATTAAAAATTTTAAATATTTTAATCAAGGAATAAAATTGAATTTGCTCATTTTCCACTTTCACAAACATTGCGACATTTGGACCAATTTCACCCGTAAGCGCGACTTAAGTCGAGCCAGCAATAAAACAAATGACATCGGGGATCTGATGACATCACATCTGAGTTCCGGAAAGTGATGCGCTGCTACCCAACACTGTGGTTCAGTGAAGTCTTCAATCGGGTGACACAAGAAGATAAAGCACCATCTGACTGGCAAGAGACTACCATAGTTGCAATATTAAAAGACAAAGGTAGTCCGGTAGATTGTTCAAATTACCGTCCGATCCGGTTTTTGTCCCATAGCATGAAGAGTTTTGTACGCACTTTTGAGAATTGTATTTGCGAAATCGTTGAAATAACCGTGAGTCAAGCGTGGTTTGTCAAGAACTGCGGAACTCGAGATGCAATACATGCTGCCCGGTTACTTATCACCTTCTCTACATTGCATTTCTGGATCTAGAGAAGACGTTTAACCGCTTACCATACGAACTCATCAGGTATGCTCTACGATAACTCCGAGTGCCAGAAGAACTCGTCCGCTAGGTTCAATAGCTCTATCATGATCCGCTTCATATCTCTGTCAGTATTCACCAAGGAAACGCCCTCTCACCACTGCTCTTTGTTCTTTTTATGAATACTGTCGCATGGGACATACTTTACACAGATGATGTTTTCCTAGCGTCTAAAAGCAAAAATAATGTCGAGCACCATTATTATCATCAACGGCGCAACAACCGGTATCCGGTCTAGGCTTGCCTTAGTAAGGAACTCCAGACATCCCGGTTTTGCGCCGAGGTCCACCAATTCGATATCTCTAAAAGCGGTCTGGTGTTCTGACCTATGCCATCGTTCCATCTAAGGCAGGGTCTGCCCCGTCTTCTTTCTCTACCATAGATATTGCCCTTATAGACTTTCCGGGCTGGATCATCCTCATCCATACGGATTAGATGACTCGATCCCCGCAACCTGTTGAGCTGGATTATATCCACAAGCAGGCGGCCGTGGTATCGGTGGTATAGGTTTCATCGTCCATCCTCATATAGGGGACCAAAAATTCTTCTGAGAATTCTTCTCTCGAACGCGGCCAAGAGTTTGCAATTTTTCTTGCTAATAACCTAGGTCTCTGGAGAATACATGAGGACTGGCAAGTTCATAGTCTTGTACAGTAAAAGCTTTGACCCTATGGTGAGACGTTTTGAGCGAAACAATTTTTGTAAGCTGAAAGAGGCTCTGTTGGCTGCCAAAAACTCCGCGCGGATTTCATCATCATAGAGAGAGAATATCTGATCTGTTGCTGATTTGTCCGGAGTAAAGCCTCTTTTATATGGGCCAGTGATGTTCTGGGCGTATGGGGCTATCCCACTGACAAGATAGCGGAGAATATCTTATAGATGGTACTCAGCAACGTGGTACTTCTAAAGAGAGTAGAAAAATGGTATATCCAAAATCGGAATGATCTCCACATGCAGCATGGTCTCCTACTGAATCCGAATAAAACAGCGGGATAAGCCGTCGAAAAGCTTACCCCAATGGAACACTAACTTGCCGAGAATTGAGCTACTCAAGTATCCCAGATGAATGCTATTAGGCAATGATGAACTGCACTACGACATAACTTCACCACTGATTCGGAGAATTTAGATGAACTGCATTCCCTGGTCCGCGATGATTACGACTGGTACACCACTCTCGATAGAGGGCCTCGGCATATGATTGTACCAGTAATATCAGTCAGAGGTATTACATCCACCGCGTAAACCAGTCGACGATTGTGAGGCACGCCAGTCTCATAAAGGGCCATTGATGTCGAGATGGATGGTGTGAAAGCGCTTTCTTTCGTACGTGCTTGTTGACTTTGCACTTCTGGTACCCGATGCATTGTCTGGCCCATGAATTTAGGTCCTTATTCATGGACGGCCAGACGTATTTTGCAGTGTCTAACCGGTTTATCGTACTGATGCCTGGGTGCGCAAGATCGTGTATTGCCTTCCGTGCGAAAATCGGCACGAATGAATCGCCTGGGTCCCTTATCTGAGGTTTCGCAGGGTAAATAGAAGTTTGAGCCGAAAATAGGAAACTTCTTGGATTTGTATTTGAAGTTTGCCTTCAGGCTCTGAAGCTCTGTGTCGTCTTCTTTGGCCACGGCGATTACGATAATCGATCGCGGCGAGGAATGTGACCTCCGAGATTCGAGACAAACCGTCTGCAACAAACATTGTCTTCTCCACGCACGTGTTGGATATCAGAAGTGAAGGGGCTGATAAAACTTTGGTTTTGGGCCCAGACAAATAAGCGTTAAGGATCGCTTGGTGATGAGAGGCGACGATAGAAGTTTAACATGCCAAAGAACTTTCACCGTGGTTGGCAGGAGGAAGCTTTTTATCACTTTAACCTTATTCGGATCACGCCAGTCCGGCTTCAAGAAGAGATGATCTTAGTGCTCAGATTCGGAAGAAGAAGCGACCAAAACATCATCCATGTATACGAAACAAAAGTTCACCTTTCCCAGGATAGAGTGGATGAATCTCTGGAATGTTTTCACAGTGTTGCACAAGTTGAAAGTTATCCTGGTGAACTGGAAGAGTCCGAAAAGTGTCCAGATAGCCGTTTTCGGAATGTCGTCGGGAGCAGCAGGGATTTGATGATATGCCTGGGCTAGATCCAAGGTCGTTAAAATACGGCAGTTTGTAACCGAATGTCCGAAATCATGGATGAGTGGAATAGGGTATCGGTTGGGAATTGTCTGAGCGTTCAGCCGCCTGTAATCTCCGCATGTCCTCCATTCGCCGTTTGACTTAGGGATCAAATGAAATGGAGATGACCAACAGCTATTGGAACGTCTGCAAATACCCTGTTTCATTAAATCATCGATCTCGTTTCTTGTCGCAGCTAGCTGCTGGGGTGATAGTCCTTTCTTGTCGCAGCTAGCTTCTGGGGTGATAAAGGACTCACTTTTGAGAAGATTGGGGAGCCGGTAGTATTGGCATGGTGCTGAACATTGTACTTCACCGAATGGAAGATGTTGCGGTATTTTCTGAAGAGTGCGCGAATACGATGATTGGCAACATCCTCGAAAATAATGGAAAGTGTGTCGTTTGCACAGGTGGAAATTTTCCCTGATGCCTGTAATGAGGTTGCGAGGTCTATAAATGCCTTGCTCTGCAGGTCCACAAACAGTTCATAGTGACAAAGGAAGTCTGCGCCTAAAATGGGAGTGCTAATGTCCGCCAGAACGAATCGCCACGAAAACGTTCGGCGGAGTTCGAGGCTTACGTTCACCAGCCTATAGCCATAGATGCTGATGGGAGAGAAGTTCGTGACAGTCAGTCGTGGATTTTGCGGTGTTAATGTGTTCGGATAGGGTATCGGGACAAGCAGCAATTCAGCGCCGTGTCGACGGTTGAGCTCCGAATTTACGGTGGTGCCAGCAAATTGTCAAGGCGGCTGAGGGTTCTGGCGTGCGACTACCACAACGCCCATTTCGGGAAGCATACCTCGACTGTAACTGCGATTGACATCTACCTCCCGAACGCAAAGTACCTACCGTCGTGGACTTTATTGGCCGTGGTGGACAGCACCTCCAGTCGCCTCGAGTCCGCGCAGGCCAAGGAGGCGCGGATGCTCTCCGGAATCCGTTGCAACTAGAGGGACTTCAGCAACTCAGCCAGCCAGGTTTCAGATTAAGCTTCGCTTCCTCACTTACTGAAAGTCGCCGTACCAGCTGCTCCTTTTGGCGGTCGTAGGAGCAGTCCTCCGGGCATGTCCATGACGAGTCCAATGGTCTCCGCATCGAGACCGATAAGAGCGTGGTTGAAACGCGTGGCGTCCATTGCGACACTAGCAGGCGCAAATTGGCGGAACCACGGGCCAGATTTTGCCGCGAAAAGGGGTTCACCCTGACAGAAACCGCTACTACTGGGGAAGTCGCACCTCCCACGGTTATATCTTCTCGTGAGATGATTGTTTAATTAGAGAGCGGAGTGGAGGCAGAACACCGAAGCGAATAAGAAAACGGAAAAGGTCCCAGCGAATTTGCGCCCCGTCGAAGTGACAGCCTCCGCTGCCACGCGGAAAACGATTTGGCGGAGACTGGAGCGAATAAACTACAAAAATTGTCCCCACCAGAGATTTCTCGCCGGCATTTGCAGCGGATTATTAATTTAAACACAGTTAAAAAAATGGAAATGTAAAAAGACACTAAGTATAAAGCAGATTCAGTGTGTACAGATGTGTATATGACTTCAAGTTCTCCTCGACTGTTCGCTATGCTCCGACTTTATGGATTCTGTTGGCCGGTTGTTTTCGGGGTCGTCATAAAGCAATCAAAGGACCGTATAGAGAAAAGTCGACCTTTGGTTTTCTTCTTCTTCTTGAGTTTTTCTCTCGTTTAGAACCGAGGTCTGCACGTCTTGATAGGTTGCGGCATTTTGGACTAACAAAGGGCTGATATGAATAAAGTCGTGAGACTCTCGAATCACGATTCAGCGTATCAAGCCACCGTTGCTTCGGCAGGCATTCTTGGCAAGTGAATTCTCTTTAGCGCAGATTACGTGATCATACCATCGAAGACGCCTCTCTGGCCATTTTTTTTACAATCGGTGCGATCCCATATCGATCTCGGATATCCTCATTTCGGATGTGATAAAGGCGTGGTACTGCATTAGTCCAACGCAACATCTTCGACTTCGACAGACAGCCGCACTTCCCGCTTAGAATACTGCTAGCGCCAAACGGACCGTAAATAGCACATTGCAAAACGAACTGGGGAAAAGTGGAAAGAGGACGACGTGCCTGAAAGAGACTTTATCAATGTAGTTTCCAGGGCAAAAAAAGAAGGCGAAAATGGATAAAGGGAAACTACTGACTACGACGCCAAAGACCCATCTATCAAAAGACAAGAAGGTTACAAACCAAAAGTCAAACCACCAAACTAAGCCGACGGAAGGAAAGACATTTGCGGATGAAATCCGATCACAACGTAGCAGGGGTGCTTTCCATACGGAAAACGAAGGATGCCGGAGCCCTTGTCGACCTGGGCACAAAAACTACAAGAAAGAGTACGTTCCGCGAAGCGGTGAAGGGGTTATTGGGGGAGAAGGCTAGCCTCGAGCCTATGTGCTCTCAAGAAACCCGAGATCTTGACTGCCTTCCAGGAAAAGTCGAAGTAGAGGAGGTCATAAAGTGTGAATGCCCAGTGGTAACCAATGCCCGGATAGGTATCTCTTCTGTAAATTCTCGAGGCCAAAACTCGCGAGGAAACTCCCTAGCAGTGGGAAATCATAATTGGAGGGGTAGTATGTAGGGTACGAATGTGGATAGTTCCCATCAAGTGCTACAGGTGTCTGGACTATAGGCACACGTTAGCAACTTGCAAGGGACCGGAGAGCAGGACAGCATGCCAGAGATGCCGACAGGCAGGTCACCAAGCAAAGACCTGCAATGAAAGCGAAAGTTACCTTCCCTGCGGGGATTGTGGCGCACATAGTGGGAGCGTCGCATATAGTGAGAGCGTTGCACATACTGCGGGCTCGAGACGGTGTCCAATCTTTAGGGCGAAACTGGAAAGAGTTAGGGTGCGAATGGCAGATTCGCCGGTGTGCATCAACCCGACGCTCTCCCTGTGTATGGAATGTTGCGAGTTTGAATATCGGGAAGATCGTCGAAGCTCTTGGAGCAGTGAGAGCGGCGCGTTTACACACCAATGAGGAGGTATGCGCCATAAAGGCAGAATGTAGATTAGCAAAAAGGAGACTCTGCAGTGCGATAAATAAAAATATACCTCGCGTCTGGCAGAATCTGATCAACAAGGTGAATGAGGATCCGTGGGGTCGCTATGGCGGAAAATCGGGGCTCCGCGGAAGCCCTGCATACTAAGTACCGAGCAGATGATCCGCATTGTATAGGCATTCCTCAGACATTCTGTACGGGTGGATGTCAATAGTGCGGAAAGCATCGAAGATTGCCCCTTTTTCAACATGAGAGACCTCGAAGAAGCGGTTGTCGCAATGTAAAATAATAAGGCGATGCTTGGGGCGTTCAACGCCTGCATGAAGGAGAGCATTTTTCCTTGTCGCTGGAAGGTGGGAAGGTGGCCAAGCTCACGCTGATCAGGGAGGGAAAAAGAGACCCGGTTCAACCGTCTGCATAACGATCGCTGTGTATGCTTGATACGGCCGGGAAAGTGCTCGAGAACCTCATCAGGAGTAGACTTGCTGAAGCCATCCGCGCTGCCAGGCACTTATTCCCAAGGCAATTCGGGTTCAGAACAGAGATCCAAAGTGAATGCTGTTATGGTTGTCGTAGATGCGGTTCATCGAGCCGAGTCACACAGGCGCCGATCTCGATGGATAGTGCTCCTCATAACGCTTGATATCAGAAATGTCTCCAATTTCTTAAGATGGACAAATACACTAGGCACATTAGAAAACTCATTATACGTACCAAACTATCTCTTGCGGATATTAGGGATTATCTGAAAGACGACTTTCTGTTCTATGAGACGCTACAAGGCCGGAGGAGGGAGGAATTCAGATCGGAAGTAGCACAGGGATCCATTTTAAGGTGGGACCTCTAGAACGCTTCCTACGATAGTCTACCGCGACTCGATGTGCTCGAGGAGTCGTGCTTGGTTAGTTATGTAGACAAGTTGCGGCACTTGTTGCCGGACGCACTGTTGAATAGGTGCGAAGCAGGCTTGGCATATTGACTGCGCGCGTAAGCGAATGGATAACTGCTCATGGTTTCAGCTTTGCGCTGGAAAGAGAATCGCGACGCTGCGTCCCATATCGATGGGCGAGTTAACTATGGAGTTAAGGCCAGCGGTTAAATACCTTGGTTTAATGCTCGACTCAAACATGAGCTTCTTCGAGCAAATCAAAGCAGCTGTGAACAGGGTTGCAGCTAGAGTTTCGGCCTTGAGTCGGCTAATGGCGAATGTTGAGGGCCCTATATCTACTAGGAGACGTCTCCTTATGGGAGCAACGCAGTCAGTTCTGCTCTATGGCGTGGAGGTATGGACAGATGCCCTTGATAAGGAGATACATCGTAAGCGCCTTGCCCAAGTGTAGAGACGGGACCTTTGCGAGTGGCGTCTGCTTATCACATTATCTCAGAACCGGCCGTGATTTTGATGACGGAAGCTATTCCCGTTGTCCTCCTTGCCAAGGAGCTTAAAGCTATCTTCCGCCGTAAGGAGGAAAAGTTAAGAGAGGTTGTCGCCCGTGAAGAACATCAACGCAACCTTACCGAGTGCCAACTATGTTGGTAAAATGAGCCAAGGGGCAGATGGACTGCGCTACTCATCGACCATTTAGACCCGCAGCTGAACCGGACGCACGGTGAGATTGATTACTTCCTTACCCAGGTGCGCAGAGGTGGCGGGGAGGAAGACGGGGCGGCAATCCTGTCGGCTGAACCAAAACCAAGCGGCCGAGGAGAACCTCCACGTGGTGGCACCGGGAACCGCTGTATCGCATTGGCTTGCCGGCCGTGATGCAGTAGGCGAATGCTCCAAGGCTTAGTTAGGGCGATCAGACCCGAGTCTGCACGGGGACTCATCTGAAGTGGCTTCGGCCACGAAACCTTACCAGGGGTATACTGGTACCATGGGAACCGAGATAGCCCCTGGACTCATATACTTCGGGAGAATTCCTGTCGTATATGAGTACAGCTCGGTTGTTTGCGGTTGGCCCCCTAGTGGGAGTTTCATGGAGGTTGTTGGTGATGCTCAAGCGAGAAGAGACCTTCGGGCCTCGGCGTGGTGTTGCGTTTCAACACAGGTGCCGTACTCCTTAGTTCGGTAGGGATTTAGGTAGGTCTTGCATCCTCCAGTATGAATGCTAAGCTGTGCACTTGGTAGCGGGGATCTGATTGTGGTCACAAAATCAATCCGTGTCTTAAGAAGACCGTAGGATTAAGTCTCCACGACAGGTACCTACTTCAAACACTCAAGGACTAAACTTCCTTACCCAAATTCTAAGCGGGCACGTAGGTTTTGAGTCTTACCTGCACAGGATTGGGAAGGCGCCATCTCCTGATTCTGTGTTTTGCAATGTAGTGGCAAACGACGCTGAACATACCTTTTTCTCTTGCGAAAGGTGGGATGGGTTTCGTCAACAACTTTATGCACAGACAGGGAAGCTCTCTCCAGACAACATTGTCAGAAAGATGCTAAAGTGCGCTATCAGCTGGAGTCATGTTGCATAATATGTAAGGGTTCCTCTTATTGCAAAGAAGGGTGAACTCGAGGAGTGGAGGGACCGTGTCGCATAGGGTTCCCTGAACTAACAACTCCCTTCCTGTGCTCGCCTTCCGTTAGTGGCTTGAAGACTCCCAATGCGGGGAGAACGGGAGGGCTAGCCCGAAGTAATGTTTCAAACTCTTTCAGGCTAGTTCTCTGATGATAGGGAGGTTTTTAGTTGATAGTCCGATGGCGTACTGTTGCGGGAGTCCAACACTTTGTGCGTAAACCCCCAAAAAAGTAGGGCATTCATACACAGTCAGATTGTACTTCACTTTCACAATCATCACACTTAACGCCGTGCAAGCAATAAGCTCACAGCAGCGAGACAAACACAAGATGAACGCAGACACCCATGACGACTAAGATTCGAACCCAGAACAACGATATTGGCAGGTTGACGCTCTGCCCCTCAACTATAGTGCCGTCAAAAGTAAAGGAATGGTATTGGGTATACCATTCCAAATTGCAATGGTATCTCCTACAGAATCTGAATAAAACAGAGCGGTAAGCCTTCGCAAAGGTCACCACTTGACCTGTCGAGAATTGAGCTATTAGCGCGTCCCAAATGAATACTATTAGGCAATGGTAAACTGCGTTATGAAATTACTTCACCACTGATTCGTAGAGTTTAGATGAACTGGCGTCTGACAATTGGCATCTTTTGGAATGGACAGATATGTTAGGAGAACGTCTCAAATTCAAAATCTACCTCAGTGCCGTGCTGACCGATTACCAAAGGCAATGAATGCCGCCTCACGGAAATGCAGACGAAGATACAGTCTTGAATTAGTAGCGTAGCGCCCTATGATCACATTCGAAGCGAAGGCCTCCGCAATCGATATGGGGGGAAGAACTCACTAGCTAAGATTGGATTAGGGCTGGTGTGAAAACTACTTGTATCTTTTTACTTCGGAGAAAAGTTATCTGCCTTCCGCCTGCATGTGTGACGATCCCCTGCATGAGTTAAAGTCGATAGTTCCAACATCCTCACCAAATTTCGTACGAATGGGTACAATGTTTTGAATAAATTGGGTTTGACAGACAAACAAACGTACAGTAAACCTACACTATGGCTATAAGTTGGGAGAACTTTCGCCCACGCAAATATCAACTCACATATATGCATCATACGGTGAAATACCCCAACTGGTATTGCTCGAATTTATGGACTTTTTTCGCTTAACTAAAATTTTCTGGTGGCGTTTATTTGCTTTTGCCGCCCAGTATCTTGGATTTACAATATCTCAAGTGTTACTTAATCAACTGGACGATGTCGGAAACCCCAGATACTTGCTTACCGGCTATACTTTGTAGCGCTTTAAGTAAGCATCGAGCTGTAGTCTGGATGTAGCGCGGTAAGCTGGCTCTGAGGCCGGTTCCACTATCTCAGAACTTTCTAGCGCATTTTGCATGATTTCATCTGAAATGGTAATAAGAACAGAATACAACAGTTACGGTGGTTATTCCGTTGACTAGTAGGGAAATTTATCGTTTGTAAATTTAGTATAAAAGTTGGACCAAGGAAACTGCAGGCCGAGTGTGAAAGTCAGTACACAAGGCAGCAGTATTGCAGATTTGGCACGATGAAGCTTACTTTGGCCGCCCTTCTCTTCGTTATTGTAGCGGTTGCTTCCGTGACTGCATTTCCGGATTCGAGGCTGGTGGAAGAAGATCCAGGAATTCTTGTGAAACTTCCATCGATGCGGGAAAAGCGACAATCGCGTCTATCACACCGTGCTGAGTATCTAGCGCAACTTCGGGGCTACTATGCTACGTACGGTGCCAGTCGAGCTAACATCTCTAAACTTTCTAGTCCTGATTTTCTTAAACGTGGAAGCAAAAACCGCTTTCCCGCCGGCCACATCGATCAATTTAGATGAAGTAAACACCGAATTTTCAACGGATTTTCACGATATTAGTTTTACTAACTAAGAGATACCAAAATGTAGGTTTTATTAAATTGAATGGATTGAATATGTGAGTGCTTTTGCGCTAGGAAGTTATTAAATTTTAACCTTTTTTCCAATGAATCTAATTAATTTGTGTTACCCCTTGGATAATATACTCTAAATATAGCTTTATAGCTTTTTAAGATGTTAAATTTAGAGATAAACTCATCAATTCCACCGGCAAGGTCTGTTACGTTTCAAACTTTACAACTTTTTGTACCCCCTCAAAGCAACCAAACTTTCTTTTAGGATAAGCGTGATGTGGCCACAAATCTATGAATCTGTATCTTTACTTAGATTTCTAAAAAAATAAATTATTTCCAATACAATAATATGTATCTTTGTTTCAATATAGTATCTTTTCCAAGCAAACACATCTTATTAAGTAAATTCTATCAAGATGCTAACGATGGCTGAAAGATATTTAATTTGGATGATAAGATGCTTTGATAGTTTGCATATTTTTCAGTGAATCTTTAATTCTCATCTGCGCTGAGACTTGGATTTGATGAGATTTGCATCCAAAAATTAGTTATCTTCTTGTGATTAAGCGAAGAAGAGATTTTGGGCCGGTTTAGGAAGAAGTGGCCTAGCGATATGCAACTCTGGTTCTGAGTATTTAAATATTTTTGGACAAATCTGTGACACTTTGAGTGGATCGAAAATGAAGATACTTATTCAATTAATTATTAGCTGACACAAGGGATATATATATTTGTTTTTTTTTTTTGTGCGTACACGGAGGTGGAAAATCTTAGAAAGACACGCCCGGCGCCCGAACGGCGGAACTACAGCGGGCGCGTGTGGGATTTACACCCACTAAAAACCACCCCCGGTCTCTCCAGCCCCAGCCCCGCGGGACCACCATTGAGGTATTACTTCGCGGGGTAGGTTTGCTCTTAGGCACTCATCCTTCTCCTATTTGCAGCTTTCCTCCTTCTTTGTTCCTTCAGCAACTCCTCCTGCATTTGGATGATTGCGGAGCCAACCGCAAGCCATTTCTCCTCGGACTCCAGCATCTCAGTAACCAAGCTCTCCGGGGTCCCGCTCCTGCCCAGCACCTGGTTTAAGCTCCTTCTCTCCATCGCAAATCGTGGGCAGCGAAACATCACATGCTCTGGATCCTCTGGTATGCCATCGCATCTGGGACAATTCGGAGAATCATCCAACCCAAAGCGGTTCAGATACTCCCTGTAGCAACCACCGTGTCCCATGAGGAACTCGGTAATGTGGTAGTTGGTATCCCCATGTTTTCGCTCAAGCCACACCCTAATGTTGGGAATGAGCCTGTGCGTCCACCGACCTTTCCATCTGCGTTGCCAGAGATCAAGCGACTCTGACCTTGCCGCATTTCTACGCTGTGCATGCCCCTCCATATGTCTTGCCTTGTACAGGACACTCATTTCTTTGGCCAGAATGTCAACCGGGATCATGCCTGCCAGCCTAATACTGCCTCATCTGATGTGGTTCTAAAAGCACTGCAAACCCTCAGAGCCATCCGCCGGTAAACCGAGTTCACCTGCTTCCGCCTCTGAGAGTTTGCAAGCGCCTCTGCCCACACAGGCGACGAGTAGAGCAGGATGGAGCGCACCACTCCGGCTAGCACCAACCTCCGGCAATGTTTCGGCCCACCAATATCTGGCAACATTTTTGCAAGTGCCGTGGTGGCACTGGCTGCCTTTTGGCATGCATACTCTAGGTGTTCCCTAAAACTCAATTTGGTGTCAATTATTACCCCCAGGTATTTGATAGCCGGCTTTGATACGACCGTATGTCCACCGACCTCCACTTTTACAGTGTTATTTTTCCTACGTTTCGTTATTAAGACCGCTGCCGTTTTCGCGTCCGCCAAAGTCAGCCCGGCCTTTTATAGCCAGGACTTTACCGCTCTCACTGTTTCCGTCACGTGAACCTCCACATCTTCTGGGTGTTTTGCTGCAACAACCACAGCTAGGTCATCAGCAAAGCCGATAATCGTAGTCCCCTCTGGGACGGGAAGAGCAAGCACCCCATTATACATGATATTCCACAACAGGGGACCAAGTACCGATCCCTGTGGTACTCCGGCTGTGACAATGTACTCTTTGGGGCCCTCATCCGTCCCGTACGAGAGAGTCCTCTCTGAGAGGTAGTTTTCCACCAAATTCGCTAAGTATCCGGGGACACCTATGTCAGCCAACGCCCCTTTAATTCTATTCAAGTTGGCCGAGTTGAATGCGTTTTTGACATCCAACGCCACCACGGCACAGCAGCCGCCAGAAATCAGTGCACCTTTTGCCAGGTTTACCACCATGCCAATTGCGTCCACCGTAGAGTGGGCGCGTCGGAAACCAAACTGGCGTTCCGAAAAACCATTCCTGGCTTCGACGATGGGCAGGAGTCTGTTGTAGATGACTCTCTCCATCATCTTCCCCATTGTATCCAACAGGCAGATAGGACGATAAGACGCTGGGTTTCCAGGTGGCTTGCCAGGCTTCGGAAGTAACACCAACTTTTGCTTTTTCCACTGGGCAGAGGATATTCCTTCTTTTAGGCACGCCTCGAAGGTGTTGGCGAAAAGTTCGGGCCTTGTCTTCATTGCCAGTTTCAAAGCTCGGGTGGGGATGCCATCCAAACCTGGGGCCTTGTTGTCACCGAACCTACCACATATTTCCCGCAGCTCCTCCACAGTTACAGGCGGTATTATGCCGTCATTTAGCTGGACAAAAATTTGCCTTCCCCTATTTTCGTGGTGAGGGAACAGAGTGGTAACAATCTGGTTCAGGAGGCGCGGACAGGTCACCTGGGGTGATTTCCGCAGCCTTTTCATCACCACTCTGTAAGCCTCGCCCCAAGGGTTTATGTCGGCATGGTCGCACAGCTGTTTGAAGCAGTTCTTTTTGCTCCTCCGAATGGCTTCCTTTAGGTGGCCACGCAATTGCTTGTGTGCCTTCTCTCGACCGTCGCCACCGGGTTTTCCCCTAAGCCTCTGGCAAAGCCTCCTTGCCCGAAAACATGCGGCTCGCAAACTTGCGATTTCATTGTTCCACTAGTAGTTGGGTTGTCTACTGGGGAGCAATCGCCTTCTGGGCATAGTAACATCGCATGCTTCCGTCACCCATCGGGTGATCTGGGTGGCTTTCTCTTCAGCCGTACCATTCAGGGATATGTCGGATTTGAGCACCGCGGAAAACGTGTCCCCCTCGAAAGCTTTCACTGTCCAGCCAAGCATGCCACCCGGCATTTTGCGAAAACTCTTTTTCGAGCTCGATCCGCCCTTGATCTCTATGCAGATTGTCTGGTGGTCGCTGTGAGTATAGTCCTCACTGACATGCCACGTATGTCAGGTCCACTATAGACCCCAGGCCCCTTTCCCGGAAAGTGTACGAATACCCAACATTCGCCAGTACCACGTCCAGCTCCGCGAATGCTTCGAGGAGAACACGTCCCCTGACATTAGTTATCCGGCTGCCCCATTCAAGAGCCCACGCATTGAAATCGCCTCCTATTATGATCGGCCAACGTCCTCTTGCATCCAAAACAAGAGCAGCAAGCATCCGCTCATACTCGACGAGTGTAGCGCTGGGTGGAGCATAGCAGCTGTAGATGTGGATGCCCTTCACCTTCGCTCTGATGAAGGCCTCCTCCGGGTGCTCCATTATTTCCTGGAAGGCTTGTTCTCCACAAGTCCACAGCGCTGCTTGGCCCGTTTGGTCTTTGACCCAAACGCTACCACCGCGGTTTCGGTATGGTTCACTTAGTATGGCCACATCGATGTTTTTCTCGCGGATGGTTTGCGCGAGTAGATCCTGCGCCGCCTCGCAGTGGTTGAGGTTGATTTGTATCAACCTCATCTGCGATTCGTGTTAAGGGCTCTCCTGTATTCCGGGCACCTGCTGCTGCCCGCAATGTGCCGATGGTCCACACCCTCCTTTCCTTTGCACAGTAGACAATTTGGGTCAGCTCCGCAGTCCTTGCTGATATGGCCTTCCACTCCGCATCTCCTGCATTGCTTTGACCTGTCATTTGGGTTAGTGCATGACTTCGCAATGTGAACAAAGCCAAGGCACCTAAAGCACCGTTTTAACGCCACCTGTTCCCTAAGGCGACACATAACCCAGCCTATTCTCACTCTCCCTGCTGCCAACAGTTTGAGTGCTTTCTCCACTGGTAGGCTGATGATGGCGGTTTGTGTTCCCCCATAGGCTTTCCTTAGCGTTTTCACCACTGACTCTTGTAGTCCGGCAAGATCGAACTGTTTCTCCAACGCTTCGCGAACCTCCTCCTTCGTCGTGATTTCATCTATATCTTTGCAGCTTATAGTGATCTCCGGCCTGCTAGCTCTTATATCGGCTTCCTAAAGTCTTCCCGATTTGGCTTAAGAATTTGTCCGCGGTTACATCCTTGGATTTCTTAAGTTCCAACATAAGATCTCCCTTCTGCGACCGTCTAATGCGGCTGACGTTGTCTCCCAAATTGGTGAGTTCGGGGTCTGCCTTCACTTTCCTGATAATGTCGGCGTATGACCCTTCGCCCCGTTTGGAAATGAAAATCACCTCCGGTCTAATCTTCCTCCGATAATTTCTTTTCCGCGGTTCTACCTTCCTCCAAGTTTCCGCATCCGCCTTTGAAGGTTCGATCCCTTTTCTCGAGGTAGCCACTGCAGTACTTTCACTGGCAGCCTCAGACGTACTTTTCATGAACTCCGCCTTTTTCGAAGTTGAGTTCTTTTTTCTTTTCGGGGTTTGCTGGCCTGTTGAGTCATTCAGCTTCTCGCGCAGCCTCTTCCCCGGTTTCTCCCCTTTTGTGTTTTGAACTGGCGTTACTTGAGTTGCCTGGTTCACTTTTCCAATCGGCGACTTCCCTACTCGTTCATCCTGGGCCTTGCCGTACGTCAAACGGATGCCTCTTATCATGGCCCTTATATTTTGGTGAATCTTCCTGCGCTCCTTTATAAACTCACACAGCTCCATGATCTTTTTACCGAGGGCAGTAAAGGCAGCTCCAGACTGATCATTGCCCAAAACATCGCTCGGGTAAATCGGCGTCAGTGATTCTTCCTCATCGAAGATTCCCGCTATACGCTTCCCACGGGGGGTAGCGATCGTGGGGGCTTGTGCCCGTGTGGGAGGGGATCTGCGAAAAATCGAGCTCCTTCTGAACGGATCCATCACTGTAGCCAGTTCAACTTCCTCCCGCACGCTTGTAACATTAGATGCTGCAGTAGCCAAGGTTCCTACTACTGAGGCACTGCGGTCGTTGGATATCGACGGCCGGGAGCCCGCTTGCTCACCCCCAAAAACTGCCTGTACTGGGTTTCCGAAGCCCTGCACCGTAACTTCATTCTTCTTCTGCTCCTCCATGTTTGGTTTTATTTCTGGGTATCCTTCCCATAGCCAATTTTTATCCACGGGTGGGCATTTACTTCCCACCTACCCGGCCTGCGTATAAACATGCCCATACACGCACATCCCCGGATGCGTGCATTTGCATGGCCATGACACATTCGCCGAGCATTCCCTTATCCGCACGAAACGACGCGCCTAATGGTAGATTTGGCAACTCCACACAGGAAGGGATATATATATATATATATACCTGGTACCTGGCGTACCAGGTTTATCCTCACCTGAGTTGCAAACGCAGAGCTGCATGCGACCAGGCGCGTGTCATGGGTTGCGGATAATGACATGACCCACCGAGTCAGCTACGAATATCGTAAGATGATCTTGTAAATAAGTAGCCGCGGACAAGCAGAACGTTTCCCTTTGTGTTCGTCCTCCCTTACCGATTCTTCCCGTTCAGGGGGAGTAAACCTCCTTAACAAATCCGTAATCCGGGGTGAAGGGATCGACGCGCCTATCGGATGAATTGCAGTGACGTTACACTGTATTTCAGCGGCTCCCCTCCAAATACCTTCCCTACCTTTGGAGGTAACCATGGAGCATTGCAACATTGGGGCTCTGTTGCGGGGTTGACTGCTTCCCCAATACTCGTGGGAATAAAATTGGGGAAAACAATTTAAATTTTTTTAATGGGACCCCAGGGACACGAAGACAGTACCCAACACGGTTAAGGGTCGTTCAATAACATCAGAGCGGCTCTTCGCCCTTGGATGTTTTGGCGGTTATGCCGTCAACCACCAGGGACGGGAGACCTAGGCGTCCTATGGTTTGGACGAACCAACTCAACGAATTTATCGTCCGCGCCTATTACCGTGTCACGGATTTGGAACGGAATCCATCAGGGTACAGACATCGACTACATGACGCGTTCATAACCTGATTTCCGGAGCTAAGTCATGTTCCGGAATAGAACGTCGTCAACCAGTACCGGGTGATCGTGAATAACAACCGAGTTGCGTTACCAACTAGGCAACAAATCTTCCAAGAGGTTTCACTTGAGATCGGGCTGGAGTCATCAAATTACCGCACTAGTCAAAGGAGTAACACAAGTACTCCACCTGTAAGGCACTCCATGAATCCAGTAGTCAGGAGAAGCTTAGTAACTAGGGATGTCGACCCAATTTATAATGAGGCTTTGACCGCATTCCAGGTCGCATTCACAGAGTATGCTGAGATTCTCCCAGACGCTAGGCCAAAGATCCCAAAACTGAAATTTACTTCGGCAACTACTAACATCATTGCTGCCGTTGACAGAATTTTGGCTGATCGTTTGGCTAGCGAGATTACTGCTACAGAGATTCACAGCCTGATCTACGTTGCAGCTGCCACGGTTATTCGTCTCCATAATCAACATCTTAGAGTGAATAACAGAGGTATGCGCAGAAGGACTTTACCGTTCTGGGTGTTTCGACTCAACAAAAGAGTCGAAAAGTTGAGAAAGGAGATTGGTCGTGTGACGCAAGCACTCCTTGGAAATCCATCACCAAGAGTGCACAGATGCGTTGCGAACATCATTAGAAACTACCATCTGTCCAATGATATGCCAATCGAAGAAATCCTCCTGAAGCAGAAACTCGCGGTATGCTCCAATCGCATCCGTAGGTATCAGAAAAGCTTTCAGCGAAGGACAGACAACATCTTGTTCTTCCAGAACCAACGGGGATTCTACAAAAATCTCACCAGCTCAGATAGGGAAAGTAACCTCGATCTGGATCAGGCAGAAGACTTCTGGAGAAGTGTTTGGAGCGAATCCAGCCGTTGCAATTTAGAAGCACTGTGGCTCCCACACCTTATGCGTTCATGCGAGGCCCTCCCCGAAATGACCATGCCTGACGTAACTGAAGTCAACGTTGAAGCAGCCCTTGACAAGGCAGGTAACTGGAAGGCGCCAGGAGTTGACAAGATTCACAACTTCTGGCTGAAGCGGTTCAAGAGCACTCACAGGATATTGGTAAATCAATTTAATCAAATGATTGCCGATCCTGATTTAGTTCCACCATTTTTCACTAAGGGGATAACTTTCCTCATCCCCAGGGAACAGGGTGCCTCTTGCCCTTCAAAATGTCGACCAATTACTTGTCTTCCTACTATCTACAAAGTCTTCACTTCAGTTCTGTGCGCGAATATCTCAAAACATCTTGATGTTCATAAATTGATAGCTGAGGAGCAAAAAAGATGCGCAAAAGGGTCAAACTACTGTGGGACCACACTATTGCCACCGAGCACAGTGTTAATCATAACAGACTCGATCTAGTCCTGCTTCTGAGGGAAGAACGAGCGTGCTTTATAATCGATGTAGCGAACTACGGCCCCTTGGCAGACGATAAAAAGCAGACTTGGAGACTACAAAAGATCGAAGTAGTCCCAGTGGTAATTTCAGCGACGGGATTAGCCCTGTAGACCTTACATAAAGCGCTGAAAACGCTCGATCTTAAGGCTGGACTATACATGAAGATGCAAAAAGCGGTTATCCTTGCAACCTGTGCTATAGTCCGAAGACTCCTGTCCGGTAACAATCTGACCTAATGGCTTTCAGGGTCAGGGCAAGGGTCGTGGTAGCCTTTGAATTTTTTTCACAGGGGTACGATATATGCCATTTGAAACTCAGTCTGGCATCGAGAGTCATGCCAAAGTATTCAATGGTCGGTTTTGAGACGATCGTATGGTTTCCAACCTGCCGTATTTCTTCTCCGGCGATTTGTAATGAGGACTGCCTCTGCCAGGACCTTACAGCCATGACCGTCTCGGTAGCGTACACCTCCACATCCTCTGGGAGTTGAGCAATGATCACTATTGCCAAGTCATCTGGAAAAAAGACCAACGAGGCGTCCTCTGCTACGGGAAGCAAGAGCACCCAGTTATACATCACGTTCCAGAGAAGAGGGCTCAACACCGAGCCTTGTGGTACTCTCACTGTGATGATGTATTCTTTGGTCTCACCGTCCATCTCGCACCAGAGAGCTCTGTCCGACAGGTAACTCTCGGTTAGCTTAGCTAAGTAACCAGGTGCATTAATTTTGGACAATGACTCCCGTATTGAGGAGCTAGCAGAGTTGAATGATTTTTTTACATCCACCATCACCATGGCACAGCACTTGCATTGCCTCTCGAGCCAAGTCCACCGCGCCAACAGTAGAGGGAGCTTTCCGGAACCCATATTGTTAATCCACAAGATGATTCCCGTCTTTCACGATTGGGAGCAAAATCTATTGTGGACGATGCGCTCGAACATCTTCCCCATAGTGTCTAACAAACAGATAGGCCTATAGGATGCTGTGTTCCCCGGTGGTTTTCGGGTTTAGGCAACAACACCAGTTTTTGTCTTTTCTATTGTGCCATGCACTCTTCCACCATGCACGCCTCGAATGTATTTATTCCCACCGCCAGCTTCAGCGCTTTATTAGGGATGCCATCGCGAGGAATTACATTCACCTCGAATTTGGTCTCCGTTTGATCCCTGCTCCTCGTATACTGAGGAAAGAGCGTGGTGACAATTTTTCGTAGAAGTCATGGACAGGTCACCTGGAGCGACCTTTGCTGACGTTAAACTGTATTTCAGCGGCTCCCGTCCAAATACCTACCCTACCTTTGGAGGTAACCGTGGGGCATGGCAACATTGGGGCGCTGTTGCAGGGTTGACGGATTCCCCATTACGAGTGGGAATAAAATTGGGGACATCTGCTCAAATTCTTCCTCAGGGACACGAAGACAGTACCCAACATGGCCAAGAGTTGCTCAACAACATCAGAGCGGGTCTTCGCCCTTGGATCTTTCGGCGATTATGTTGTCAACCACCAGGGATGGGAGATTGCATTTGCATGCGTCTGGCGCAGGAGCTCTCATGATCGGGCTATGTTAAAGGGGCTCAAATCCACCTTGACTTGGCACAGCTGGTAAGCTTTCGCAAGCTAAGGCTCGCGGCTGCTAAGTAGTGCGAGTAGACTCCGCCCTTGACAGCCGCTAGCGAAACACCGATTGTATCCACGGAAACTGCCAAGAGCAGAGCCTCGCTTGGCCAATCCGTAAGCCTGCTCATTCCCCTCTATCTTCCTATGCCCGGGAACCCAGAGGAGGGTGACCTTGAGTGTGCCGCCCAGACAGCGTTGAGGATGTCGTCGCTGAGTGCAAGCCTTGATGGCCGCTTGCCTGTCGGTCAGAATGGCCATGTTACACTTGGGTCTCGGATCACTCTCTAGCCATCGACAGACTTAAAATATCGCCAGTACTTCCGCATAGAGTACACTAGCGAAACCTGGGACACTATACAGCTCGGATACACTGTATGTATTCAAGAAAACTCTTGCGTCGACTGCACACACCATCCTTGATCCATCGGTGACGAATACTGTGTCATAACCATGCAACACATGTCGGTGTTCCACTTTGCCCTAGTTGGAAAATCCACAGCAAAGTTTCTCGTGAAGTTTAGCTTGCGTGTGGCATAGCCCGTGAGGAATCCCCAGATTTCCCGAGGTACTTCGTCTGGGATGTTACTGTGGCCGTCGGACTTCGCTGCTCAGCATCCGGACCCACGCATGCTAGAACGTATTTAATGTGGAGGTCAGGAGGGAGGAGTTGCAGGAGTAAATTAAGAGCATCTGCCAGGTGGGACTGTTGAGACCTAGTAGCACCTGCACAAGCGGTTCTTTGAATCCTATTAAGCTTCGTTCTATTGTACTTTTTGCTAAAAGCTTGCCACCATACAATAGAGGTGTACGTTAGGATTGGACGCACCACAGCGGTGTACATCCAGCGATCCATTCCCGGCCAGAGACCACATTTCTTTGCAAAGGTTCTCTTGCAGGCATGGAAGGCTAAACCGGCCTTCTTAACCCTCGGTTCTAAGTACAATTTCAAATTTAGTTTTGAATCCAGGATTACACCCAGATACTTTACATTGGAGGAAAGAACCAACCTTTGTCCATTCTGAAGTGGTAGGTGAAATACAGGTACCCTTGTCTAGGTGGTGAATAGCATCAGTTCCGTTTTGGTTGGGTTTATGCCGAGTCAGTATCTTGCGGCCCACAGGCACACCTTTCGCAACGCTCCTTCCATGATGTCGCTTATAATGGTCGGAAACATCCCTGACACTAATATCACCAAGTCGTCGGCATACGTCACCACATTCACTCCGCTGCTGTCAAATATTCGAGAAATTTACTGTTACCAGAGCGGAGAGATGGCGCCACCCTAAGGCGTGCCTCTGTTCACAGTTCTGGTCTAGTGGTTGCCTCACAAATCCGGCTGGATTATCCTGGTACTTAGCATGGATATAATCCCATGCGAAAGATACCCCTCCAATCCAATACTGGCCAAGGCTTCCTTGATGGCGTTGGTACTAACGTTGTTGAAAGCTGTCTCTATATCCAAGAAGGCAGCTGTGGTATACTTCTTGTACTCCAGTGACCACTTAACTGTGCCAATTACCTCGTGCAGAGCGGTTTTGCCCTTAAGTGGATGTCCGGGACGCCCTCCAGGTTCTTCAGCACGAAAGAGGTGAGGCTGATTGGTGGAAAATCCTTCGCGGACACATGACCGTGCCTGCCCGCGCGTCTCCAAGACTGCGGTGCGTATCCCAAAGAGATGCAGCTGAGGTAAATCTCAAGAAGCCACGGCACAACCCTTTTCTGCTGCTCCTGTACCAAGACTGGCATTGTGCCATCTGGGCGCGGAGATTTTCATGGAGAAAAGCTGTTTAT
Source organism: Hermetia illucens (assembly GCF_905115235.1). Classification (NCBI taxonomy): domain Eukaryota; kingdom Metazoa; phylum Arthropoda; class Insecta; order Diptera; family Stratiomyidae; genus Hermetia; species Hermetia illucens. Next base: position 5,735,879 of record NC_051849.1, on the reverse strand, counting down.
AAACACAGTCGATCTAGCCGCAACGCCTCCAAGCATTCTCGCTGACGGAACGTGCGTTTGTACCAGCAGTTCCAATGTTTCACCAGAAGATTCCATGCAGGAGCCTTCCGGCTTTTTAAGAAAGAATGACCTTTTATGTTCCTTGGACAGAATTTGGATTTGGATTTGCTGGTGCTTTCGGTGTTCAGACAATATTCCAATCAAAACCCCCTTTCGGCGGTCTTGATGGCCAACTTGTACTTCTTTAGGCAGTCCTTGTACAGCTGCCACTCTTTATGCTTGAAGCAGATATTCAAGATTTCCCTGGTCAGCTTCCTGAGACTGGAGAGATCTTCATTTCACCACGATGGCAGTGTCTTCTTCCTGTACTTAGTAGTAATGCCTATTCCAGAGCCCCGACCTTCGACTTTAGTTCGTCTGTTGTGTCAGTCGTACCAATTTGCGCACCGGAGAGTTTTTTCTTAATTACTTGACCAAACAGGTTGATCTTTTTGTTACTATGGTGTTCGTCAAATGCTGTAGTTCTTTTGCCGGAGCTGATCGGTCATGAGCCATGTAAGCCGAGGAAATATACACGTTCTCCGCCTCGACTTGCTCCAGTTTGACCACGGTTATGTCTCTGGAACACAGAAAAGCGTGTAGACTCTTCCTCGTGAAGATACATGCTCTGGTTCTGTCCTGGTCAGTGTCTCCTATGCTGTCGAATAAATTAAAATATTTACTTTCGAGCCTTTTGATGGCGGGGTGTTAGCGCGATGTCGATGTCTTGCTCTCCGAGTTTTGCCTTACCCTCAGAATGATCTGTTTGCGTGGAGGGTGCATCAGTCCCCGTCGGACCGTCGATCCTCATCTCCTCCAACAGCTCGTTGGCAGCGTTGATTGGATGTAGGTCGTTGTCGGGTTTTGCAGAGTGGAACACCTTTACCTGTTCCTGACTCCGAACTGCACTTTATAGGGAACCTTTTCCAATGCCTCCAGGTACTCTCCATTTATACGGGGTAGAAAAGGTTGGCTGTTTACCTGGCGTTCCTTCCCCTTGATAACAACCCAGTCGTCCATGGGAATCCTGGGGTTTTGAAAACGCTGAAATTGGACGAGCTCGTCTTTATCCATGACGCACGAACCGAGAAAGTCCCTAGAGAGTTGGTCCTTGCAAGCTATTAAGTGGAACTCACGGACCACCTGAGAGGAATCAAAGCAGGGATGAATCCCGTGTGTTTGCCTTCGGCGTCTAGGAGATGCTCAATGACAGGTTCATACCTCTGGCGTTAGATTGCCGCTAACGGAATTACCATCAACCAGTGCCACATGTTAGTGGCTCCTGGGTACCTCGCTAAAGGGGTTCGCAGTTCGGCTGACTGTTGCTGCGTATTTTTCTTCAGATGTTGCTTAGGGTCTGAGCTCTTTTCCACTCCGTTCCGCTTGTGATTTTGTTTGATCTCGTCTTGAGGTCGATTGCGTTTGAGTTCGGTGGGCTTTGCTTTCTGGTCGGCTGACAGGCGTTTGCTGTTGTATTCCTCTACAATCGCCTGGTATTTAGTTAGGTCTTTTTTATTCCACTCGTTGACAATGCCAGTCTTCTTATTCTTAGCAATCACCAGGACACCAGTGGACCCTCGCTTCTTAGTCGGTTTCCGGTAACCGACGTTCTTGTCGGTATTTACTTTTGAGGTATATCTGGCACAGAAGAAGGCATCTAGCGGCCACCACGAGGAGGTCGTTTGAGGACTTGCCTTACAACTTTAACCTGGAGCATAATCAGACCAAGCCGCCTTTGACATCGTCGCAAACGATTTTTTCTTGGAGATTGGTAGTGCGCCCGCCTGTTGTTTGGTGTCTACGAGAAGCTCACGTCTCTTTAATAAGAAAGGGTATAGCTTGCCCGCTGAGGGAGAATCTTTGGGATCCCCTATATTCTCTTCATAGATTGCGAAGTGTTTCGTTACCAAATTTACGCATTGCTCTGCGGAGAATTATCGGCTCCCCCTCCATTGTCTGGTATCCCACATTGGTGGGGCAGCGAGACAATTCTGAATTATTGTATGTATGGCCACAGAGGCGACTTCGGACCTGTAGTTCAGTTTTTTCATGTCAAGGATGGAGTCCATACATTTTGTCGCCGCTTGACGGGTATTCTCGAACCCTTCTTTCAAGATAGCTAACGCAGCTTCACAGTTGCTGCTGGTTAACTGCAGATGAGATACCGCCTCCTCTGCATTACTTCTTCATGGAGAATATTCAGAAAATTATAAAAAAAACGACGAAACAACAGACAAGGAGGAAGAGCTGAGTGCGTTTGGGCGGAGCACAAAAATGCGTCGTTCACCGCAGCGATCAGTGAAAGAGGCAACGAGGGCTGACATACCCGATGAGACACCGGAGGGCCCAAATAAAGAGGAAGCCTCATCAAGTGGCGCGACTGACCGTGCGGAGATGGCAACTCCATTACCTTGCAGTGCCCCTGTTCTGGAAGTAAGCTCAGTGAGAAACGCTAGTCCTGAGTAGATGGATTTGGACACAAATCGAGTGGAAGTGCATTCGACCGTCCTCGCTAGAGCCGAAGAAGAAAGGCTCATCAGAAAGTGCGCAGCAATGGTGAAACGTATACGGTCGGCAACGTTCCTTCAGAGGAACGTCAGCAAAGGCGCCAAAAACGGGCTGATGGAACTGGAGGAACTACTGGACCGCATTTCCTTTTATAGACGAACGTGGAGAGCAGCGGAAGACGATTGTAGAGCAGAAACAGTCGCACTCCCCGCTGAGAATGCTGCTTGCGTCAAACGGACTGCAGATAGCCCTCTGCAAAGTGAACTGGGGAAAAAGCGGAAAGAGGACGACGTGCCTGAAGGAGACTTTATCGAAGTAGTCTCCAAGGCCCAAAAAAAGAAGGCGAAAAAGGATAAAAAGAAACAACGGACTCCGTCGCCAGAGACACGTCTGTCCAAAAGCAAGGAGGCTGCCAACCAAAAGCCAGGAGCGGAAAAAAGGAGGAAGCGGAGAAGGACTAGACCGTCGGCTCTGCTCATTAAGCCGACGGAAGGCAAGACATTTGCGGAAGTCCTTAGTGAAATCCGCTACAGGATGAAACCCGAGGAGAACGGAGCAGAGGTGTTTTCGATACGGAAAACGAGGAGTGGTGGAGTTCTCGTCTAACTGGGCCCAAAGACGACCAAGAAGAGCACGTTCTGCGAAGCGGTCAAGGGGCTATTGGGGGAGAAGGCTCTTGTTTCCAGCCTAGAACCCATGTGCTCTCTAGAAATACGGGATCTTGACTGCCTCACAGAAAAGGCGGAAGTAGAGGAGGCGCTAAAGCGTGAATGTCCAGAGGTGACCAATGCCCGGGTAGGTATTACCTCTGTAAATGCTCGAGGCCAAAAGCTCGCCGTGGTGGAAGTCCCCGAGCAATATGCGAGGAAACTCCTTAACAGCGGGAGAATCAAAATCGGATGGGTAGTATGCAGGGTACGAATGTGGATAGTCCCCACCAAGTGCTACAGGTGTCTGGACTATGGACACACGTCAGCAGCTTGCAAGGGTCCGGACAGGAGGACAGCATGCCGGAGATGCGGCCAAGTGGGTCATCAAGCGAGGACTTGCAAGGAAAGCGAGAGTTGTGTTCTCTGCAGGGATCGTGGCGCGTCTGGCAAAAGCGTCGCACACACTGCGGGCTCGGGACGGTGTCCGATCTTCAGGGCGGAATTGGAGAGGACTAGGGTGCGAACGCCATGATCCGCATTTTGCAAATTAACATGCACCGGAGTGCAACCGCTCACCAGTTGCTAGCACAGTTCGCTGCGGAAGTAAATGCTGATCTAGTGCTGATTAGCGAGCAATACCGAAACAAGGAGCCGTCCTCACGGTATCTCGACTTATCGGGCACCGCTGCCATCTGGATTCGGGACGACGTTCGACTTCGTGTTCTTGCCGAAGGCCGGGGGGACGGATTTGTCTGGATCCGGTGTTTAGGGATAACGTTTTTTAGCGTTTACCTGACGCCGAATAAGTCGATTCCGGACTTTCGGTGCCGGCTTGATGTTCTGGAGGACGCCGTTTCGAGCACGGAGGGACGAATCCTGGTTGGCGGTAATTTTAATGCCAGGGCTCTTGAATGGGGCATGCCTCAACCAGACTGCAGAGAAAAACGGATTCTGGAAATGGCGGCGAGAACCGGGCTCGTAATTTTAAACACCGGATCCACGGCAACGTTTCGGCGCCCAGGTTGTGAAGGAAGCATTCCTGACATCACTTTTGCGTCGGAATCTCTGGCATCATCGGTGGACTGGTGGCGAGTCCTTGAAGACTTCTCGGCAAGTGATCATCAGTACATTGCGTTCGAAGTGTTTGATGCTACTTGCCGGCGAGCACCAACACGACGTTCCCCCTGCGTGTGGAATGTCGCGAGGGTGTACATCGGAAGGTTCGTCGAAGCTCTTGGAGAAGGTAGGGCCGCGCTGGGGGGCACTCCGGGGGGTGGTGGTGTCGCAGCTGACACCGTCGTAAATTCAGTGATGAATCTGATAACGACGGCGTGTGAGGCTTCCATGCCCCGGAGAGGCCCCAGGCGCGACAAGCCTTCTATGTACTGGTGGACGGCAGAAATTGCCGACCTACGGAAGGAGTGTCATAAGCTCCGCCATATGGTACAACGTTTGTACGCCAACGAGGAGGCATGTGCCATAAAGGCACAATATAGATCAGCAAAAAGGAGACTCCGCAGCGCTATAAATAAAAGCAAAGCTCGCGGCTGGCAAAATCTTGTTACCCGTGGGGACTTGGCTATAAGCTTGTCACTCGGAAAATCGGGGCTCTGCGGAAGCCCTGCATATTGAGCACCGACCAGATGGACCGCATTGTGCGGGCATTGTTCCCCAGACACCCTGTACGGGTTGATGTAAATAGCGCGGAAAGCGTCGTGGATTGCCCCCTTTTCACAATGGGAGAACTCGAAGAAGCGGTTCTCACTATGAAAAACAGGAAGGCGCCAGGTCCTGATGGCATCCCGGCGGAAGTTTACAAACTGGTGTTCCGCCAACGGCCAGAATTGCTGCTCGAAGCGTTCAACGCGTGCTTGAAGGAGGGCATTTTTCCTTCTCGCTGGAAAGTGGCCAGACTCGCGTTGATCAGTAAGGGTAAAGGAGACCCGGAGCTCCCGTCTGCATACCGACCGCTGTGTATGCTTGACACGGCCGGAAAAGTGCTCGAGAAGCTCATCAGGGGTAGACTCGCTGAAGCGATCCGTGCTGCCGGGGACTTATCCGCAAGGCAGTTCGGGTTTAGAACAGGGAAATCTACAGTGGATGCTGTTATGGAGGTCGTAGATGCGTTTAATCGAGACGGGGCACACAGCCGCCGATCTCGACGGATAGTGCTCCTAATAACGCTTGATGTCAGAAATGCCTTCAATTCCGTAAGATGGACAGATATTTTAGGCGCACTAGAGAACTCCTTTCACGAGCCAAGCTATTTCTTGTGGATATTGAGGGATTATCTGAAAGACCGCTCCCTGCTCTATGAGACGCTAGAGGGCCAGAGGAGGATGGAAATCACGTCGGGAGTAGCGCAGGGATCCATCCTAGGGCCGGACCTCTGGAACGCTTCCTACGATACTTTGCTGAGACTCGATATGCCCGAAGAGTCGCGCCTGGTCGGTTATGCAGCTGACGTTGCGGCACTTGTTGCCGGACGCACTGTTGAACAGGCGCAAAGCAGACTTGGCATATTGATGCGACGGGTAAGCAGATGGATGACTGCTCACGGTATCAGCCTTGCGCTGGAAAAAAACCGAAGTAGTCATCCTAACCAGAAGGAGAATCCCGACCTTGCGTTCCATATCGATCGGCGAGTTGACTATAGAGTCAAAACCAACGATTAAATACCTTGGTTTAATGCTCGACTCGAAGATGAGCTTCTTCGAGCAAATCAAAGCAGCCGCGGACAGGGCTGCAGCAGGAGTCGCGGCCTTGAGTCGGCTAATGGTGAATGTCGGCGGCCCTATATCAACTAGGAGACGTCTCCTCATGGGAGCAACGCAGTCCGTCCTTCTCTATGGTGCGGAGGTATGGGCTGATGCCCTTGACAAGGAGGTGCATCGTAAACGCCTCGCTCAAGTGCAGAGGCGGGAAGCTTTGCGAGTGGCCTCTGCTTATCGCACCGTCTCCGAACCGGCTGTGATGGTGATTGCGGGAGTGATCCCCGTTGCCCTCCTTGCTGCCAAGGAGCGCAAAGCTACCTATCGCCGTAGGGGCGAAAACTTAAGAGAAGTGGTTGCCCGTGAAGAACGTCAACGCACCCTTACCGGGTGGCAACTTTCTTGGCAAAATGAGCCAAGGGGCAAGTGTATTGCGCGGCTCATCGACAAATTAGACCCATGGTTGAACAGAAAGCACGGTGAGATTGATTACTTCCTTACCCAACTTCTAAGTGGTCATGGAGGTTTTCAGTCTTACCTGCACAGGGTTGGGAAGGCGCGATCTCCTGATTGTGTGTTCTGCAATAGAGTGGCGGATGACGCTGAACACACCTTTTTCTCTTGCGAGAGGTGGGACGGCCTCCGCCAACAGCTTTATGCAGACACAGGGGAGCTCTCTCCAGATAACATTGGCAGCTGGAATCGTATTGCGCATTATGTTCGGGATCTTCTTACTACGAAGAAGATTGAACTCGACCGGCGGAGGGATTGGACGGTAAGGGGTTCCCTGAACTAACAACAACTCCCTTCCTCCCCTCCCCTCCCGTTGGTGAAAGGAATTCCCTGACTTGAAGGCTCCCAAAGCCGGGAGAGCGGGAGGGCTAACTCGAAGTAATATGTGTCAAACGGTTCCAGGTAAGTTCTCTGATGACAGGGAGGTGTTTAGTTGGTAGTCCGCCTGCGTGCTGTTGCGGGAGTCCAATACTCTGTGCGGTGAGCGGACATTTCATCTGCTTTCGTTGCCTGTTTCGCAGGTGTGAAATCCGTGGGGTTCGCGACTCCTTTCTTTGGTTTTCCGTTGTCAACTTTACCCAACCCCAAACCTAGTGGACCCCCTTTTTGGATGTTCGTCCATCACCGTCCACCGTCTTTCATTAGGAAAGAACACCCAGCAATCACCACGTGGAAGTGAAAATAGAGTTTGACAGTAGAGCTAACTGAGTTGTTTCAACAGGAGTTTTCGAGGTTTTATACTCCATTGTGGGTAACAATCCCCTGGGACCTATACTACCTTTGACTGCCCTAAATTTTGGGTATGGAGCACATTTAGTGCGGAAAATTGAAGAGGAAGGCTTCAAAATTTGTCATCATCTAGAGTATCTAAACATCATTCTAATAAGCTTGACAAAATCCTGCATAGCTAATTTGCGAAAAGATAAAATCTCGCTCAAGATAAATACGCACGGACCAATTTCTGAGTTCATGGTCGAAAACAACAACAAAACTGCATAATATTCTGGTATTTTATCTAAATTTAGATAGAAATTTTTATTAATGTAGCAAAATTTAAATGTTGGCGATGAGGCTCTTGTCAGAATGGTTAATAAAATGCGCCATAGCATTCCACCTTGCGGCGATATGTTTGGGTGTTAATGGTAATCATGCAGACGAGGCTGGACAGTGGGCTCGCGGGGCAAGTAGAAAAAAAAAGATAGCATCCTAATCCTCCACGCGACTGAAATCCAGATTTAGATTAATCTCCAGGAGGCAGCGCTACTGCACCATGGTTCCATGGACGTATGTTTTCTATACTCCTTGGTTAGGCAGGGGTGATGTAATCTGTTTGGAGCATTGCAGTATGTTGTTTTGGCAGGAAGTGATTAGTTTGGCATAGTTGGACTTGCCTTTTATAACAACAATGGACTATTTGATTTTGCACTGAATTGTTATTGCCACTCACTATCTTTATTGATGGGACTATAAATAGCACGCATGTATCTTAGTAATGGAGCGAGTTAAGGAATTCACACTATCTTATTCCTCAGAGGTAAAGCTCTTGGAAAATTTAGTTAAAAATCGGTGCGGATTGATGGATTGTGTGTGTGTGTGTATGGTGGTGGAGAAGCTACAGCTTCTGAGCACTCAGGCCGTGTTGGCCCATTGTACTCGCCTCCTCCGTCTAACGGAATATTCTGAATTCGTTAATGTATCGCAGGATTTCCGTTAGTGGATGTGATGCTACCCGCCGCAATTGAAGAACATCGGCACCAAAGATCTGATGCCTGATGCGTCCATAGGCGGGGTATTCACATAGGGAATGCTCCGTGGATTCCGCTTCCTCATTACAGGAGGGACACGTATAATCTTCGGTAATTCCTATTCTGAACATATGCCCAGCTAGTGAATTATGGCCTGTCAGAACGCCCACAATACACCTGCAAGTCCGCCTGCTTTTCAACAGGATAAACTTTGCGGTACGTATGTTGGGTTCTGGCAAGAAAAGTTTGGTGTGTCGAGCAGCATTTAGGCTCTGCCACCTGTCATTATGGGAAACTTCTTTCCAGCTTTTGAAAACAGATTTAGCCAATGCTACTGATACTCCAATTGCTGGCTCCGGTCCCGGCATAGGGGAGATTGACACCTCTTTCGCTAAAGCACCCGAGATTTCATTTCCCTCTATGCCACAGTGACCAGGTACCCAGAGTAGTTCCACCGTATTGAATCTAGACATAGAGTTCAAGCGGTTTCTGCACTCCTGAACGATTTTCGAGGTGATCAAAGGACTGCTCAATGCCCTCAATGCAGCTTGACTGTCACTGCAGATTGCGATGCGCCTGCCCTCCAACCTCTCGTCAATCAACCAGTTTGCCACCCTTAGGATCGCATAAACTTCGGCTTGAAAAACCGTTGCATATTGTCCCAAAGAAAAAGTCGACTTCTCGTTTTTATTCGAGAGGTAGACTCCGGCTCCAGAACCCTCTTCTGTTTTTGAGCCATCGGTGTAGAAGACTTCCGTATATCCCGCCACGCATTCTTCTGGGTCTTCCCTTAAGGGTAACTTCATATCTTCTACCAAACAGATGTATGGGGACACGAGAATCGGAAGGCATTGTAAGAACTGGATTCAGTCCTCCCAGTAACTCTTCCAATGCTCTGTGCCCCCCACATCAGTTGTTTTCCCATAGATCTAATCGAACTAGCCTATGAGCTGCTCTGATTGCAGTGCTTTGAATAAATATATCCAGGGGCTGCAAATTGAGTAGTGCATTTTTCATCTAGAGTGACTCCCAGATATTTCACTTCTTCGGAGAGTTGAAGGGTAGTACCCCTCATCTCAGGGAGGCAAAGTCCATCCAGTTTTCTCCTTTTTGTGAAAAAAACCATTGTGGTTTTATTTGGATTAACTGACAGACCATGTCTGAGGCACCAGCGGTCTATCAAATCAACGGCACGTTGTATATTCCTACACACCGTTCCAAGATCCCGATCAATAGCTAGCACAGCCACGTCATCAGCATAAGCTTGAGCGTGTATTGGCAAATTTTGCAGTTCGCATAGCAGTGAGTCGATCAGCATACTCCACAGAAGTGGCGAAAGCACAGCTGCTTGGGGGCAGCCCTTCGTTGTTTCAGGTAGCGATCGACTCCTACCTCAGTGCACAGCAATCTTTGCGTTAGCATAGCATGGATCCACTTAATTAAAGCATCATCAACACCATGCGCTCTGGCGGTATCACAAAATTTTTGAAAGGGCGCACAGTCAAAAGCCCCTTCAATGTCCACGAACACCCCCATCGCGTACTCACCATTCAAAGTTGCATCCTCTATCTTTGTGACCAAAGAATAAAGAGTGGACTCACAGGACTTTCCACGTTGGTAAGCATGTTGGTTTTCACTAAGTGGGTGTGACCTAAGTGCGTTTCCACGAATGTGATGCTCCACCAGTCTCTCCAAACCTTTCAGCAAGAATGAAGTCAAGCTGATCTGTCTGAAGTTCTTTGGATTAGAATAGTCATCTTTCCCAGGTTTCGATATGAAAAACACCTTAACCTGTTGCCAAGGAGAAGGCACGTAGCCTAGAGCAAGACATCCTCGAAAAATATTTCCTAGAGGTCGCCCTAAATGCTCCATACCCTCCTTTAGCATTGCCGGATAGATGCCATCCATGCCAGGTGCTTTGAAATGTTCAAAGGACAGTATGGCAGTTCTCACCTTTTCATGGGTAACAACCGCTTTCGCAGTGTTCCAGTTCCCCTTGCAACGCTTGCGTATTGAAGGGGTTGCAAGAACCATCAACTCTCCCCCTACCACTTCTCTCACCCATTCCCCCGGGTGGTGTACTTCCAGGAGGGTCTGTACTGAGTCCAGTCTGGAGCTCGTGAAAGTACCGTCGGGTTTTCTAAGAGAATCCAACTTAGCTGACTAATCGCTTTTGAGGACTCTGCACAGCCATGAAGTCTTTCTTTCGCCTTCCAGTTCCTCACAGTACACTTTAAAGGAGTCTCGTTTCGAACACCTCACGAGCCTCTTATATTCACGTTGTGAGTTCCTGAAATTTAACCAGTCTTCGTTCTTGTTACTTTTGCAAGCACGATTTAGAAGTCGCCTGGTTGATTTCCTGAGTTTTTGCAGTTCTCGGTTCCACCAAGGAACCGTTTTACCGCTTTGGCCACGAGAAATAGGACAAGCCTCTTCATAGCACTCTAAAAGTATGCAGTTCAGAGTTTTCAATTCATCTTCCAGCACCAAAGAAGTCCTTAGTTGCCTAGGGAACTGTACTTTATTGCCAAGAAGTTCATTGAATTTTGCCCAATCCGTTTTCCTAGGGTTCCGTCTTTGTGCTGCAGATTGTTCGCCCGCAATAGTCAGATTGAATTCTAGATATCGGTGATCTGACAGTGAGACCTCGTCTAGCACTCGCCCGTGTGTAATCAACTCTAACAATTTTGGGGTACAGATTGTTAGGTCAATTACTTCGCTTCTTCTCGGTCCCACGAACGTAGGGGCGCACCCTACGTTTGCAGTCATAAGACCAGCTAAAGTGATGAAATCAAATAGCTTCTCTCCTCTTGGATTGCATTTGCTACTGCCCCAACAAATATGTTGAGCATTCGCATCGCAACCTATTAAGAGTTCGAGACCACTTGATTCTGCATACGCCACCAGATCCCTAAGTTCTTGCGTCGGTGGAGGATACAAAGAATCATAGGGTAAATAAGCGGAGGCAACTATGATGTTTTTCCTCTCGCCATTTATCTGGTATTGTATGATGACCGTAGCTAAGTCCTGGGAACAATATTGTCTCAGCATAGTTGCCTCTAACCGTCTTGACATCAGAACGCAAGCTCTCGGTCTTATGGATCTTTCGTCGTAGAAGATCCTAGCCCCCTTTACTGATCCAATGCCACAGATTCTGTTAAAACGAACCCACGGTTCTTGCACCAGAAAGATATAGGGGAAATCCTGCTGCTTTGTCATTCTCGCTGCCAACAGGTAGGAGGGAGCTTTGGCATGCTGCAGGTTGATTTGACCAATCTTTATGTTTTTCGACATAAACTTAGTCTATTGTCTTATGGAAACCAGTTAGAAGCGTATGCGGCAGTCCGCGTATGACGGGGTTTCCCCCACACCGTACCGCCAAAGACTCGATCCCCTCGTGATTGATTTCTCTGAGAAAAGCCGTACTTAGAAGTGCCGCAATTTCCATATTCTCATCCACGAAAGATCTCATCTCATCCCGCAGAGCATTCGTCTGTTTTCCACTTAGCACCTTAATTGGTTTGCGGTGTCCGGTTTGCATAGATTCGATCACTCGAACTGGCATCAAGCTAGTTCCGTTCACGTCTCTGGCTTCCCTTCCTTCCGCCTGTTCCTTGGAAGGTGTAGGAGAAGTTACTAGCAGATAGGATTCACTCTGCAGTCCCTTCCTCAGTGCGAGCCCACATACGGGGGTTCCGCCCCTGTATGCACTATCCTCCGCGCACGGCTTCATTGTGGGAGAGCGCACCGAAGATGCTGCAATTTGCTCTATGTTGTGTAAGTCGAAGACCATCATTGTTCTTCGCTCTCAAAATGGAGATGATGCCCTACAGTTTCCTGATATGACTGAATTTCAGTCTATATAGGAACAAGTGGAGCACGCTATGGTGACTTCACCTGAGCACATTCAGACTCTGTTGGTTCAGTTCGAATACCAAGTTGAAGCCCTCCACATTTGTAGATTGGTCCTTCCTGGCATTCATGAACTTTACCCTCCAGTCTCCAAAGTCCATGCCCGGGTTCTGTTCGCCCAGCAGCCTTCCTTTGAGGGCCCAGTAGCCAACATCCGACATGTTCTGTCCTGGGTACATAGCTCATTGTTCACAATAGTGAACTTGGGCCGACCGTCGAAACTCAAAGTTGGGATTACCTGCTGGAGCCACTTTAAGGCAGCCTCGTCAGTGCACTCCAAATGAAGAAGCCCATCACGAAAACCTTGATTGCTAAATCGTGGCTTCGTTTCAGGCTCCAGCATTTTTTTCCACAAGCATTCCCGGAGGATGGTAAATTGTCCCTCTGACATTTTCCCATGCTTGGAGGAAACTCCCACGGCAGCAGTCAGAACAGAGGCTGCAGCTTGCGCATACGTCCTCTTCCATCCCGCCTTCGTGTTCGTATTCCTGTGGGAGGGACCAGCTTCATTGAGATCTCTCTCGCTGATTTGATCACCTCCTGGTACACCGGTCCTAATCCCCGCGAGACGCGTGGATATAAGCCTTGGTACGGAGCACAATAAAGCGCTTCTTGCGCGCATTACCGCTGACAGAAGATTCTGGTGCGTCCAGTGTGGATCTTACCGGGGTTTCCAGTTTATCCCCACCTTCCGCCAGAGATTCCGCTTCCTTGCATTCGATTTCTCTCGGCGTTACCGCGCCTAGTGGTACAGCCACGTCCATGTCCTCATTCCCAAGGTGCTTCATCTTCCTTCGCAGTGCTCTCTTCTGCCGTCGGCTTCGGGCCTTTCCAGGTTCACGGTGTCCGGACCGCTTAGATCCATTTCCACAGACCGGCGTTAAACCAGTAGCGTCCACGTCACCAGCTTCCCGTTCGTCCGCTCTTCCCGGTAAGGATGAAGGAAAAGGTTCTGGCAGGCAGGATTCAGCCTGTAGTCCCTCTCCTTAGTGGCCGAAGTTCCCTTCTGCCGGGCCTTCCTCTTCCGTTTGCGGGTGGATTTGGGCTGTAGTACCGCGGACGGGCCGGCCGTATTCGGATTTCCAGTGTCTCCCAATTTGAGAGTTTCCGTAATTTCCTTTCTGACTAACTTCGCCGTAGGCACTAAATGCAAGCTTTCCACTGAGTCGCGGGTGGATTCGAAGTCTGTGACTTCTTAACACTTGGAGAGTTTATATCCTTCGTTTCCATATTCATATTTTGGACACCCTTAGTGTAGTAGTAAACTACCATAGGCTCCCCCACCACGACAAGGTGGTGTCCGAGGGGGAGATTGATGGTCTTAGTATTCGATCTAATAAGAAGTAGTTCCCATCTGTTCTGTTGGAAAGATAACGCGATGGATTTCCAACCAAGGTTTCCGCAGAAGTGAAGTCACCATGTTGGTTTCTGGTCTGGTGTTAAGCTACCGCACTGCCGGTCACAATGTTTTCCATGTTGGCGTATTAATTATTCTGATGTACATAAATTTCAAGAAGTATCCATGTAAGATTTATTAGCTGACGCCAGAAGATTCTGTAACATTAGGTCTTTCAGCGAAAGCACAAGCCAGATACTTTTCATCCTCATTTCCGCAATTACAGAAGTCAAGAAAAAATTACAAAGCGTATCTGAAATTCTCGATTTGGTCATTCAATGTTAATCTATCTTTTGCTTCTGCCGAGTGAAGACGACCAGTCTATGTGGGTTTCCCTGAACATAAGTATGGTTGGTTTTTTTAAAGTCTTGTGTTTTTCAGCTCCTGCACCCTGGGCTACTGTTAGCAAGCACTGCTAGCTTGAAGAATAACAAGCAGCACCCAGAAGTCATTGACACAAAAGTGCGCGGTCTATCTTTGCGTCTGTGTATCTTTTCAGGCTTAATCGATTCCATTTTTCTCCGAATCTTTTTTTTTTTTCGGGGGATTCTGAGTGGTTTATTTTTTGAGTAATTCTCTTATATAAATTACTCAATACCTGGGCGCGAAACAATCAGAATCGATTCATAGTTCTCACCTTGGTGACTTACGTTCAGTGACATGCGTTTCCAACAAGTAGTGGTGTTAATTGCGACTCTTGTCGTCATTTCTTGGGCTTTTCCCAGTGACTCATTGCCTAACGATGGGCAGAGAAGGGTGTCGCGAAGTATTTGGTACAACCCTAACTCAAACCTTGGATACACAGGACAAGGGTTCCATTCCGGCTATCACGGTGCCAATGGACGAAGCTTCAGGAGCGGGTGGAATCCTGGATCCGGTCCTTTATACTACGCATCAGGAGGCTCTTACCACCCAACCGGAGGACTTGGGAGTTTCTTCAGTGGGTGAATTGCGTATCAAATATAAACAACTGTGAAATTGTTGTATCTAAATTAATTTATACTTAGCTTAAGATAGTGCCTAGTGATATTCATGAATAAAGTACTGATCCAAGTAAAGCCTTGATGAGTTTTTAATTGCACGAATTTTATTAGCATAAAATCAACTCTTTGAAAACAAACATTGATACAAAATAAGGTGGAAAAAATAACAAGAAATATGGTAATTTTCCAACCACTTGGAACTGGTCGTACCTATACAGATACTTTTCAGACATTACATTGATGGATTCCGATATAACCAAATAGCATGATGCAACATGTTTGCATCTATAAACTTAAAATAGATTTCTGATTAGGAATCTAGACTGAAGATTAGATTTTATAATTATACTAGAATTTGTGGTGGTCGCTGAATACATAATTTTGGCCTTGTCAGCTTTGTTTGCAAAAAAAAAAACTGGTTTATCATTGTCAAGTACTGAGTCTGAATAAGCTTTAGATTTACTCCGACACCTCTGAAGATATTCAAGAAGTATTAGATGGTTAAGATAATAACAATGAAAAATACGTTGAAAGATAGTCAGGCACAGTTAGGCTCATTATGCGAATAATTAAGTTGTCCAGAAGAGTAATTTCGGTTATTTGAATATTCAAATTGAATTAATCATGTAAATGTGTGGATAAGTGCATAATGAAGGTTAGTCGTTAATTTGTTTGAATATGAACAAAATTCAAGTTGGACTTATTGAAATGACTAAAAGAACTAAAAGATCAGTTCTCACTTAAAAAAACCGCACTCAAATATCTGCGGTTACCATAGTCAGAAAAAGAGAAATGGATAAGCCGAGTTAAACATTCATCTTAACAAGCAACCCCTGTTGATTCTTAAGAAAGGGTTTGAGAAAGCTATCATAGAGTCTTCCCCTCGGACACCACCTCGTCGTAGTGGGGAAACCTGTGGTAGTTCACTATCATACTCAGGTTGTCCAACAAACAAAGAACTGTAACTCTCCAAGTGACAGGAAGTCACAGACTTTGATTCGCGAATTTGGCTTCACCAGATTCATCTTCACCACGAAGAAATCTGTGGAAGGCAGGCTCTCCAGTTTAGTGGAAAACCTATACCCGGTGTCTGCGGTACGGTCAGCCAGAAAGGATATTAAAGCAACTCCCTTAATAAGAGGAACTGAAAACCTGACTACGGCCGGTTTGTCGGTGGCACTGTTGGCTAACTCTTTCAAAATATGGGAGAGGAAGGCTCTGTAGAAGAAAACTTCACCTGCAAAAGAGAAAGGACTACAGGCTTGCCTGTCAGAACCTTCTCCTCGGCCTCTACCAGGACAAGCGGAAGAAAGGGAAGCTGGTGATGTGGATGCAACTGGTCTAATTCAAGTATGTGGAAACAGAACCCTGCAGCCCTGACGCCGAGAATCTGAGAAGCCTCGTAGCCAATGACAGTGGAAGGCACTGCGGCTGAAGGCGAAGTTTCATGGGAATGAGGACATGGTCGTTGACGCATCACTAAGTGTGGCATTTAACAGAATCTGTGGCATTGGATCAGTAAAGGGGGCTAGGATCTTCTACGACGAAAGATCCATAAGACCGAGAGCTTGCGTCCTGATGTCAAGACGGTTAGAGCCAACTATGCTGAGACAATATTGTTCCCAGGACTTAGCTACGGTCATCATACAATACCAGATAAATGGCGAGAGGAAAAACATCATAGTTGCCTCCGCTTATTTACCCTATGATTCTCTGTATCCTCCACCGACGCAAGAACTTAGGGATCTGATGGCGTATGTAGAATCAAGTGGTCTCGAACTCTTAATAGGTTGCGATGCGAATGCTCAACATATTTGTTGGGGCAGTAGCAAATGCAATCCAAGAGGAGAGAAGCTATTTGATTTCATCACTTTAGCTGGTCTTATGACTGCAAACGTAGGTTGCGCCCCTATGTTCGTGGGACCGAGAAGAAGCGAAGTAATTGACCTAACAATCTGTACCCCAAAATTGTTAGAGTTGATTACACACTGGCGAGTGCTAGACGAGGTCTCACTGTCAGATCACCGATATCTAGAATTCAATCTGACTATTGCGGGCGAACAGTCTGCAGTACAAAGACGGAACCCTAGAAAAACGGATTGGGCAAAGTTCAATGAACTTCTTGGCAATAAAGTACAGTTCCCTAGGCGACTAAGGACTCCTTTGGTGCTGGAAGATGAATTGAAAACTCCGAAAGGCACACTTTCAGAGTGCTATGAAGAGGCTTGTCCTATTTCCCGAGGCCAAAACGGTAAAACGGTTCCTTGGTGGAACCGAGAACTGCAAAAACTCAGGAAATCAACCAGGCGACTTCTAAATCATGCTTGCAAAAGTAACAAGAACGAAGACTGGTTAAATTTCGGGAACTCACAACGTGAATATAAGAGGCTCGTGAGGTGCTCGAAACGAGACTCCTTTAGAGCGTACTGTGAGGAACTGGAAGGCGAAAGGAAGACTTCAAGGCTGTACAGAGTCCTCAAAAGGGATGAGTCGGCCAAGTTGGATTCTCTTTGCAAACCCGACGGTACTTTCACGAGCTCCAGACTGGGCTCAGTACAGACCCTCCTGGAAGTACACCACCCGGGAGAACGGGTGAGAGAAGTGGTAGGGGGAGAGTTGATGGTTCTTGCAACCCCTTCAACACGCAAGCGGGGAACTGGAACACTGCGAAAGCGGTTATTACCCATGAAAAGGTGAGAGCTGCCATACTGTCCTTTGAACATTTCAAAGCACCTGGCATGGATGGCATCTATCCGGCAATGCTAAAGGAGGGTATGGAGCATTTAGAGCGACCTCTAAGAAACATTTTTCGAGAATGTCTTACTCTGGACTACGTGCCTTCTTCTTGGCAACAGGTTAAGGTAGTTTTCATACCGAAACCTGGGAAAGATGACTATTCTAATCCAAAGAACTTCAGACAGATCAGCTTGACTTCATTCTTGCTGAAAGGTTTGAAGAGACTGGTGGAGCGTCACATTCGTGGAAACGCACTTAGGTCACACCCACTTAGTGAAAACCAACATGCTTACCACCGTGGAAAGTCCTGTGAGTCTACTCTTCATTCTTTGGTCACAAAGATAGAGGATGCAAGTTTGAATAGTGAATACGCGATGGGGGTGTTCGTGGACATTGAAGGGGCTTTTGACTGCGCGCTTTTTCAAAAACTTTGTGATGCCGCTAGAGCGCATGGTGTTGATGATGCTTTAATTAAGTGGATCCATGCTATGCTAACGCAAAGATTGCTGTGCGCTGAGGTAGGGGTCGATCGCTACCTGACTACGGAGGCAACGAAGGGCTGCCCCCAAGGAGGTGTGCTTTCGCCGCTTCTGTGGAGTATGCTGATCGACTCACTGCTATGCGAACTGCAAAATTTGCCAATACACGCTCAAGCTTATGCTGATGACGTGGCTGTACTTACTGTTGATTGGGATTGATTTGATAGACAGCTGGTGCCTTAGACATGGTTTGTCAGTTAATCCAAATAAAACCACAATGGTTTTATTCACAAAAAGGAGAAAACTGGATGGACTTTGCCTCACTTAGATGAGGGGTACTACCCTTCAACTCTCCGAAGAAGTGAAATATCTGGGAGTCACTCTAGATAAAAAACTTCTTTGGAACAAACATGTAGAGGTAAAGATGAAACGAGCTCTCACAGCTTATGGGCTGTGCAAACGGACCTTTGCCTCGACATGGGGACTCAGGCCTCATGTGGTAATGTGGATATACGTTGCCATCATTAGGCCGATGTTTGTATATGCATCCGTAGTGTGGTGGGTTAAGGTGAGACAAAAAGGATTTCACCGTAAACTAGCCGCACTGCAAAGAACTGTTTGTCTGGGTATCACTGGTGCCATGAGCACGACATACGACGCAGCTCTGAATGCACTACTCAATTTGCAGTCCCTGGATATATTTATTTAAAGCACTGCAATGAGAGCAACTCATAGACTAATTCGATTAGATCTATGGGAAAACAACGGATGTGGGGGGCACAGAGCATTGGAAGAGTTACTGGGAGGACTGAATCCAGTTCTTATAATGCCTTCCGATTCTCGTGTCCCCATATATCTGTTTGGTAGAAGATATGTAGTTACCCTGAAGCATAGAGAGGACTGGGAAGACCCAGAGGAA
Organism: Hermetia illucens; assembly: GCF_905115235.1. NCBI lineage: Eukaryota > Metazoa > Arthropoda > Insecta > Diptera > Stratiomyidae > Hermetia > Hermetia illucens. The sequence goes on along the minus strand of NC_051849.1, from coordinate 5,717,288 downwards.
TGCGTGGCGGGATATACGGAAGTCTTCTACACCGATGGCTCAAAAACAGAAGAGGGTTCTGGAGCTGGAGTCTACCTCTCGAATAAAAACGAGACGTGGGCTTTTCCTTTGGGACAATATGCAACGGTTTTTCAAGCCGAAGTTTATGCGATCCCAAGGGTGGCAAACTGGTTGATTGACGAGCGGTTGAAGGGCAGGCGCATCGCAATCTGCAGAGACAGTCAAGCTGTACTGAGGGCATTGAGCAGTCCTTTGATCACCTCGAAAATCGTTCAGGAATGCAGAAACCGTTTGAACTCTATGTCTAGATTCAATGCGGTGGAACTACTCTGGGTACCTGGTCACTGTGGCATAGAGGGAAATGAAATCTCGGACGCTTTAGCAAAAGAGTGGTCAATCTCCCCTATGCCGGGACAGGAGCTAGCAATTGGAGTATCAGTGGCATTGGCTAAATCTGTTTTCAAAAACTGGGAACAAATTCCCCATAATGACAGGTGGCAGAGCCTAAATGCTGCTCGACACACCAAACTTTTCCTGCCAGAACCCAACATACGTACCGCAAAGTTTATCCTGTCGAAAAGCAGGAGGACTTGCAGGTGTATTGTGGGCATTATGACAGGCCATAATTCACTAGTTGGGCGTATGTTCAGAATAGGAATTACCGAAGATGATACGTGTTCCTCCTGTAATGAGGAAGCGGAATCCACGGAGCATTTCCTATGTGAATGCCCCACCTATGGACGCATCAGGCATCAGATCTTTGGTGCCGATGTTCTCCAATTGCGACTGGTAGTATCACATCCACTAACGGAAATCGTGCGATACGTAAACGAATCCGGAATATTCCGTTAGACGGAGCAGGCGAGTACAATGGGCCAACACGGCCTGAGTGCTCAAAAGCTGTAGCTTCTCCCCCACCATACAAACAGACACACACACACAAGTGTGGCAATATCCAGAGAAATTGGACGTAAGGAAGCAGAATTTTCAGCAAAAGGTGAGGAAAAGCTGCTAACCTCGGTGAGGTCCATACTGAAAGCAGCGGACTTTTCAGTTGGCGGTGGTTGTCATATTAAACTACATTTATGTCTACAAACATAAGAGTTTTCTCGAGACCAATACGGTAAAACGGTTTCGAGGTGGAACCGAGACCAAATGACTTCTAAATCGTGCCTGCAGAACCAATAAGGATAAAGACTGGTTAAACTAACTAACAGCGTGAATATAAGCGGCTCGTGAAACGTTCGAAACGAGATTCTTTTAGAGAACACTGTGAGGAAATGGAAGGTGAAAGGGAGACTTCGAGGCTGTGTAGAGTCCTTAATAAAGATAAGTCGGCCAAGTTGGACTCTCTTAGAAAACCGGGCGGTACTTTCACGAACTCCAGAGTTGAGTCTATGCACTCGGGAGAACAGGGTTCTGAATTGGGAAGAAGAGAACTGGCGGTTTCTGCAAACCTTTCAACACGAAAATGTTGCAAGGGAAATTGGGACACTGCGAGAACGGTTGTTACCAATGAAAAGGCGAGAGCTACTATACTACCACTTGAACACTTGAAAGCGCCTGGCATGGATGGCATTTATCCAACGATATGCTGGCTGCAGCGATAAGACCCGTCTCCTGGCCCACCAATTTTATGGTCGCACCTTTCTTCTCCGACTCCAGTCCCGGGGACAAATGGCTTTAGTTCGAACACGGAGACGTTCTTTGGCCTAAAAAAGTGCTCCCCGCTGCTCAAAACTTCATAAGGGCCCTCATATGGTGGTTGCAAGGACTTCCGAGAATCTTCCACGCAAACCAAGATGTGTGTGCAGACGTCCAGATCCTTGGGGTGCTAGCCATCATCGCAGAATGACGGAATGGCGGGGGTGATTTTAACTTGAACACGGTGTTCCGGAGCAAGTGCAAAAGGCCAGTGGTGGCTGGTCTGGTAACGAGCACAGGGTCGCCGGGGGTTTACCAGCTTTGTTGACTCACTTACCGACAGTCGCTTGATGAGGATGTCCTTCAACTTTGTGTAAGGACACTCTTCGAGCATGTCGGCGACGAGTCCAATCGACTCCTCGCCCAGGGCTACGAACATATGATTAAATCGCAGCGGTGTTAGTAGTGATGCCCGTGAGCGTAAACTGTGCCTTCAGCTGATGCAACCAAGCCTCCGGAAATTTACCCCCGAAAGCGGAATGACTCGAGCCTTAATGTCAATATCAACAGGAGAAAACACAGGAAGCGCCAGAGGCCACAGCCTGCCCAACTTTGTAGTTCGAAAAACCTCGCGCTGGCTCTTGCAGCCTAACGTATTTTAGTTTTATTAAATTATTAAATAATTTTGAATTTATAAATTGGTTAACTAAACATTCTTGATTCGGATGATTTTCCTTGCAATGCTGGCAGGTGGTCAAAGGGTAGTATAGGTCCCAGGGCGAAACGTGGATTGGTACCCACGATGGAGAATAAAACCTGAGAAATGCCTGCTGAACCAACACCAACAGCTCCACTACCAAACCCTATCTCCGCCTCCACGTGGTGACCGCTGGGAGCTCTTTCTTAACGAAAAGCTGCAGACGGAGAAGGATGAAGGCGAGTCCCGCGTGCCTAAAAACGGGACAAACTGTACCAGCCGGTCTTCCAGGTTGGGGGTTGGGTAGGGCTGACAACCCTACACGGAAAACCGATGTTACGGAGCCACGAAAGGAGCCTCGGACAGGATGGACTTTAAAACGACGGACCCGACAACGACAGCGGATTAACGATTTGCTGATTTTCTCATGGAACGTGCGCTCCCTGTACAGAGATGAAGCTGATGAGCAGCTAGCCGGCACCCTGTCCCAATATAGGGCTGATATAACAGCGTTACAAGTGATGCGATGGACAAGGACCGGTTTCCTGGAGAAGAGCCACTACACCATATATTATAGCGGTCATCCAGTAAACCATGTGCTCGGAGTAGGATTCTTAGTCAGCCAAAAAATGAAACCTGCTGTTATCGGCTTTGAAAACATAAGCGAACGGCTATGCACTCTGCGCTTGCGAGGCAAGTTTAGAAATATAAGCCTCATAAACGTTCACGCCCCTACAGAGGAGACTGCAGAGTCGGAGAAGGACACCTTCTACGAGGCAGTAGAACGAACCCTCGAAGCCTGTCCCAGATATGATTGCAAAATCATACTTGGGGATTTTAACAGCCAAGTAGGGACGGAGCCCGTATTCAGGCGATACGTTGGCTCCCATAGCTTACACGAAAAAACAAATGATAACGGACTGCGGATTATTCAACTAGCAGGGTCACACGAAACGGTTGTTGGAAGTACCTGGTTTGCGAGGAAAGCGGTCCACAAACATACGTGGGCCTCTCCAGACGGGACCACTTTCAACCAAATTGACCACGTGTTGATCGAACGCGTCACCTCTCAGCCTTGATGAATGTCAGAACATATAGGGGGGCCAATATAGACTCGGATCACTATCTCGTTGGCATGGTGCTCCGAGCCCGAATAACAATACCCCCTAGAATACCCTCTGACAATCAGGTGAGAGTGAACACTGAAGCCATCCACAACACAACCCTCCGCGACACCTATAAGAGGGAAATGGATGCTGCAATAACTGCAGTCAACAGAGGACCTGGAGATGAAGCATCAACAAATGATCTTCACAATCACCTGACGAACGTTATCATGGATACGGCCACAAACATACTGGGCCCCAGTCGCAAAAGGAGTCGGAACGGCTGGTTTGAGGATCAAAGTAAGCTAGCAACGGAACGGAAGAATGCCGCATACCGAGCAATGTTGCATTCTCAAAGAACGCGGGCACGCGCAGAGGCTTATCACGAACTCCGTCGAGCGGAGAAGCGACTTCACAGACGGAAAAAGGAAGCCTGGGAGAGCCAACAAGTCTGTGAACTAGAAAAGTACAGGGAGCAACCGCACCAGGCGCGGAAGTTTTACCAGCAAGTCAGCAGGATAAAGCCTTATACACCTCGATGCTCATCCTGCCGAGACAAAGAAGGAAATCTGATTTCCGACAGAATGGGAATATTAGAGCGATGGGTTGAGTACTTTGATGAGCTACTGAACAACCAGAACATCGGCGAGTTGGAGGTCCCGCCAACTGAAGACGACGGACAAATACTGCCACCACCAAGTTTAGGAGAAACAGTCCGTGCTATTCATCTGTTAAAAAATCATAAGTCGCCAGGAGCTGATGGAATTACAGCCGGATTGGTGAAATATGGAGGAGACCAGTTACACCAAGCGGTTCATCAACTTGTGCTCAAGGTATGGGATAGCGAATCAATGCCTGGCGATTGGCAACGAGGCATTATCTGTCTCATACATAAAAAGGGAGATATCACACAGTGCAGCAATTATAGAGGTATCACGTTGCTGAGTACTGTCTATAAGATATTCTCCTCTATCTTGCTAGGCCGGATAGCCCCATATGCCCAGAACATCATTGGTCCATACCAAAGAAGCTTCACTCCAGGCAAATCAGCAACAGATCAGATCAGATTTTCTCTGTGCGGCAAGCGATGGAAAAACTGTTGGAATATGGACAATAGTTGCACCATCTGCACTTTAAAGCCGCCTATGATAGGATAGCCAGGGTGAAACTGTACACGGCCATGAGAGAATTCTGTATCCCGACGAAATTAATAAGACTGCTACGCTGACCCTGACCAATGTGCGAGACCAGATAAAAGCAGCAGGATCACTCTCAAAACCACTCGACATCAACAGCGGTCTACGACAAGGGGATGCGATATCATGCGTCATCTTTAACCTGGTCCTCGAGAAAGTGATCCATGATGCTGATGTAAATGCAAGAGGTACGATCCTCTTCAAGTCCACTCAACTACTGGCCTATGCTGATGATATCGACATCATGGGAAGAACCACCCGAGACGTACAAATTGCCTTCATCCAGATCGAGCAGGCGTCGATTGGCGCGAGATCTTGGGCTGCACATCAATGAATGCAAGACACAATATATATTGTGGCAACGTCAGCACCGAAGACGAATCAACCAACAACATCTAACCGCACTGGTCAAACGCGAAGAAGAATAAGGATAGAAGAATACAACTTCGAGACCGTTGACAATTTCTCCTATCTAGGGTCGAAAATGACAACCGACAACAGCTACGATGATGAAATCCGCGCACGGTTGTTGTCAGCCAACAGAGCCTTTTTCAGCTTACAAAGACTGTTCCGCTCGAAACGTCTCACCATAGGGTCAAAGCTCTTACTGTACAAGACTATGATCTTGCCAGTCCTCATGTATTCCTCGGAAACTTGGGTTCTTAGCAAGAAAAATTGCGAACTCTTGGCCGCGTTCGAGAGAAGAATCCTCCGAAGAATTTTTGGCTCCCTACATAAGGATGGACGATTCCGTAGCCTACACAATGACGAAATCTATGAGCAATACCATGACCGCCCGGTTGTGGATAAAATCCGGCTCAATAGGTTACGGTGGGCGGGTCACTTAATCCGTATGGATGAGTATGATCCCACCCGGAAAGTCTATAATTGCAATATCTATGGTAGAAAAAGAAGACAAGGCAGACCCTGCCTGAAATGGAGCGATGGCGTAGGTCAGGACGCCGGACAGCTTTTAGGGATATCGAATTGGTGGACCTCGGCGCAAAACCGGGATGTCTGGAGTTCCTTATTAAGGCAGGCTTAGACGGGATACCGGTTGTTGCGACGTTGATGATGATGAAAAGAAGTAAAATCAGTTCTCACTTAAAAAAACCACACTCAAATATCTGCTGTTACCTTAGTCAGAAAAAGAGAAATGGGTAAGCCGAGTTAAACATTCTTAGAAAAGGGCTTGAGAAAGCTGCCTGTGGAGCCTTCCCCTCGGACACCACCTCGTCGTAGTGTGGGAAGCTGTGGTAATTAACTACTACACTCAGGGTGTCCAACAAACGAAGGAATGTAACTATCCAACTGGCAAAAATTCACGGATTTGGCAGGCTTCACCAGATTCATGTTCCCCCACGGAGAAAGCTGTGGAAGAAGCTCTCCACTTCAGGAGAAAACCTGGATCCGGGGTCTACGGCGTGGTCAGCCGGAAAGGATAGTGCAGCAACTCCCTTAATGAGAGGAACTGGAAACCTGACTACGGCCGGCCTGTCAGTGACACTGTAACCTGGCTCGTCCAAAACCCTCCCGGTTTTGGCTCGGCGGAAGAAAACTTCAGCTGCAAAGGAGAAGGGACTACAGGCTTGCCTGTCAGAATCTTCTCCTCCTCTTCTACCAGGAAAAGCAGCAAAAAAAGAGAAGCTAGTGATGTGGATTTAACTGGTCTAATTCAGGTATGTGGAAACAGACCCTTGCAGCCCGGACGCCGTGAATCTGGGAAGGCTCCCAGCCGACGACAACGGAAGCTGGATGATTGACGAGCGATTAAAGTGCAGGCGCATTGCAATCTGTTGTGATAGTCAAGCTGTATTGGGGGCGTTGACCATTCCTCTGATTACTTCCAAAATCGTTGGATATCAAACGAAAGGTCTCGATTAGTAGATTTCGATGCTAGTCTTAGTTTTGACATTCCTTGAAAAGGCTGGGAGTGCGGGAGAGTGAAAGTGCTGATTTCTTTAATGGACCCATTTCCAGAAACTACTCAACCGAAAAATCTGAAAAAAATCATGAAACTGCCTCTATACAGTGTCCAGGCCTCAAAATATTGTCCATATCGATATCTGCACAAAATAGGTTAGCAGTAGTATATTACTATATTTTTTGGAAGTTGACTAGAAACCCTCCTTATGTTTTTCCTAGGGTTATACAAATTTGCAGCAATATAGATTGTATGAGGCACGTTATACCTGATTTTGATCAAAATCATAATAATCCTAACAAAGTTACAGTAGCTCAAAATTGTCTTTAGGGTGTAAATTTACTGCAACCCTAAGTACCTCATATCAAGAGCTTTCGGTTTCCCGTCTTGTCTTGTTTAGAGAAGGTGGAAATCATTAAAAGGCACTGGCCTGGACACATCAGCGTGTGGGATTTTATCCACCGACTCCCCGCCATGCCCCACGGAACCAATATATGCCTTATGCACAGGGCTCATTCTCAATTTGTCACCTTTCTTCTCAATTTGGCTGACGTAACCGTACTTTTCTCGTCTCCTCTCTCTTTTGCAGTATGATGTAAATGGATGTGATCATAGAGTTGCCCAGACCGCAATCCTCCTCACGTGCTGGTATTCTCCGCAACAGATTTTTTAATGTGACCACCTCTCCTAGAGTTTCCTCTATAAAGGAGAGATAGATTTCGCATTATATGTGTTCGTCATCTCATCTGCCAAAATGTCAATCGTCAGAGGTGGAGCACACCTTTAGTTAGTTTACTTTAGTGGAGGGAGCCGCAGCTCCAAGCACTCATTCCTTCATTAGTCCCATTGTACTATCCCCGATGATCACCAATTCATCGGCCCCTCGAAAATGACGTTCGCAGGCGTTCAGGAATCTGAGAACATTCCCCAAAGACAGAGAGCGTGCAAACTATTCGTTGAAGACAGCCTTGGAAGGTTTCTTCCATGGCGTAGTTTAAGGCACAGTGCATTGTTGAAAGTCCTACTATGGTTTCTTGTCTCACTTCTTAAGGGACGTCAAAAATGCAGCGGCCCAGAGTCCCTTCAGAAGTTCAAATTTTTCCATTCGGGTACATGGATCCTTGCAATTTCCCCCCTCAGAGTAGACTTAGCAATAGTTGGCCGGACGCCAGAAGCTGGTTCTGGTCTCACCATTGTGAATCCAAAATCTTTGCGAGTCAGTCTGTCAGTCTCATTATCAGCGATCGTTGAGTACTCTAACACCCAGATCAGTCGACCAAATTTCAGCAGCACCTGATAACAACTCCACACCAACTAGCCAGAAATGTCGTGCTCCATTTTTGCCGCAAACGTTCTTCTATTGGCAATAAAATGACATATATCATTTTTCCAAGGGGTTGAGCCAGTTCCATAATCCGATTTTCCCAGAACACCCCTGCGCTCGATCCGTTTTCCATGACTAACACGTCATTGAAAATTATTGTTATTCCAAAAGACTCGTGGCCGTTTTATTGGCGGTTTTATTATGTCTGTATACATCCAATGAATCCGTTCTGGTGAAAGTGCCCAGATCTTACCTATCGCGGTCCTGCATCACCAGAGCAATCTGCAGGAATTTTGGTAGTCTTCCCAGATATGTGCTTCCACGTTAACTTGTAGTCGAGATGTACTCCTAAATATTTGACTGTTTGTAGCAGCTGGATTTCCGCCCCTGCTAAGGTAGGTAGTGTATAGAGGCCCCACCTGAAGTTCCTAGTAAACATGACTAGTCCAGTTTTCTTAGCGTTCACCGTGAGTCTATTATGGAGGCACCAACTCTGGATTACAAGCAGTGTTGCCTTCATGAGGTTATACACTGTGTCCACAAACTTGCTGATAACTATTACGGCTACATCGTCCGCGAATGCTTGTGTGAGGACCTTTGTGTCCTCCAAGAGTAATAGCAAGTTGTCCATAACTAGGGGAGAGAGAACCCCTCCCTGTGGCCAACCTCTAAGACACCTGCCTCAATGGATTTCTGTCCGGCCAATATGTGGATCTTTCTCCACTCTAGCATGTGAAGGATCTATAATTGAAGGCGCCTTTGATGACTCTAAATGTGCCTAAGGAGTAGTCTCTATCGGACATCGCCTTTCAATCTTTGCCGTTAGATCATTGAGTGCAGTCTCCGTGGATTTATCTTTCTGGTAGGCATGTTGCCTTCAATGAAGTGAATACCTAGGGAAATATGTATCCCTTATGAACCGATTTACTCGTCTTTCCAGTCCTTTTAGCAGAAAAGGAAGTTAGACTGATCGGTTGGAAGATTTTTGGGTCTGCGCATGTGGGTTTCCCTGGTTTGGGAATAAACATCACATCACGCCAGCCCTTCCATTACTTTCCATTCCATTTCTTCCACGTTGAATAAAGTGGGTCCATTATCCAAATAAGGGGTCTGCAGATCGGTTCCTACCGGATACTAAACTAGTCTCGATCCTCCGACATTGATGTTGGAACTTCCCCAGCGTATGTGGTGGGCGTTGACATCACATGCTGTTATTACTCCCTTGCCTTTACTTTTGGCATATTTATAGCTCTGATGAAAGTTCCACTGGGAACTTCTTCTGCGTCATAGGGTAAATATGCAGAGCACCATAGTATCTGTTTATCTCCCTGTTGTCTTTTTTTGGTTAGTTTAGACTTGTGGTGTCGCAATTAGGTCGTTAACCAAAGTAGCCTGGAAGTCTTTTGAGACTACCATGCGGGAGCGGGATCGATCACTTCCGTTGGGATACAACAGGTCAGCATGTTGGAAATTTAGGCCCCCGACTACCCCAACAGCAACCTAACGTTCTTTCATATGGTATATAAATATCTTGCAGCTATTGGTCCAACGACTGATAAGTGCAGTCACCGCTTTACAATGCTGCAAATTTATTTGGGAAATGTGGCACCTCATCTACGCTTCAGATTAAGATGCCGAGGGCTGCACGTCTCATTCAATGGTTTTAGGAGCCGAAACTAGTATCGTGACGGTCCCTAGCCCGTAGTAGAGCGGCAGTCCAATTGTTCCCGAACTTTCTTAACATCGGGTTCGGGAACGCCAATAGCTCTCTCCTGTTTTGCTGCCTAGTAGCATCTAGGTTGAAGGTGTTGAGGTTATTCTGGACACTAAGTTGCTCCAGAACCCCAGCACCATTCCGCTCTTCTTTTGGAAGCCAGAGGAAAAACTTTTTTTAACGATAGTGGATCAGAGACCTTTTTCAATGTTAGTCATGTACCCTGCCACACATCACTGAAGAAGGAGCAATACTGCCTGGACCACTCGTTTGTGTCTTTGTCGGCAAAATGTAGCCGTAACATGGATTAGGGTCGTCATTCAATACCCATCCATCGGCTTCAATAGCCTTGGCTGCAAATGAAAGCCTCGCTGTTACTTTACAGTCATTTCACCCCAAATAGTTGGGATCGTCAGAAGACCGCTGCCGCTTTGGTTTGCTCTTAGCCGCAGATCATCCTTTCCCTTCAACGTTGGCAGTTTCCCCGAAGGTAATTTGCCCGGAGGTAGTTTACTCGAAGGCTTTTTGCCCGGAGGCATTGTTTTGCCCGAAGGTGGTTTGCACGGAGGCTGCTTGCCGCCCGAAGACAGATGACCCGTACGTAAGACTTCAGCCTCAGCAAGTGGCGCCGGTTGGAGCCCGGGGTCAGAAGTGCTGCCAGAAAAGGACTGCTTTGGCTCTTCCGTTAGGGACTGAGTCCTAATAGGGTTGGTTCCCACTTGAATAAGTGGAGAATCTGAGTTTAGACTCAAGTTCTCCCTCGAAGAGTTTAGGGTTGCCTCTTCGCTCCGGGTTGGATCATCATGATCGAAATGCTATCGTTTTCTTTTGTATTTCAGGCTTTTAATTTCTTCACAGTTGGCTGCAATTGTTTTACTGGGAAAACAAGTCGATCTCGACAAAGCCTTTTTTTGCCGACAGAAGGCTAGTTGAAACTGGGGGTCGTTATATCGTAACCTTTAGAACTCGGAAATCAGACCTTGGCGTGGGGTTTTGATTACCACTTAGCTTCAGGAGCCATCTCGGGTTTGTCGGAGGATCCTCCTTACTGGGGTCCCTAACCAAGGCGAGATAGGTAATCGTCGAAGGAGAGCTGCCCTCCTGCAGACTGGACTCAGTTTATGAGCGTTAGATGAGATATGAAACGCCTTCCATCAAACTGGGACTGCATAGAGGAAGTTCGAGCTCACAGCCCTGGCTATATGTAACCTAGAAGTATGCCTTAGCCTTCCCAAGGCCATACACGAGTTGCTTGTAGCTGGGCTTCTGCCTATCATCACTGCCAAATATTTGATGGTCGGCAAGGAAGTGATGATATAATCCCTAATTTGAATGCGGACATAAATTCTTTTACGGCGCTTGGTAATGAGGACCGTCTCCGGAAGTGTCAGACCAGAACGGTCAACGGTCAGCCAACTCTTAACAGGTGCTTTGCTTGAGTATAACACAGCACCTTCGTGACACTTTGCGACAACAACCCGTGCTATGTCGTCGTCGCACCCCACTACCGTGGTCTCCTCCAGAAATGAAAGATTACGTACATCATTGGATATGATATTTCATAGCGATGGGCCCAGTACAGAGTCCTATGCAGTTCCCTTAGAGACAATATATTCTTGAGGTCCATTATCAGTGCCAGAGAATCTTCTCGCGCAAGTAGTGAGATAAGTATAGGGCCTACAAATAAGTTCTGTCGGTTTTTTGTTTAAATTTGAAGCTTTATTGTGAAAAATTGGTTATACATTCATTGTTCAAAGTATTGCCCATCGCTAGCCACAACTTTCTTCCATCTTTCAGGCAATTCATAGATACCATCGCGCCAAAAATTGGCCGGCTTGGCCGCTATCCACTCGTCGAGCCATTTTTTGAGTTCGTCGTAATTGGAGAAGTGCTAATCAGCCAGGCCATGACCGGAACAAATAGTAATCAGAAGGAGCAATGTCTGAAGAGTACGGCGGGTGGGGTAGGACTTCCCATTTCAACGTTTCTAGATATGTTTTAACGGGCTGTGCAACATGTGGACGAGCATTGTCATGTTGCAAAATAACTTTATCATGCCTTTGCTGGTGTTGCCGCCGTTTTTTCTTGGGTTCGCGGCTCAAACGCATCATTTTGCATCGGTAGAGTTTGCACGTGACCGTTTCGTTTGGTTTTAACAGCTCATAGTATACCACACCCAACTGGTCCCACCATATACACAGCATGATCTTTTCACCATGAATATTCGCTTTGGCCGTCGATGATGCCCGACGCTTGTGATTATCGTCATGGATCCACTTTTCACCGCCAGTAACTATTCGATGTAGAAAACCCTTCCTTTCTTGTCGTTGAAGCAGTTGTTCGCACGTGAAAAAACGGCGTTCGACGTCTCTTGGCTTCAGTTCATACGGAACCCAATTTCCGACCTTTCGGATCATTCCCATTGCTTTAAACGGTGGGAAATGGCTTGCTGAGTGACTCCAAGTGTTTTTCCAAGTTCTTCTTGCGTTTGCGATGGATCTTGGTCGAGCAATGCCTCTAATTCTTCATCTTCAAAAATTGTTGGCCGTCCGGCGCGCTCTTCGTCTTCCAAGTCAAAATTGCCACTTTTAAACCGTTCAAACCACCTCTGACACGTTCGGTCACCATAAACTTCCACCAAAATGAGATGACTTTCGGTTGCTTTTTTCTTCATATTGAAATAATGAAGTAGAACTCCCCGCAAAAACACATTATTTGGTACAAAATTGGCCATTTTCGTTGATGAAAAAAGTATTGTTGTTTACACTTCATTTAAATAATTTATACTGACGTTTGTGCCTATTGACAGTAGCTTTCCGATGAATGTTTGGAAATGTGCATCAATTGAACAAAAAACAAGCTACGCCATCTATTGTGAAAACTTATTTATAAGCCTAATAGGAACACCAATCGTCGCTAGCGACTTTCGTACAAAATTCCAGTTGACCAAATTGAATGCATTCCTCACATCCAGGGTCACCACCACACAATATTTGCTGGTAAAACCCCTTCTGTGAGTTGCATTTTCGGGCCAAACCAGTAATCATTTTGATGGCGTCAATGGTTGATCTGACTTTACGGAACCCATACTGTCGATTTGAAATATCTCTTTGGCTCTTGTCGACCGGGAAGAATCTATTATAAATTACCCACTCCAACATTTTCCCCATAGTGTCTAGAAGACATATGAGTCTATAGGACGGTAGTTCACCTTCAGGTTTTCCAGACTTAGGAGGCAGTATCGGCTTCTACTTGTTTCATAATGCAGGGAAGATCCCCTCGGACATGCATGTTCGAACCACTCCGAACAGGTGAGATCGATCAGGGGCAAAAAGGGGGTTCATCTCCGCAGATCAGGTGTCCTACCCTTTTGTTAAAAAACATCCAAGGGTTTGAAATAATAAAAACTTGTTTTTCATATTCGCTAATGTTGATTTTTATTTTGCAAAAACCGATATTTCGGGAACCACTTGTTTCCTTCATCAGTGCTAACAAGTCCTGGAGAGACTGGATGGGCAATGGCAAATTCTCTTCTCTTCACCCGAGAAAAGAGGACTTTTGATGGCGACCCAATGCTCATCGATGGTTACTTAGTAGATCTTCCACCATCAAGCGATACTGGGTGACACTAGCGTAGAAGTGCGGACTCAACACGCAAGTAAAAGTTAGCGACCATCAGATGGTGATCCTTTTCGAAACCGATATCAGCTCCTCTTTGGTTATTCACATCCAAAAGCTAACACTGCTGTTAACCGTGAAATGGTCGACCAGATTGCTCTTATAGCGTTGGTCAGTTGAAACACAATTGACCTTATGGATCTGTGCTTGAATCGTGTGGCACCAATGTCGAGCCGGTAAAAGTTCCAGAAATCCACGAACATCTCACCATTACCGTTACAGTTGCCAAGTCCGTCCTTCTCCATCACATGTTCGAGCTAGGTGTTGTCAGATCCCACCTTGGCATTCAGATCAGCCTTCACGATCACAAGGTCACCTTTAGGAAGCCTCTCCTGAACTGCGTTTAGTTGCTCATAGAAAGCATCTTTTCCGCTATATTGCAAGTCTTCGTTGGTGGATAACATTTTACAGTTGGGGTGCCCCTTAATCTGGTCCGGAATTTTGAGTGAGAAGTCTTTCAAAAACCGGTTCCCAGGTCAAGAAAGCTTGATTTGGCGTAGAAGTCAGGAGCAACCTGACATCGGAATCGCGCCCTATTCTACTTAAATTTCCAGACTACAAAAGCACAAGCGTGGCAAGAGGAAGAGGAGTACTCTCCAGAGTCCCACCATTTTACTTCGCTTAGGCCCAGAATATACAGGTTATACCGCTGGAATTCCTGGTCAAGCTAGAGAAAGCTAGCATTCTAAGGACCTTCGCTACCGTTGTCGAGGAGAATGCCCACATTTCGGAATCCAATCATTGTCCGTTTTCGATGGACAATGGTCTTTGGTGTGAGGTCAGTGCTTATCCGAGACGTTGTTGATGTTATTTTTTAATATTCAGCACTATCCTTACTTTCAGATGTATCTAGTTCAATAAATTAATACAAATTGATCAAATTTTATTCCAAAAAATGCTTAAAAGTTATTTATTCCTGGCCCTCATTAGAATCATACTCTAAATTACAAAGCGTCCTTTGTCATCTTTCCATTCGCCCAGTAATCTGGTGATTCCTTCATCAATTCCTCATATTTTGGCAAGTGGATAAATAAAATATTTTGACAATAAGTAAACACCGATGTCAGTTTATTTTTTACTAAAAAAACTTAAAATTTTTGTGTCAAAAATAGATACATATTTAAGAGCAACAAAATGGATAATGACCGCCCAGAAGATATCACGAGCATAATAGGATCTCACGTAAACAGTTTCTCCTAATTTTCCAGTCTTTCCTACAGGACTTTCCTCTCTTGCAGGGAACTACTTATATGTGGCAGATTTGTAGTAAAATTTTTACATATAATCTCTCCAGTCCGATGGTTGGTCAAATCGACGTACCTTGCAGGAATTGGTTCTTGGACGCCTTGGAACGATGCTCGGATATGGTTTTCCTTCGTCCTGAACCCAAAGTGCATACCTGGCTTTTTGATCAAGTAATGAATCTGCGCTTTTACATTTTTCCTCGTGGTGAAACTTCCATAACAACGAACCCCCCTCATATCCGCATGCATCCGGAAATGCTGACGAAGTCAGATTGCAACCATTTGTTCGTCGAAGCAGCGAAGGACTATATTGAAATTGCGCCAAGATACAGCATGTGTCTGGAGGACAACTTACATTATGTGACGTTTCTGAAAGCCCTTTTTGGGTTATTCACAATTTATTTGATATGTCTTTTCTTGCGAAGTATATTTAGAAGGAAATGGTGGAGAATGCCTAAAGTAGAAACCTTCAAAAGGACCCCACTCACTTCAGAAGAAGAAACATTGGAAAGGAAGATGCGTTGGTTGAATGATCGAAGTCTAACACGACAGAAGTTCGAGGTGAATCATTTCAAAATCGAGAAAACCAACGCCAGGAAAATCTATTGTGATCCCCCAACAATAGCAATAAAAGTGAAAAAGAAGCATCTTTCAGAAGCCCTATTTTCTCTGGTAAAGACAGATCCTATTGTGGATGAGCAGAGGAATGGGTTCTCCAGGAGTGAAGTTACTAAGAGCAGGGGCTACGCAATACACAAGCTCAATTTATTTCTCAATAATAAAACCTATTGCCGTGTGGTGTTGGATATAGGTTACGAGGAGGACGACTCCGACTCTGATCCTGGTACGCGCTTCTTTAAAAATGGAAAGAATTACTCAGCAGGCGATCAACTTTGTTCTCAGTCACGGTGCAAGGAAAGTACTATGGACGAATCGGCAGACACTAGCTCAGCTAGCTCAATTAAGTATCCTTGTGAATATAGCAGGCCCAGACGGTACTGCAGTAAGTACAAGCACACTTACCTCCAATCGATAGGCTGGGGAGAGCGCGGAACATCGTCGATTCCCACCTATCGGGACTCATTGACAAGGAAAGATTCCTCGAATAGTGTGTCAATTTTGCTGCGAAAGGACTCTCGCATTTTGAACCGGAAAGCATCAGATATGCAAAGGGGAAGTCGGAGCAGCACCCCTAGTGTATCCGTGGAAGCATGTATAGGAAGTACCAGAATCACAAAAGTCTAGAAGTAGTGTAAAGTGCGAGTCATATTTGTTAAGATGTTTATCTGTGAAGAAGAAAGATATTTGTGGTGAAGACAATGTATTGAGACGTGAGGTAGTGGATTGATTGAAGGTTAAAACCATGTCACTGCGCAAAACAGTTGTATCTTTAGTAGGAATCGGTGTAATATCAATATAATATGTAAGAAGATGAACGCATCAATAATAAGAGAAATTTTGTAAATCCCAAAATTGGTAAATATTTTCAATGGAATTTCGGTTGCCAAACCAGTCCACATGTTGTAGATTGATGACAGTCGCGTAAGAGCGAGTATCTGTTCACTGAGTAATAAAAGTGAATGATCAGTTGAAAAGAAAACAGTCATGCGTGGCCGATGATTCCAAAGACTGGTTTAGTGGAATAAAAATGGTAGACAATAAAATAATTCTTGTCACTTAAAGTTATTTAGATGTTATGAATGAAGAACTTAAGTGAACCAGGTTTGGCGTTTCTTTAAATTTGAGTAAATGAACTGAAGAACGTAAAATGACCTGGGGTATCAGACGAAAATAGAGACATGCAATATTGGTAACGTATTTCGTAAGAGAAATATAGGTAATATGGGTAAGGCCGTATTCTGGTATGTCAGGTGCAAAAAAGGAATAATTTACTTTGGAATGTGCATGATGTGAGCATATGTCAAATACCCTTGCCTAACTCAAAATACAGATACGTAGATGCGAGGTTTCTCAGTGTGTTTCAAACCGCCTGAGGAATTTTCGAACCACGTTGTATTATTTAAAAATAATTATGGAACTCCTTAAGTAAGCGGCTCCCTCAGTAAAGAAGATCCTCCAGGAAACGAGAGGTGACACCTGAAGCCAAGCGGTAATCAAAACCCCAAACCAAGGTATAATTACTATGCCGACGACTGAATGGTCCCAGGGATTAAGATGTGGCCGTAAATGGTAAGCTCTGGATACCATGCGGCCCCCAGTTTCAACTAGCCCTATCTCAGCAAAAAGTAGCCCTGTCGAGATCGACTTAATTTGGCCAATGAAACTGAGGCATGACAGCCAATTATGACAAAACAAAAAAAACAAAAACCTTTTAAAAAACTACAATTAAACCTCGATCGTGACGATCTAACCCCGAGTGAAGGGACAACTCCAAGCTTATCGACGGGGAACCTAAGTCTAGACTCAGATTCCCCACTTACTCAGGTGGGAACTAATCTAATTGGGACCCAGTCCTTAACGGAAGAGTTGAAGCATGCCCTTTCTTTCAGCACTCCTGACCTCAGGCTCCAATCGGCGCCACCTCTTGAGGTTAAAGTCTTGTCCATTGGTAAGCACCTGTCCACGGACAACAAACCGCCATCGGGCAAATCACAACCCACGGGTTATACCGAGGTTGAGAGGAAAGGATTTTTCGGAGAACTTGCGGCTAAGTGGAAACCGAAGCGGCAACGGTCCTCGGACGATCCCAACTCTTCGACACAAAAGACAGCAAAGAGGGCTCGGCTGGCAACCGCTAGGCCTTCATTTGCAATCAAGGCTATCGAAGTTGATGTATGGGTCTTGTATGATGACTCTAATCCATCCGGTTACGATACTGAGCAGTGCGACCAGGTTAGGAAGAAACTCCTCCTAGCTGTGCATCCTCGCAAGGCATTAAGCTTTGCTTTGAGTCGGTTGGTGTATACCGTAAAATGTTACGGCTAAACTTTGCCGACGAAGACAAGAACGAGTGGCTTAGGCAGTAATGGTCCTTCCTCAACGACGTGTGGGAGGGTGCGCGACTAACCCTGGAAAAGGTCTCTGAGCTGCCATCGTGAACAAGGTGCTTCGTCTGGCTTCTACAGGAAGAGTGGAAGAGTGGTTGTTCCATAACCGCACAACTTGGTGTGCAGAATAACCTCAACACTTCCACCTGGATGCTGTTAGGCAGTAAAACAGGAGAGAGAGCCGACAGGCCGGGAACTTTCTCACCAACGGCGTACCCGAACCCAATGTTAAGAAGGTTCGGGCAAGAGGATCGAGACTACTGGATTATCTAGTGTGTGGGTGTGTGTGTGGCGGGGAAGAAGCTACAGCTACTGAGCACTCAGGCCGTGTTAAACCATTGTACTCGCCAGCCCCGTCTAACGAAATATTCCGGATTCGTTAACGTACCGCAGGATTTCCGTTAGTTGATGTGATGCTACCCGTCGTAACTGGAGAACATTGGCACCAAAGATCTGATGCTTGATGCGTCCATAGGCGGGGCATTCACATAGGAAATGCTCCGTGGATTCCGCTTCCTCATTTCAGGAGGAAGACGTATCATCTTGAGTAATTCCTATTCTGAACATATGCCCAGCTAGTGAATCATGCCCTGTCAGAATGCCCAAAATACACTTGCAAGTCCTCCTGCTTTTCGACAGGATAAACTATGTGGTTCTGCCAGGAAAAGTTTGGTGTATTGAGCAGCGTTTAGGCTCTGCCACTTGTCATTATGGGAAGCTTGTTCCCAGTTTTTGAAAACAGAGTTAGCCAATGCTACTGATACTCCAATTGCTGGTTCCGGTTCCGGCATAGGGGTGATTGATCCCTCTTTTGCTAAAGCGTCCGAGATTTCATTGCCCACTATGCCACAGTCACATCTCGTCGAGGGCAACCTTTCGTTGCTTCCGTTGTTAGGTAGCGATCAGCATCCACTTCAGCACACAGCAATCTCTGCATTAGCATAGCGTAGATCCTCTTTATTAGAGTTTCGTCAACACCATGCTCTCTGGTGGCATCGTAGAGCTTTCGGAAAGGTGCACAATTAAAATCTCCTTCAATGTTCACGAACGCCGCCATCGCGTACTTACCTTTCAGAGTTGCATCCTCTGTCTCTGAAACCACGTTGGTAACGATGTTGGTTTTCATTTAGTGGGTGCAACCTTAGCGTCGTCGCGAATGTGACCCTCAACCAGTCTTTGCAGACATTTCAGCGAAAATTATGTTAGGCTGATTTGCCTGAAGTTCTTTGGATTTTAATAGTCATCTTTCCCAGGCTTCAGTATGAAGACATCCTTTACCTTCCGCCGAGAGGGAGACACGAAGCCCAGAGCCAGATATCCTCAAAAAGTATTTCTTAGAAGTTGCTCTTAGTGCTCTATACCCTCCTTTAGAATCGCTGGGTAGATGGCATGCTTACCAGGTGCATTGAAGTGCTCAAATGATAGTATAGCAATGTCGTTCGTCCTCTCGCTCATTGTGGTTCTGAGTTTTGGCCGACTATAAAAGACAATGAACGGCGTCTAGCGGTAATGGAGACGAAGATGTCCGAAATGAGGATATCTGCGATTGATATGGGGTTGCACCAATCGTGGAAGAATTGTGAGAGAGGCGTCTCTTTGGTGGTATGGTCACGTAATTCGCGTTAACAAAAATTCGATCTGGACATCGAAATCGATGGTAAATGACCAAAAGGCCGCCGAAAAAACGATGACTTGACACGCTAGATGGTGAATTAAAAGCCGCGAGCTTGCATTCGGATCAGGCAGTTAATAGAGCTAAATGGCGAAACCGGTCAAGATGGGCCGACCCCGCTTGTGAACGGGACAAAGACTCAAGAAGAAGAAGAAGAAGAAATGATAGTATAGCAGCTCTCGCCTTTTTATTGGTAACAACCTCTCTCGCAGAGTCCTAGTTCCCCTTTGAACACCTTTGTGTTGAAAGGTTTGTAGAAATCGCCAATTCTCTTGTTCCCATTTCTAAGGCCTGTTCTCCCGGGTGGTGTACTTTCAAGAAGGTCTGTATAAACTTAACTTCGGAATTCGTGACTCATCCTTATTCGCCTCAGGAAATATGACAAGCTTCTTCAAAGCCCTCTAAACGTGTGCGATTCAGAGTTTTCAATTGATCATCTATTGCCAATTCGTTTTGCTAAGCTTGCGTCTTTATATTGCAGGCTGTTCACTGCAATGGTTAGACTAAATTCTATGTAGCGATGATCTGAGAGTGAGACTTCATCTATGATAGCACTCGCCAGTTCCTCTTCTCTAACAACTTTGAAGTACAAATTGTTAGGTCAATTACTACACTTTTTCTTGGCCCCACGAACGTAAGGGTGCGTTCGCGGTCATCAGACCAGGTGAAGTGATAAAATCAAATAGCTTCTGTCCTCTAGGATTGCATTTGCTACTCCGCCAACAAATATGCTGAGCGTTCGCATGACAACCTATCAAAAGTTCAAGGCCACTTGATTCTGCATACACTACCAGATCCCTTAATTCTTGCGTCGGCGGAGGGCACAAAGAATCATTGGGTAAGTAAGCAGAGGGAACTATGACGTTTCTCCTCTTACCATTAACCTGGTATTGTAAGTTGAGTTGACCGCAACAAGGTCCTGGGAACAGAACTGTCTCAGCATCGTTGCCTCTAACAATTTTGACATTAGAACGCAGGCCTTGGGTCTCGAGGATCTTTCATCGAAGAAGATCGTAGTCCCCTTGTCTGACCCAATACCACAGACTCCGTTGAAATAAAACCATGGATCTTGGACCAGAAATATATGGAACAGTTCTGCAACTTTGGCAGCCTTGCCTCCGGTAGATAGGAAGAAGCTTTGGTATGTTGCATGTTAATTTGACCAACTCTTATGTTTGTAGGCATAAGTGCAGTCTAACATGAAAACCTTCGCTAACTGAAAAGTCTGCTGCTTCGGTGTGGATCTCGCCGAGGTTACCAGCTTGTCTTCGGCTTCCGTCGAACGTTCCGTTTCTTTGCGTGTGATTTCTCTGGATATCGCCACACTTGGTGGTGTAGCAAAATCCATGTCCTCGTTGCTAACAAACTCCGCCTTCTTTGGCAGTGCCTTACGTTGTCATCGGCTAGGAGACCTCCAAGGTTCATGGTGTCCGGGGTGCATGGATCTATTTCCACATACCGACGTTAGACCAGTTGCATCCAGATTACCAGCTTCCCTTTCTTTCGTTTCCTGGGTACGGGCGGAGGAGAAGGTTCTGACAGACAAGCCTGTAGTCTCTTCTTCTTTGTGGCTAAAGTTTCTTCTGCCGCGCCTTCCTTTCCCGTATTTTAGAAGAGGTAGGCAACAGTGCCACAGACAGGCCGGCCGTAGTCGGGTTTCCAGTTCCTCTTATCAAGGTAGTGGCTGTACTATCCTTTTTGGGCTGACTGCACCGTAGACACCGGGTGTACGTTTTCCACTGAAGTGGAGAACCTGTCTTTCACAGATTCCTCCGTGGGGGAGGTAGGTAGATAGGTAGGTATCAGTGGCCGCTCCGAGGAGCCCAATTAGCGCTTTGGTGCTCCGTTTTGATGACACAAACTCCTAAGACCGTGACTGTTGTTATGGGAGCAGGGAGGCAGAGTCCAGCCGGTTCGGATCTTCAGAGCCACCCCGTAGCATTCACGGAGGAAAGCAGCTCTCTCACCCTGCAGCTAGAAATCTCTCTGAGGTCCCCAAAGAATAGTTTACCCAGTGTCCGCAGCCTGACACGAGCCAGAGCTGGGCAATCGCAGAGAAAGTGCATGAGGGTTTCCCTTCCTTCTCCGCAGCTTCGGCAATGCGAGTTGTAGGGTATGCCAAGCCTAGCGGCATACTCCCCTATGGGCCAATACCCCGTGCAGACCGCCGTAATCTTGAATGCATTTGCACGCGTCTGGCACAGGAGCTCTCGTGATCGGGCTATGTTATAAGCGAACCAAATTCTCCTTAACTTGGCACAGCTTGTAAGCCTTTGCCATCTCATGCCCGCGGCTGCTAGGTAGTGCGAGTAGACTCCGCCCCCGACAGCTGCCAGCGGAACACCGACTGTATTCGCCGAGGGACTGCCAAGAGCAGAGCCTTGCCTGGCCAATCCGTCAGCCCGCTCATTCCCCTCTATGTTCCTATGCCCGGGAACCCAGAGGAGAGTGACCTTGAGCGTGCCGGCCAGACGGTTGAGAGCATCTCTGCACTGCTCCACCAGCCGGGAAGATGTCGTCGTTGAGTACAAGGCCTTGATGGCTGCTTGGCTGTCGCTCAGAATGGCTATGTTACGTTTGGGGCTCGAATCAGGCTCCAGCCATCAACAGACTTCCAATATCGCCAGTACTTCCGCCTGGAATATATTGGCGAAACCTGGGAGACCATACGACTTGGATACACTGTGTGTATTCGAGAAAACCCCCGCGCCGGCTCCATAGGCTATGCTCGATCCGCCCGTAAAGAATAATGTGTCATAGTCTCGCAACACGTCGCCGGTCTTCCACTTTGTCCTGGTTGGAAGGCCCACAGCAAAGTTTCTCGTGAAGTTCAGCTTGCGTGTGACATAGTCCGTGGAGGATGCCCAGATTTCTCGAGGCATTTCATCTAGGATGTAGCTGTGGCCGTAGGACTTCGCTGCCCAGCATCCGGACTCACATAGTCTGACGGCACTGCACGCTGCAACATATTTGATGTGGAGGTCTAGGGGGAGGAGATGCAGGCGTACATTGAGAGCATCTGCCGGGCAGGACTGCAGAGCCCCCGTAGTACCTGCACACGCGGTTCTTTGAATCCTATTAAGCTTCGTTCTATTGTATTTTTTCTTCAAAGCCATACAATAGGGCCGTACGTCAGGATCGGACGCACTACAGCGGTGTTCATCCAGAGAACCAACCGCCCAGATACTTTACATTGAGGAAAGAACCAATCTTTGTTCATTCAGCCGTGGTAGATGGAATTCAGGTATCCTTGTCTTGGTGGTGAACAGCATCAGTTGCGTTTTGGTTGGGTTTATGCTGAGTCCACATCTTGCGGCCCACAGGCACACCTTTCGCAACGCTCCTTCCATGATGTCGCTCATAATGGACAGAAACATCCCCGATACTAATATCACCAAGTCGTCGGCATACGCCACCACCTTCACCCCGCTGCTGTCCAATGTACGTAAAATTTTGTCCATTACTATTAACCAGAGAACCGGTGATATAGCACCACTGGTCAAGTGGTTGCCTCCCAGATCGGACTGGATTATCCTGGTACTCAGCATGGATATAATCCAATGATACCCCTCCAATCCAATACCGGTCCAAGCTTCCCTGATGGCGTTGGTACTGACGTTGTTGAAAGCTCCTTCTATATCCAAGAAAGCAGCAAGGGTATATTGCTTGTACTGCAGCGACCGCTCAACCGTGCCAATTACCTCGTGGAGGGCGGTTTCTGTGGATTTTCCTTTGAGGTAGGCATGCTGGGACTTAGAGAAATGCGTTCTCTCCATAATCGTCCTTAAGTGAATGTCCAGGACACGTTTTAGGGTCTTCAGCACGAAAGAGGTCAGGCTGATTGGTCGGAGGTCCTTCGCGGACTCATGACCACGCCTGCTCGCTTTCGGTATGAAAACCGCTTGTGCGCGCCTCCAGGACTGCGGTACGTATCCTAAAGAGATGCAGCTCCGGTAAATCTCAATAAGCCACGGCACAACCCTTTCCTGCTGCTTCTGTAGCATGACTGGCATTATGCCATCTGGGCCTGGAGATTTGTTTGCGGAGATGCTGTTTATAGCCCAGCCGATCCTATTCTTGGTAATTACCGATTTGATAGTCTCGCATAGCTGGGGTTGCCGCAAACCCTCCAAGCACGGTTCTGACTCACAGTCTTCCTCGCTGAAGGGAAAGTGCATTTGAACTAGCAGCTCCAAGGTTTCGCTAGACGATTCCGTCCAGGAGCCTTCCGACTTTTTAAGGATAAGACAGAATCTTACTGAGCCTCGCGGATACTTTCGATATTTTGACAATAGTCCATCCAAGACCACCTCTTGGCGGTCCTGATGGCCGACTTGTACTTCTTCAGGCAGTCCTTGTATGGCTGCCTGTATTTTTGCCTGTACCAAATGTTGAAGATTTCTCTGGTCAGCTTCCTGAGACTAGAGAGATCTTCGTTCCACCACGGTGGCAGGGTCTTTTTGCTGTACTTAGCAGGGCACGAGACTTTAAAGGCGGTATCAAATGCCTTCTCCAGAGCCTCCACCTTTGACTCCAGTTCCTCTGTCGTGTCAATCCTACCAAGTTGCGCACCGGAGAGTTTCTTCTTAATTACCTCATCAAACTTTCTTCAGTCGATCCTCCTGGGGTCTCTAGAGGGCTTGGAGACCTCTGCGGCGAGATCTAGACTGAAGAGTATCCAACTGTGGTTAGAATCCCGTTGTCGGTTATTAGGGTGATATCAAGGACCTCCTCCTAACCGTCACAGTTCTCCGAGCAGGGGAAATGGAAGGTTGGTGTACTGCCCCTGTTACACACCGATAGATTTGAAGTAATAATAAAATCAAAGAATGACTCACCTCTTTCGTTGATTTCGGAGCTGCCCCAAAGCGTATGCATTCGCGTCGCAGCCTATCGCCAGGTTGGCTTTCTTTGTAGTTATGGTGTTCGTTAGATGCTGTAGTTCTTCTGACGGAGCTGATTGGTCATGAGCCATGTAAGCCGAGGAAATATACACGTTCTCTGCTCCCGCCTGGTCCAGCTTGACCACAACTAAGTCACTGGAACTCAGAAAAGCGTGCAGACTCTTCCTCGCAAGAATACATGCTCTAGGTCTATCCTGATCAGCGTCTCCTGTGCTGTGGAATAAATTAAAATATTTGCTTTGGAGCCCTTTGATGGTTCGGTCGCTTCCAACCCAGGGCTCCTGTATTAATGCGCTGTCGATCTCTTCCTCTAAAAGGAAGACGAGCAGATTAGCCGAGGCGCACTTCGAGTGCTGCAGATTTATCTGCGTTACCCTCAGCATGATCTGCTTGCATGGAGGGTTTGTCAGCCCCCGTCGGACCGTCGATCGTCATCTCCTCCAACAGCTCGTTGGCGGCGTCGATTGGGTCTAGGTCGTCGTCCGGTTTTGCAGAGCGAAACACTTTTACTTTGGCATTCCCGACTCCGAACCGCACTTTATAATCGGCCTTTTTCGATGCCTCCAGGCACTCCCCGTTTATGCGGAGTAGTACAGGCTGGCTGTGTATCTGAGGTTCCTCCTCCTTGATAATAACCCAGTCGTCCATGAGAATCCCGGGGTTGTGAAGGCGCAGGAAATAGACGAGCTTGTACTTCTCCATGCGGATCTTCGGCAACCAGATGCGAGCGGCCGGTCTCCTGCGAATCTCGTCGTAAGGGATGATCTTGAGCTTAACGCCCTCCCAGGCGTCGCTGATCTTAGCGACACACGGATCGAGCAAGTCCTTAGAGAACTGGTCCATGCAAGCTATTACGTGGAACCCACGGACCACCTGAGATGAATCAAAGTGGGGGGTGAGTCCCGAATATTTGCCTCCGGTCTCTAGGAGATGCTCATAGACTATGCCCGACAGCCTAGCCTCTGACCACTGTTCCACACCTCCAGCGTTAGTTTGCCGCTAGCAGAATTGCCATCCGCAGCGTCACACGTAAGTGACTCCTGGCCACGTCGCTAAAGGGCTTCGCAGTACGTAGCCCGCCGGCTGGAGCTTGCTGTACAATTTCCTTCGGATGTTGTTTAGCGTCTGCGCTCTTGCCCACTCTGCTCCGCTTCTTATCTTGTTCGACCTCGTCTTGAGATCGATTGCATAGAGCGATGGGCTTCGCCTTCTGCTCGTGAGTCAGACGTTTCCTATTGTATTCATCAACAATCGCCTGGTATTTAGCGAGGTCTTTTTCATCCCGCTCGTTGACAGTACCGGCCTGCTTATTCTTGGCAATCTTGCCGAGAATATGCATGGCCTTCTGGTACTGGCTCTTGAGCAGGATACCCGTGGAACTTGGCTTCTTAACTGGTTTCCGGCGACCGACATTCTTGTCGATTTTCGCTTTCGAGGGATCCCCCGACGCTGAGGGCTTCGGGTCAGAAGTACTATGTCTGGTACTCGCTACACCCAGTTTGACGGCAGTGGATTCCAGGCTGGAAGCCACTAGTCCGTCTGACGCCTCGCTCCGGGAGGTCCCTGCGGTTGGTTTCAGCACAACGGTGCTACGGCTGGCACCGACTGTATTGCTCTCGACGGCCACTGTCTCCTGGCTGGAAGCCAGCAGCTCGTCCTCCGATGATGCGCCTGGCATCATCGCCTCCTCTTCTATCGTCGTTTTGGTTTGTTTTTTTATAATTGAGTCCATGTCTTGGTCCCACGAGTAGTCCGGGAAGAATATCCACCCTGGCTGGCCCGGCCACCAGGGTAAGGGTCTTATTTGAAACTGAAGGTGCCCAAGGTATTCAGAGTTCGCATACTAAAGACCAAGCTCCCCATTGGCCACGCAGCCCTCGGCGTATGCTGTTCCACTTTGGCTTGGGGTCCTATTAGAACCTTCTCAAGTGCAGGGAGGACTATCCCCGGGCTGTTACTTCAGTCCATCCCCCCGCCAGATCTACTTGCCCCTAACACGTGACCAGCAGACAAGCAGATCCTCGTCAGTTGGATGAGCCTACTTCCAGCCCGGCCCTACACAGTCTTGGCCCGCCCGTAGACGGTTTCCAGCGGCCACCACGCGGAGGTCGTGTGAAGGCTTGCCGAATTATGCAACTTTAACCTGAAGCAAACTTAGTATAGCGGTACGAGGGAGTTTTCAACAAAGCAGGGTTTTGGTGAGTAATTTGAGAAGCATTGGATCTCCTGATTCATTTCAGCGTGAACTTGGCGAAACTCATTCATCGAAAGGGTGATAATAATTATCTTGACAAGGTTAATTGCACTCCAAAATATTCAGATATTGCTCTTTTAGATAAAATGCCGGGAAATGCTTTTTCATTGCAAACTTGCTTTATTCAAATATACAAAAAAGTCTTAAAGGCTATTTACAGTAAATTGTTATTAAAATAATGTGTGCGCAATTCTTGCCGTTATCTTTTTCAGGGAAGATGCATTCGGTACAGATATTTCGGGGTAACATTTTTTTTTACTATTTTCATAGTCTACTGTCCATTATTTACTATTTTTTATCTTTTTCCGGTTTTTATAGAGTAAATATCCTTGTAGTCTTCGTTGCAGCATGTCCACTTTCAGAGCAAACTAGACATCACAGAGCTCATCGTCAGTTTATATGCTAATACGGCAGTTGATTAAAGAAATATTCATAGCAATAAATTCGATAGCGTTTATAATAAAATCTTAGATATAGCAAAATTATTAGATACAGAAATACGCTCGGCTGGTAGTTGTTGGTCTTGATTTGCAGAATATGCAGATCTTCATCTTTGAAATCTTTTCATATCCTTTGTAGTTGTCGTTGTGTTGATAGTAGTATTGGGGGATGGATTAGATATTATTTCTTTAAAATTAGTTGTAGCGTGGTATGTTGACTGGTCGAAGTGATGGAGGGGTCGGTATGTGGGCACCTTCGGCACGATATCCGTTTTCATCAGCGATGTAGGTAATAGTGTAGACGACACCATCAGGTCCGGTATATGAAAATGATCCCTGTTTGACCTGAAAGTAGGGGAAGTAACAGAATGTAGTCAGTAGAAAATGTTGGCATATTTTGTCAAGCGAGATATACATATAGATTTGAAATACAATTTGTAGGGGTTCATCTCAGATTCTAAGAGATCTGGTTCGCAAGGTCATCTCCTTCATAAATTTGTATCGATCGTTCTACTTGCATTCCACATTTGATTCCACGTTTCGAGATAATTTGTAAAAGCCTCAGTGGAATATCTTTAGTTTCTTTTTTTAAGAAAAAGCTCAAATTTTGAAAAGTTTAATTAAATGTATCTTTTTCATGCAGGTAGATTAAACTAGCTCCTCCGTTAGATCAAAGCTTCAAAATAGCCTTGGAAAGTTTCTTTGGATTTTATCCTTTTAACTTCTTTCATGAAGCACCACAGAGCGCCGACAGATACGCAAAGTAGTTGTGAATTTATCTGACTCCAACAAATGTTGAATATCTTTTCTAAGTTGAAAGTGAAATCGAAAGACATTGAAAGTTGCCTCATTTGCATTTCAGTGGTTATAGTTAGAACATAGCGAGTTGCTGATGAGCTTCTATAAAACATGTGTTAACTTAGGCAATTCGTGTGTGTAGCTACTATCTAGATTCTTGAAAAAGATAGCACCAATGAATTATGGGTGAAGTGAAAAAATTAATAAAGTTAACAGTTGAAAGATGGTGGTCATGACTACGAATGACTTGATTCAGGGAAGGAGTTTTTTTATGGCCAATAGATACAGATTGTAGTGCTGAGTATCTAAAGTTATATTACTAAAGCACTTTTCTTACACTTATAGGTAATATGGGAGTTGGCTAGGACTGTCTAAGTAAAAAACACGAGTACATACCTGAGCTTCTAATTGGGTTCCAGGGCTCTTTAAAAACCCGCTTTCATCAGCACGAATACCATTGCTTGTCTCATAACTTCGTGAAGTAAAACCAAATTGCAATCCAAGACGAAGTAGCCAACGAAGGTCCGCAAACATGCAATGAATCAAAGAAAACACCAGAAAGTGAGTGCAATGAATAGACCGCAATCTGTAGTACTTATCTCCTATTAATTGGCCACAAAAAGTTCAAAGATTCACCACGGAATCTCTGAATGGTGTAGGAGTACTTACTTGTAGACGTACGATCCGTCTGGATTAAGGTCATAGGCTTGCCGGAGAATAACTGCATCATGGTCAGCCGTTGTTCGCAAGATCGGTCGAATCTGAGCGGATGTGATTGCAACAATTGCAGCTGAAGCACTCATGAAAAAGATTGCACTGACCTTTAGAAATGAAATAGAGAAGTTTATTGTTATATTGGTTTAATAGCTTTTAATTTCAAAGAAGAAGATTAATTTAATTGAAAAGAATAGATGGTGCTAAACGTTAGAACCAGTAACATTTAATATAAAGTAAATTGAGTGAAGTTCGCGGCAAAGTTTTCATTAATGTCATGGTCAAATTCAGGGAGGAGGGAGTAAAATATTTTACTTGCTACAGCAATCATATCCACAAAAAACCGCTAAAGCTTGCTATTCTAAGTAGGCTAATTTCTCATTGCAAGCTTTTCAATGAATTCAATCAAGCTTTTTCTGAGAATGAATGAATTATATCTACAAAACAGCACTTTCTAAATGAGCGAGAACAGCTATTCTATTAACACGCTCTTGGTTATACCAGTTCGGATTAATCTTTCTTGCTGCACTTTGCACCTGAATTCAGGCCGAACTGATCAGTTACCAGACACGTTACAACGTTGAATTTGAATTTATTCACTGGTACACTCTGAAATTCCATAGAATGTACGTCTAATCTTCAAAACCCTATTCCTTAAATTTTCGGTGATTATATTTTAGGTCTATATACATGGTTTCCATTTACCCTCTGGCGAGATATAGCGCGTCAACCACACCATCGCTCATAGTTACTTGGTATGCGCTTGAGCTCTCCTCGCGATTTGTTGAGATGCCTGCACTCTTCCTCTATTGTTCTGGGCCAAGTACCCTTGGGACAACTCACCCGTCACAATGGCGTACCCAGGAATGCAATTGTCGTCTCTACTTAATATGTGACCTATCCACCGCCCATCTTAACCCTCCGATCACAGTGCAGATGAATGCCAGGCCCGTGCGCCGACCAAGTGCCTCATTTGAGAAAATATCAGGCCAACGTTCACTTTTACTTATGCTACTCCTGGAAAACTTCTCGACAAGTGCTCACCAGTACATCGCGTTCGAGGTAGTTGACGCTACTTGCCGGCGTGAACCAACCCGACGCTCCCCCCCTGCCTGTGGAATGTCGCGAGGGTGAACATCGGGAAATTCGGCGAAGCTCTTGGAGCAAGCAAAGTCGCGCTTCAGGGTGGTAGCGTTGCTGACACTGTCGTAAACTCAGTGAAATGACAAGCCCTCAATATACAGGTGGACGGCAGAAATTGCCGATTTAAGGAGGGAGTGTTAGAAGCTCCACCGTTTGGCACAACGTTTAGACGAGAACAAGGGGGAATGCGCCATAAAGGCACAGTATGGATCAGAAATAATCGCTATAAATAAAAGCAAAGCTCGTGACTGGCAGAAACTGGTCAACGAGGTGATGAGGACCCTGGGGACTTTGCTATAAGCTTTTCATACGGAAAATCGGTGCTCTGTGGAAGCTTTGCCTACTAAGTACCGACCGCATTGTATGGGCATTATTTCGCAGACATCCTGTGCGGATTGATGTCAGTAGCGCGGAAAGCGTCAAGGATTGCCCCCTTTTTACAATGAGAATGCTCGAAGAAGCGGTTCTTACCATGAAAAACAAGAAGGCTCCAGGTCCTGAAGTTTGAAAGCTGGTGTTCTGTCAATAGCCAGGTATTCAGTATCTGCTTCAAGAAGGGCATTTTCCTTGTCGCTGGAAGCTGGCCATACTCGCGCTGATCAGCAAAGGAAAAGGAGACTCAGAGTTGCCGTCTGCAGTTCGGATTCAGAACAGGTATATCTACACTGGATGTGGTTATTGAGGTCGTGGATGCGATTCATCGAACCGAACCACAGAGCCGCCGATCTCGACATATAGTGCTCCTCATAACAATTAATGTCAGAATTGCCTTTAATTTCGTAATATAGACAGATATGCAGGCACATTAGAAAACTCATTACACGTGTGAAGCTATCTCTCGCGGATATTGAGGGATTCTCTGGAAAACCGCTCCTTGCTCTATGAGATGCTCGAGGGCCAGAGAAGAAAGGAAATTACGTCGAGAGCAGCACATGGATCTATCCCAGGGCTGGACCTCTGGAAAGCTTCCTACGATAGTCTACTGAGACTCGATATGCCCGAAGAGTCGCAAGTGGAACTTGTTGCCAGACGCACTATTGAACAGGCACACACTCGGCATATTGACATGATGATTGGATGGATGACTGATCATGGTTTCAGCCTTTCGCTGGGAAAAACTAAAGTAGTCATCTTGACCAGAAAGGGAATCCCGACTCTGCGTCCCGTATCGGTGGGCGAGTTGGCTACAAAGGCAAAACCAGCGGTTAAATACTTTGGTTTAATACTCGACTCGAAGATGAGCTTCTTCGAGCAAATCAAAGCAACAGCGGGCAGGGTTGCAACTAGAGTCTGGGTCTTGAGTCTGCTAATAGCGAATGTTGGGGGCCCTACATCTATTAGGAGACGTCTTCTTATGGGAGCAACGCAGCCGGTTCTGCTCTAGGGCGCGGAGGTATGGGCTGATGCCGTCGACAAGGAGATGCACCATAAGCGCCTTGCTCCAGTGCAGAAACGGAGAGTTTTGCGAGCGGCCTCTGCTTATCGCACTGTCTCAGAATCAGCCGTGATGGTGATTGCGGGAGTGATTTTCGTTGCCCTCCTTGCCAAAGAGCCTAAAGCTATCTAACGCCGTAAGGGTGAAAATTTAAGAGTGGTGGTTGCTCGTGAAGAACATCAAGCCACCCTTATCGAGTGGCAAATCTCTTGGCAAAATGAGCCAAGACGCCAAGTCATCGACGATTTTGACCCATGGCTGAATCGAACGCATGGTGAGGTTGATTACTTCCTTACCCAACTTCAAAGCGGGCATGGAGGTTTTCAGTGTTACCGGTACAAGATTGGGAAGTGCGAGCTTCTGAGTGTGTGTTCTGCAATGGAGTGGCGGACGACGCTGAACACACCTTTTTCTCTTGTAAAAGGTTGGGACGGCTTTCGTCAGCAGCTTTCTACAAACACAAGGGAGCTCTCTCCAGACAACATTGTCATAGAATGCTGAAGAGCGCTGGCAACTGGTGCCGTGTTGCACATTATGTTCGAGCTCTTTTTATTGCGAAGAAGATTGAACTCAGTCGGTGAAGGATCGGATGACAAGGGGTTCCCAGAACCGACAACTTCCTTCTACCCCTCCCCTCCTGTTGGTGAAAGAGATTCTCTGACTTGAAGGCCCCTAAAGCCTGGAAAGCGGGAGGGCTAGCTGAAGAATGTCACCGATAACAAGAAGAAATAATATCGGTCACAAGATGCAACCTTGGCGGACTCCACTTTGTACCTCAAAATCGTGTTCGATTTTACCTCGGTGCAGCACGTGACATTGCGTGCCATCGCTACAATAATCAGGATCAGGAGCACTTTTCCAAAATGATCCGTAGAGTGGTAACGTAGTGAATGCAGGAGAATCCGGAGCGGAAACCAACTTGCTCTTTGTCGATCAAACTTTTGAGATGTCTTTTGATGGGCGCCAAGATTATTTTAGCTATTATCTCTGCAACGGCAGGGAGCACGTACTCAAACCTCCAATTGTCGCATACAAAACAGGTCCCCTTCTTTGGAATCTTGACGATTATTTCCTTCTTCTACTCTCTGGGAAAGGTCTGAGCTTCACAAAAAATCAACAAATCCGCATTGACTGCAGGTGTAGTGACAAATATTTCCGTCAAACCTAGGGACTTTACTCCGATTTAGTAAATTGATTGCAGAAGAATGGTTTCTTTTGCGCTTCGAGGAATAGTCCGTATCTGCATGTTATTATAACTGGCCATTTTTTTCACAAGAGGAGGAACCTTACCGGATCTGATACGGTTAAAAACCGCGGTGAAGTGTTCTTGCCATCTCTTCAATTGTGCGTTACCATGGATAACTAGTCGACTGTTAACGTCCTTCACAAGACCATCGGAAGATTTGTGAACACACACAAGTTCACTTATATACACTTCAAATTATTGATTTCTGCGGCATCTTTTGCTTCCCTGATCAGCGCAATAGCAAATTTTCTCTTGTCACGGCGTACGTAACGCTGAACTTCTCGGGATTTCGTTCGTTATGAAACTTTGGGGGCGTCACGTCTGCCTTTAGTTGCAGTGGTCAATAGAGCTTCTACCCCTTTTGTTCTACGATCTGCTCCCACGATTCGGTAGTCAGCGAGACGCCTTTTCGGACGTGGCCGATGATCTGCGTAGCTCCCGAGAAAAAAACATTTTATATGGCAGCCAGATCCCCATCGATATTCGCAGGCAGGTTACTGAATATATCTGCCTTCAGATCGGCAAGACAGCTCCCCTATTGTTCAGTGACAACTGGGTCATAAAAGCGGTCGATGTTGAACTTGGCGTGTTGGAGATCCCAAACCTGAGAATATCAGATGATAACCCCTTCTAACCCGATATCAGCGCCTATCTTGTTACGCACATCCAGAAAGCAACTGCTAAATCTACTGCTGATCGCGAAGTGATCGATTTGATTGCTCGTACGGTTTCGGCCAGTTGAAACACAACTGACTTTATAGCAGGCTCTACGCTCGAACAATGTGCAACTAATGGCGAGGCGGTGCAAGTTATGGAAATCCAAAAACCTCCCACCGTTATCGTTAAGGTCGCTAAGGCCATGTTTCCCTATCACATGTTCGATGAAGGTGTTGTCAGAGCCGACATTGGCATTCATATCATCCATCACAATCACAATGTTAACTTTAGGGAGCCTCATACTTGGAGGATGCGTAGGTATTATGAGAAAGGTCGTTTTTTTTAAAGATATGTTAACGTGCCATTCAATTAGTGTTAGAAGCAAGGCTTGCATCAAACCATTTCAGTGTTAATATGGTTTATATGTTTGCCTTCTGGTCACTCCTTACTCTACATTTACAGAGTGACACCATGCTGAGGAATAGAAGGGCAGAAGGACTTTAATGCTAAGAATATTTATTGGGGATCCAGGCTGATCATTCCCAAAGGAAGAGAGTTGTAGAGCGTGCTAGCCCGAGAGACCAAATTTGACATCATCTTATCTGGATAGCCCAGTTATTAGTCTGCAGATCGATAAAAAGTGCGGGATCTGGTTGACTTTGGTATTACTAAAAATGTGACCCGGAATTTTCGGACCACTCGCCCGTCATTATGACACTTGCGTATAACAACCACTGCAAGTAGGAAACTAGCAACCAAATATAGCGCTGATCCTCAAACCAACACTACCTTGAAAACCATAGGTGAAGTAGACTGAACCCTGTTGAAATTCAACGAAGTACTAGCCGTGGCTGAACAGCTCTCTACCCCACGCCCATGTATCGCAAATCTTCCAAAAAATAGTCCATCAAATAGCATACTACAGCTGGTCCAAATCAAACGCTAGTTGAGAAGACACTGACAGGTTCACAGTTCTCCAGACCTAAAAAACCAACAATTAGCCGGAGCAAGTGAATCACTCTAAGACGCAATTAAGGATCAACGGGAACAGGAGTTACAACGCTACTTAACTACGAGGTTTATCGCCTACTGCATCATCTGAGTTTTCCCTGTGAGAAGCAACAAGAATGTTGAAGAGATCTGCTCAATACGAATCACCACTGTGGGGCAAGAAGCGGTGCCGAAAAAAGGGCGCCATTTGCAAAGACTTATCGCAGATAAATCAAGTCATGCCTTCCAAAAATATCTATGGCTATGCCGAATTCAGCGCTAAACAAGTTGCTCGAGCTAATCACGGGAAAAATGTTGGAGGAACTTCTCGTCTATTTCCCCAAGGCTTGAAAGGTTTCGGAAATTACAATGATTCCTAAATGTGGGAAGGAACAAACGTAGGTTACTCCCTACAGACTCATAAGCGACATCCTCCCGAAGGTGTTCGGAAAACTATTTCTTTAAAAACTCTAAAATGGAAAATTAAGTAATTCCTCAACACCAGTTTGGCTTTTGAGAGAAGCGTGGAACAATCGAACAAGTTCACAGAATCGTCCTTAAGATAAGGGGTACACGGGAGGGTTGAAAGTATTGCTCGTTCGATTTTTTAGGATGTCTTCTACAAAGTGTGGCTGAAAGGTTTAGTTTTTAAAATAAAGAAGCTGCTTCTAGTCAATTTTTATGGAATTTTGGAATCTTTTTCTATGGAACGCAAATTCTGACTGAAACACAAAAGCTTCGCGCCTCGCGATTACAACATACAAGCTGGATTCCCTCATGGCAGTGTCCTTGGGCCGACACTCTACCTCATCTATGCCTTGGATCTACCAACTGATCCTAACCTGATAATCTCTACGTTTGCAACATTTTAAGTATCCTCACCGATCCTCAGGTTACATCAAAATACTTACAAATCCATTTAAGATGAATTGAAAAGTTGCTTACAAAATGGAATATGCTCATGAACGAAACTAAGTGTTGTCACGTCATTTTCACCCAGCACCGACAAAACTACGCTAAGGTCTCAATCAATAGTGTAATAATCCCTCAACAAAATGAGGTACAGTACTTCAATTTGCACCTGGATAGACGATTAACAAGGAGAAAGTACATTGAAACGAAGGGATTCCAAATGAAGAAAAATCCGTGTGACAGACAGACAGATGGCCGTGAGGGCGAAAATAAACCGCGTATATGTGTACAGCTGTTACGCTCCACCAAGTCTGACACTGTTCAAATTCGAGAAAATGCTGGACAATCTTGTTCTCTACTCAAGAAGTCGTAGTCCAAGGGTGATTGCTGGTGACTTCAATGCTTGGGCCCGTGGGGGGTCTGCCTCAATCGTAGACTAAACCTTTGTTAGCGCTGCACTGGCACATGGTATGTCCTGGCACGTCAGCAGGGACTATACCCACAGCGATTAAAAGGTAATCTTCTTTGAGCTATGGGTGAGACCATAATGCCCGAAACCGAGAAAGATGTCAGACTGGTCTGCTAAAGCTGTGGATGAGCAGAAAGAAACACTTTTTCAATAATGTATTCCGTACCGTTGGTGAGGAATATATCTGAAGTTTAGCTCTAAGATTTGAATACTTATTGTCAGTTTCTATTCTGGACCAAATCTATCGTTAAAAAAAATTCATCGAATAATATTGTATTCCCCTCTACGTGCCGAAATCATATTTTCCTTCTCCTCCTCCTCCTACGATTCTGTTACCATACGTGTCCTTCCGCCAAACGTATGTCCCTTTATCATATCGTGTGTATAATTTCCCTGCCCAAGCCCGCCTTCTCTGTACGAAGATTTCTTTGACAGATTATCAGAGGCCCTAACCGTTTTGTTTCCCTCACTTCCTTTCATCCTCTGTGGTGACTTTAATCTTCCTATGCTTTCCTGGCCCGTTACTCCTCGCCTTCCCTCCCTCCCTAATAACTCGACCCACCCTTCCCTTCTTCTATCCACTTTCATGTACACCTGTGGGGCCCTCCAATTTAACCTTTCTAGAAACCACTTAGATCGCACACTTGACGTTGTCCTCTCTAACCTTCCTGTACGTTATCTTTCCCAATCCCTTCATGCTCCGTCTGACGTTGCCCCTGACGCCCATCATCCAGCTCTCGAGTTCGATGTTCAGATATCCCGACTGCACTATCCTGTCACTCGCAAGCCTACCAAGTTCAACTTTCGTAAGGCGAACTTCGAAGGTCTGAACTCAGCCCTGGCATCAATCAACTGGGTCCCCCTGGTCTCTCCATTTACATGTGACCAAGCACTCAACACTTTCTATACCATTTTATCTGATCTTCTTCCTTGTTACGTTCCCTCCTCTCCTAAGTGCTTACGCTCTTACCCCGTCTGGTTCACCACTGAAATTCACAAAAAACTACGTCAGAAACAGACTGCGAGAAAGAAGTTCCTGTCTTCTAGAAACGTTGCTGACTTAGCTTTTTTCAAATCCCTTCGTTCTTCTGTCAAATCCTTAATACGTAAGTCCAGACACGAATATTTGTCCAGCGTGGAAGACTCACTGAAGCGCGGAAATCTGAAACCTATATTCGCAACTCTCGCTGCCCTGCCCAGTTATCCTCTCCGTCCATTAAATTCTCTGGCTTCTCAGCTAACTCCCCCCAACTATCTTGTGATTTACTCTGCCACTACTTTTCGTCAGTCTATGTTCATCCCCCTCCTCCGAATCCCTCCCGATTGTAGATGTAGCCTGCCCCGCATCGCCTACCATTCCCCTTCTTACCCCTATCCTTGTCGAATATCTCATTGGCGAACTTGATGCCAAGGCCGGACTAGGCTACGATGGTCTTCCAAACCTCTTTTTGCTCCAAACTTGTAAGTCCATCTCCCTTCCCCTATCTGTTATTTTCAACAAAAGCCTTGAAGAGAATCATTTTCCCAGCTTGTGGAAAGAGGCTCTCATTATCCCCATTCACAAAAGTGGCGATCGTTCGCTTGCCGAGAATTACCGTCCCATTTCCCTCCTCTCCTCCTGTTCCAAAATCCTGGAATGATATGTCAGCGACTGGTTGTCCGCCCACTTTGGCCAACACATAGTGAAAGAACAACACGGCTTCGTTAAACGTAGGTCCACTGCCTTCAACTTTACAAACTTTGTCGCCAAATGTCTAAATTCACGGCAAGAAGTGCATACCATTTACACTGACTTCGCGAAAGCCTTCGACACTGTAAAACACAAGATACGTCTATCCAAACTCTCGTCCCTAAACGTTCCCATGCCACTTGTTTTATGGCTTGCCTCTTACCTTTCCAACCGATCCTGCCGCGTCTCTTTTGACGGCTGTACTTCCCGCTCCTTCTCCCCCCCTTTTGGCGTCCCACAGGGGTCTATTCTGGGTCCTTTGCTGTTTTTGTTTTTTATTAACGACCTTCCTCCCCTCCTTACTTGTCCCTGTTTGCTCTATGCAGACGACCTTAAGCTGTTTTCCGCAATATCGTCGCCTATGGACTGTGTTTCCCTTCAGGATAACCTGGACACTCTAGTTCGTTGGTGCTCGACTAATGGTTTAGCGCTAAACGTCAGAAAGTGTCACTCTATTGGCTACTCCCTAAAATCCTCACCCACTTCTTTCTCCTACTCGCTTGACGGACATTCCTTATCCTGCTTAAATTCTACTCAAGACCTCGGAGTCACTTTCGACAATAAGCTCCGCTTTGACACCCATTGCCTCAATGTCATCAATCAAGCAGCAAAATTGTCGGGCTTTATTCTAGGCTCCTTAGCTCTCTTCAATTCCCTCGTAAGGAATACCCTCGAGTATTGCTCCGTGATCTGGTCACCCTCCTGTAACTGTGATTGTCTTGCCCTTGAAAAGGTGCAACGTAAATTCACCCGTTCCGTCTTCTTTAAGAAAAGCTTCCCTAGTGTGGATTACCCCTCCCGCCTCCGCTTTCTAAACCTTCCCTTCCTACAACAGCGTAGATCCTATCTGGATCTATGCACATTCTTTAAACTTTCCTCGGGTCTGATAGACTGCACCGCCGCTGACGAGATCACCTGCCGTCCTGCGTGTTATAACACACGTAACCCAGATATTTTCAACGTGCCCTTCGCGGAGCTCGAAGTCTATTTTCATTCCCCGATTCCCAGGCTTTGCCGAAATTATAGCTTGGTCCTTTTAAATTCCCTACTTTAAGTAGTTTTAAACGTAGGATAAATTTTTTGCTTTCTCCTCCTCCTCCTGAGGACAATAATTAATTGGAATTCTCTCTGTTTGTTGTCCGTTAATTAAATAAATAAATAAAAAGGATGTGTAGCATTTTCTACAAATTATTGCAACCCCCTTTCTTTCCCCACCTTATAGTTCATCCAGGAACCATAAAGTTATACAATAATATGGAGTATAATACTGGAAAGTTTGGTGGAAATCCCACTAATTCGAACAAGGTTATGTTAGGTTAAAATTGTTTTTTTTTCTTGTGAGATTACTGAACCCCAAGAGGTAAAAATATCACTATCGCAAGGTGCAAATCTACCTAGGGTGCACCCGAATAATTAATAGGTGTACTCATAAATGCGCAAGTGACTCAGAATTAAAATCAAAAATAGTAGAATAAAGATTTAACAAATCCTCCTTGAATAACTATCTTTATCTTTATCTATCAAGCCAGTAACTTGATTAGATAATAATGGTTTCGACTGGTCTTTGTATTCCTCGAGAAGATTAGTTTCTCATCAATCTACTGAATCTTTGGTTCGTTTGTTCGTGCAAAAGATGATCCGTTCGTTTTATCTGTTTGAAGTAGATATGTATCTAAACATAGGTATAAATGTAGATGGCTACTCTATAGAGGAGTAGAACTTGAGGTGCTAAGATAAGACCTCTTCACATCCATTCCCATGTCTAACAAAAACTTCAATTATTAACATTCGACATTCAGAATAATTAATCGATTATATCGACTCAGATACAAATTAACGTTTCTAAGATTGCATAAATTCCGCGAATGTTTTCATCTTTAACTATTCACGCACTGTTCCTTGTGCTCTGGGAGCTTACGAAATCGTTTTAATTTATGATGTTTGATTATTAATTGCGCCTATCTTCCGTGCATGGCTTATGGGATTGTCGACGATTTGCATTAATATCTTTTATTAATAATTTTCGGGATGGCATTTGCAAGATGACATCAGATGAGGAGGCATATGGTAATGGGAGGAATTCAAATTGTGTAGATTTTATGGGATTTGGTGAGAAGGTGCAACGAGTGTAATTAAGTTGTCTAAAATATTGGAAATTTGGATTTGAATTTTCCATGTTTGGGAAGTTGGCAGCTAATGACTGTGAATTCCAGTTGCGTTAATATAAGATTGGCAAATGCATCTCTGGAGTAACTGAGGTGCTATGTGAAATTGTGGTAGGTGTTTCAATCAGTCAAAAATGTGAATCTTTGCTTTGCGAAAGCTATCTTTCAATTACTCAATGTATCTATTTTCTGCTATTGATTCGATTCTCGTTCTATTTGATCTTGTTATAATGGAAGAGGGTTTAGTTTGAAATGATTACTGGTTATTCGAAGATTTAGTGTATGTTGTACGTTGTGGGTATGTGGGTTCGATGTTACATCTAACTTTGGGTCTACATAGGAAAAGTAGAAATCTGAGTAGCTATTTAGGTATGATATTACCAAGGAAGCATGAGGTACTTCCGAACGAATGAACTCTTTCCAGAAGATGTCTTGCCTTCGTGGATACAGAATCTTACTTCAAGCTCCTACGGTGGTTTGCAATGACTAACATAGTTCCTCGTTGAGTTTAAGGACGGTTCCCATAAATGCAAAAGGGGGACATCAAATTTTTTCACCCAATATAATCATGTGGGATATCAATTGAAAGGTCTCAATGAGTACTTTTCCAAGCTGGTATCATTCTGATGGAAAAGGTAGAAGTTTGGGGGCTGAAAAGTGATCATTTCTTTCATGGACTATTGTTTGAAACTACTCAAACTAACAGTCTGAAAAAGGTCCCGAGACTACCACTATACGGTGTTTAGGCCTCAAAATATCCTCTATATCGATACCTATTTAAATAAAGTTAATAATGGTTGGTAATATACTATCTTTGTGAAAGGAATATTTTTTAGAAATTGACTGGAAACTCGCTTAAATTTTTCCAAGAATCAGACTATAGAATATGATATTACCAAGTTTGGTGGAAATCGGACTATTACTAACAAAGTCTCCTTTGTACAAATTTATTGCTGCCAAAGACTTGTTTAAAATAGTAAATTGTTTCAGCACCTGAGCGAGTGTGACGACTTTCGCAACCATCTTCTAAAAATTTTCGATGCTATTGATCCGCTTAGTAATATTAAAGTATCTTTAAACGACACCCTACTGTGGATATTATTCCTCTGCAATTTACTGACAATTCCGTATCTTTGGAGTAAAGTTTTATTTCTATGAGAGAAGAGCAAAGATAGAGACCCAACACAGCGAAAAGATAAAGTTTTCATAATTAAACAATGGAATGGTGTCGACGTTCAGTCTGACGGCTCATTAAAAGTTTTAGTATCAAACCTTGATTGACAGTCCCCACAACTTGAAGCTGACGGAATAACTGAGGAATGGCCCGAACTCTGATCAAATCTTCCACTCTCTTTTTGGGCAGAAGCAATCTTCACTGCGAACTGCATCCGAAATCGCTGACTTTTGTTTCACTGAATGAAGAAAATCCTCTCTTTCCTTTCTAAATGTGGATGGAACAGATTCCGGACGTTAAAGACTTTCAAGAATTTGGTTCGTCTATTTACCTAGGAATTTAAATTGAACCAAAATGAAAAAAGGTGCGCTTCAAGGCTTCGCTAGGGGTTCTAAAGCTTTCAGAGTTTGGATCCCTGAGGAACACTAAGTAAAAATGTTACCTTAATTTAATAAACATCGAGGGGCTGACTAACATTCAAGATCTTCCCTTCGGAAACCACCATATCGTGGTGGGTGAGCCGGTAGTAGTTTATTATGACACTAAGGGTGTCCAAACATGGATATCGACATAAGGGATTTAAACTCTTCAAGTAGTAAGAAGTCACAGATTTCGAATCTACCCGCGACTATAAACAATCATGTCACGGCCGAAGCGAGGATTTTGGAGACCTCACCACATGCATGCTCCCCTATGAATAAATCTGTAGAAGGCATTCTCTCCGACGCAATGGAAAGCTAGCATTTAGTGCTAACGGCGAAGCTTACCAGAAGGGAAAGTACGGAAATTCTCAGTTTGGATGACACTGGGAATCCGATAACGGCCGGTCCATCCGCGGACAACTCAAATCTACCCGCAAACGGTAGACGAAGGCTCGGCAGAAGAGAACTTTGGCCACTAAGGAGGGAGACTACAGGTTGAATCCTGACTGTCAAAACTTTCCCTTTCACCCTTACTAGTAGAAGAAAGGGCAGCTGGTGACGTGGATGCTACTGGTTTAACACCGGTATGTGGTAATAGACCCAAGCGGCCCGGCCACCGTGAACCTGGAAAGGTCCCAAGCCATCAGAGGTACAATTTACTATCCTCCAGGAATGTCTGTGAAAGAAAAGGATGGAGACTAGAACGAAGCCATTATTTAACAATCAAGGTTTTCGCGATGGACTTCTCCTTTTGGAGCGCACTGATGAGGTTGGCTTAAAGTGGCTCCAGTAGGTAATCACGGCTTCGAATTTTGGCGGTCGGCCAAAGTTTACTATTGTGAACACTGAGCTACGGAGGACAAAAACGTGTCGGGTGTTGGTTATCGGGTCCCAGAAGCAAGGCAGACGACATCATCCACGTTTTGGAATATCAGGAAACTGTAGAGCATCATTTTCTTTTTGAGAGCAAAGAACAATGATGGTTTTCGACTCACATAAGATAGAGCAAATTGCAGCATCTTCGGTGCACTTTCCTATAATAGAGCTGCACCCGGAGGATAGTGAATACACCCTCGTATGGGGTTCGCACTGGTGAAGGGTCTAAGAGTGAATCCTACCTGTGCTCTCTTACACCATTTACGGAACAGGCGGAAGAAACGGAAGCTAGAGACGTGAAGGAAATTGACTTGATGCCAGTTCGTGTGATCAAATCTATGCAAACCGGACACCGCAAACCAATCAAGGTGCTAAGTGGAAAACAGACGAATGCTCTTCGGGATGAGATGAAACCATTCATGGACATGGGAACTGCAGTACCTCCAAGTGCAGCTTTTCTCAGAGAAATCAAACACGAGGGATCGAAGCTCTGACGGTACGATATGGTGGAATCCTCGTCACATGTGTACTGCGGCATAGGCTTCTAACAGTATTCCATTACATATTAAACAAAGATTATGTCCAAAAGCATAAAGATTGGTCAAATTAACCTGCAGCGAGGCTGACAAATGCGCTGACAATGCGCTCAGCATATTTAAGGGCAGTGGCGAATGCAATCCAAGAGGGGAGAAGCGTGGGTTGCACCCCTATGTTCATAGGACCAAGAAGAAGTGAAGTAATTGACCTAACAATCTGTACTTCA
Source organism: Hermetia illucens (assembly GCF_905115235.1). Taxonomy (NCBI): domain Eukaryota; kingdom Metazoa; phylum Arthropoda; class Insecta; order Diptera; family Stratiomyidae; genus Hermetia; species Hermetia illucens. Next base: position 5,674,990 of record NC_051849.1, on the reverse strand, counting down.
AAAGTTTTAGAGTTGATTACACACTGGCGGGTGCTAGATGAAGTTTAATTGTCAGATCAACGGTACCTAGAATTTAATCTAGAACAGTCTGTAATACAAAGACGGGATCCTAGGAAAACGGATTGGGCAAAGTTCAATGAGCTTCTTGGCAATAAAGTACAGCTTGCTGGGCGACTAAGAATTCTTTTGGCGCTTGAAGATGAATTGGATATTCTAAATTGCACACTTTTAGAGAGCTATGAAGAGGCTTGTCCAATTTCCCGTGGAGAAGGCGGTAAAACAGTTCCTTGGTAGAACCGGGAACTGCAAAACTCAGGAAGTAAACCAAGCGACTTCTGAACCGTGCAGCAGTAAGAACTAAGACTGGTTAAACTTCCGGAACTCACAGCGTAAATATAAGAGGCTCGTTAAGGGTTCGAAATAGGACTCTTTTAGAGCATACTGTGAGGAACTGGAAGGCGAAATAGAAACTTCAAGGCGGTGCAGAGTCCTTATAAGGGATGAGTCGGCCAAGTTGGGCTCTCTTAGAAAACCCGATGGTACTTTCACGAGCTCCTCACTTGAATCAGTACAGGCCCTCTTGGTTTACACCATCCGGGAGAACGGGTGAGAGAAGTGGTAGAAGACAGTTGACGGTTCTTGCAACCCATTCAACATGCAAGTGCTGCAAGGTGAACTGGAACACTGCGAAAGCGGTTGCTGAAAATGAAAAGGTAAGAACTGCCATACTGTCCATTGAACACTTCGAAGCACCTGACTTGGATGGCATATATCCGGACTGGTTGAGCGTCACATTCGTGGGAGGTGCTTGAGTCTGCTCCTCATTCTTTGCTTTCAAAGATAGAGGATGCAACTCTGAAGGGTGAGTACGCAAAGGGGGTGTTCGATTGTGTTCTTTTTCAAAAATTTTGTGAGGCCGCCAGAGGGCATGGTGTAGAAGAAGTTCTGATTAAGTGGATCTACACTGGGTGTTGATCGCTACCTAACAGCAGAAGCAACGATAGGCTGCCCTTGAGGTGTATTGTCGCCACTTCTGAGGAATATGCTGATTGACTCACGACTATGCAAACTGCAAATTTGTAAATTCAACCCTAGCTTATTCAAATGACGTGGCTGCGTTTACTGTTGATCGGGATTTTTTTAATGGTGTGTAGCAATATACAACGTTGATCCGATAGACGGTTGGTGCGTCGGGCATCGCTTTTCAGTTAATCCAAACAGAACCACAATGGTGTTATTCACAAAAAGGAGAAAACTAGATGGACTTTGCGTCCCAGATATGAGGGTACAACCCTTCAACTCTCCGAAGAAGTGAAATATCTGGGAGTTACTCCAGATGAGAAGCTTTTTTGGAGCAAAGATGTGGAATACAGTGGACGGACCTTGGCCTCGACATGTGGACTCAGGCCTCATGTGGTAATAATGGGTATATGTTGCTATCATTAGGCTGATGTTCGCTTATGCAACCATAGTCTGGTGGGTTAAGGTGAGACAAAAATGTTTTCACCGTAAACTAGCCGTATTGTAAAAAACTGTGAGTCTGGGTATTATCGGTGCCTTGAACATGATATCTGGTGCAGCTCTAAATGCTTTACACAATTTGAAGCCTCTGCAATGAGAGCAGCTCATAGACTTATTCAATAAGATCTATGGGCAAACAACAGATATGGGGGCACAGAGCATTGGAAGAGTTACTGGGAGTATTGAATCTAGTTCTCACAATGCCTTCCGATTCTCAGGTCTCCAAGCGTCCGTTTGGTACCACCTTAGTAGGCATACCTAGATCGAAAATCGGCGGTTGTGCCATTGGTCGTGATGACAATAATGATAAGAAATAAAGCATAATTACATTCATCGGCCTGCCAGAACCTAAACTTCGTAGAGGAAGTAAACTTCGGCCCTCACATTTAGGTTGGGGTGCAGTATGTTATGCGCTTTGAAGGACAGCCACTTTGGTAACTTATTTCGTCCAGAAAATGGTTGAATTTTTCGATCACCAACATGAAAATGAAGAACAAAGTGGCGCTACTACCTACACCCCAATCGCATCTATGGTAGTTGTTCTGCGTAGTGGAGGTCTTAACAAAATTTCCATACCTCAGACTCAATACTCAGGAATGTCAATGAATTGCTGATGGTAGTGACACATGTTACGAAAAGCCACAATTGGTCCAGAAAAACCTTCGTAGCTGGCTGAGTGTTTTCTGCCCACGAAAAGGAATAATACGTCTAAAACCGGAAGCTCAGCGATTTGTTAATAAAAGTGGGATTTCCACCAAACTTTTCAGTATGGTGATCTATGCGAAAACTTATATTAGTAGACAACTTATGATGACGATTTCAGATGAACTTAACGATTCTAAGAAAAAGAAGGAAAAGATGGTCTCACACCAAAATAAGGTACTGGATCACAAGTCGAATTGCAACAATGGCAAACTGAAATTTCTGAAGAAACTGCACTTTGGGTTGCTTTCCTATTCACCATATTCTCCGGGTCTGGCTACCGGGGACTGTCTTTCATTCATTCATCCGAGTAAGGAGATCTTGTCGAAACTGCCGAATATTTCGAGGCGAAAGTTTCTCTAAAAAAGCATCAAAATCCTGGAAAATCAGTGGATTGGATAGCGGTTATATTTCGATGAAACAAGGATTGGGTAGAAACATCAACCTGTCGCCTGGCGGCAAAAGCAGCAACAAATTTAAAATACTTTTGTGCTGAGTCTAAAGGCAGGGGTCCGTAGATATACCATTGGTACCATCAAGTGGTCTGGTACGACATTAAGTGGTTTAAATGGTTTCTTCAGTCCTCAAACAAAAAAGAATACAGAGAATAAGATGTCCATGTCCTTGGTATTCAAACGGAAGGAAGTAGACCATGCTAGAACCAAAAACTAAGAACACAAAACAATGAATGCAGACCACGTTGGAGACGACGAATGAACAGATACTTTCATATTAATACACTAAGGAGTTTCTATGGATTTTTTCATTGAAAACGCTAACAAAGGATAATTCAGTAATCCTTTGTTAGCGTTTTCATTGCCCAGAGACCAAGCTGGCTTGGTTGGTTAGTCGTGCAAAGTTTTTTGAAAAATATCAAATTTAGAAAATGAATATGTTGCCTGAAGCAAGTAAGTCACCACAATCCTTCCGTTGAAAATTCGTCTCTAAGTTCCAATCTTCCCACTCCTTTACAAGGCCCTGATCGAGCGAAGATACTTGAAAGTTTCACAATTTTAGAACACGATCGGGAAAGAGGACTCAAATTTTAGCCTCATTTTGATCAATTGAAGCAACAAAGGGACTTTCATTGGGATCCTTCTGAATGACAACTCTATTGCAAGTCAACTTTTTGAAGCATTTGAAAACTAAACAATTTATTTTGAGTACTTACAAATTTCATCTTATCCACAGAAATATATCACAAATTTACACAGAAAAAGGAGAGATCACACTTTTCACAACAATTTTCTCACGTTCAAACTATTTTTTATGAAGTACCGAAAAACTAGGATCAGAATCTTTACTTCAGCCAACACTTTTGAATAGTACTCGGAACAATTTTCCAAACGGTAATGACGATTTTACAGCTATGAAAGCCCATCTTATATACCCTTTTTTGCTGGTCTTGCATCAAATTGGATGCACCATGCCTCATCTCCATAAATGCCCCTTTTCATCAACGATATTAGCAACCTCTGCAGAACAACGTGTTAAAATCACAGAAAAAAAAAACAGAATAAATATCTTCATGTAAAACAAAACCAAAAGTAAGTGCGCAATAAGAAAATAAGATCTTAAGATATAGATTTTCTCTCCAACAAATACATCTAGATCAGAAAATATCAAATGCGGATTATGGTTTTCATAGAAGGAAAATCGCTCACAAATACCATGAAAAAATCTTGAATTTGCCAAAAGGTAATGGCTATCCACACTCCATGATCTTTGCATTGTGCTGGAGATAGAAGAGGGTCTCATGCATTAGAGTCCTATGTAATTTCTAGTATTTTCAAAGTTACAAGAAGAATCTAACGCCGGCATTTTGTATGATGCTGCCCAGTCAACCATACCCCACTTTGTACCTGCCGCGTGCACCTCCCAATCTTGGTTGCAGCTCGCGGATTTTTCAACGCGCACACAATTTCCATTCAAACATCAAACAAATCTAGACATTGTAGCATCTTGTAAAGCGTCTCATCTGACTAAGAAAATATCTTTGATGCAAAGACCGGAAGAATTATTGTGTTAGGAGTTTAGATACTTTCTGGAACTATCAATTTGTAGAATCCTTATTTAATGCAATCTTTTATCAAGTTCAGTTCGATTCAGTGGTAAAAAGGACACTGCAGATGCAGGGGACAACTAGAGCAAAGTATCTCTTAAGTTGACTCTGGGATAGATAAAAGGGTCAAATTAAGGGCTGGCTTTCAAAGCTGGTTTTCCGTGACCCGAAAAAAATCCTGGCTTGTACCGCTTCAAATTAGGGAGGATAGTTATCAAACATGTAGCTACGGACACCCTGGAGTAACATTTCCTTTGCTAGGTAACCTATCCCTTAAACGTGAAACCAAACCTCGACCATCCACACCACAAAACCTGACTTCGCCAGGCACAATAAATTTCAAAAGCGAAGGTCGCATGCATATATTCATAATTCTGACAGTAATGACTAATATACATTCCAGTGACTATTGTAGATACATCAATTATCTATTTGCAAATCCGGGCGCCCTGACTTTTACAAGCACTGATTCAGTTTCTAGCACACACCATCACTCGGCCTAATACCAGATCACACCTTTCCTGAGTGCAAGGTGATCTGCTTAGAAGCATCGAAATAATCCGCATCCATTTTCATCATCCATTTCGTATCTGTAACCTGTACCACATTCTAAAGAAGCTGGTTGCACTCTTGGAATATTATTAACTAATAATTTTCTATTACTCAACGTGAGATCAGACGAAGGTGAGGTTGATCTTCGCTGAATCCCCCAACAACGAGCTACTAGCAATGGTCAAAATTTAAGATTTTTCTGATTGTGTTCTAGTGGATGGACGGATGGATTGGCCCCGGCCTGACGTTCTGCCACCGTTTTCGCGATCGTGATCTTCACGGTTTGCTATTACAGTAGACCAGGTCTAAGGGAAATTTCATAACAATTCAGTTTTCCGGCTATTGAATGTTTGTGCTGGCGTAAGATGTGTCTTAAATATTTGCATCGCTTTGTCTTTAAACTTGGTTCCAAAGAGATGATACCATCTTTGGTGCACCTGAAGATACGAATGAAAGCGTCCCATTTTTTATGGAAAGAGCGTCGGTGGTTCCCAGAAGGTCGAGTGATTGAGGGAAGATGAATCTGATATCTAAAAGAAGAGCAACAACAAGATCCAATTGATCGATTGATCGAGTTTTCTTTCACTGATTTTGTCATTTAGATTAATTACAAGAGATCCTTGATTAAGGGAATTTTATAACAGAATCTGATGTAACTTTGAAGGTTCTCACAGTTAGTGTAGTACCATAGTAATAAATGTGATGATCCCGTCGAAGTTTTTCCCATAGTTGAGCAATTTGAAGCGGAAGCAGATTGGTCGGAAACGGGGCAGTGTGGTAGAACTCTGTAACTTGCTCGCACCTAAACATAGTAAATGAAGAGATGTTTATTTGAGTAAATATATGTCGGTTTGCCGGTTATGCCTATTGTACTATTCATCAGCCTCTCGCCTACGGCGTTCGCAAGCTCTTGCGAGTCTGAAAACATTCTTCAGAGGCAGGGAATGCGCAGATTCTTCATTGAAGAAAACCTTACCAAGGTACCTTCGTCTGAGGTCTGAGGAGGGCGGCAGATTTCATATGAAGTGCAGGGTGTCTTTTCCTCCTCCTCACATTGGCTGGATATGGCCGAGACCACCACCTCGATTCTTTCCAAGTTGTAGTTGAAGGAGCAGCGTCCTGTTAAAAGCCTTTCTAGGGTTTCTATGACCCACTTCTTAAGGGACAACAAAAATGCGCTCTAGCGGCGTCCGGTTCCTTCACAAAGATTTCAGCCTATTGGCATAAGTTAAAATTTTAGAGAAACTTGACAGCATATGGCCGGATGCCAAAGATGGTTCTGGCCTCACCATTGTGGATCCAGAGCTTTGGCAAACCAGTCTGACAGCCTTCTCATTACCAGCGATATTTGAGTGCTCCGGTATCCACATCAGTCGATGACTGATTGTACCAGCTGGATTTCCGCCCCTGCAAAGGTGGCTAGCGTATAGTTGCCCCACCTGACGTTGCTAGTGAACATAGCTAATCCAGTCTTCCTAGTGTTCATATTGAGTCTATTTTGGAGACACCAACTGTGGATTACATGTAATGTTGCATTCGGGCGGTGTAAACTTGCCGATAATTATTACGGCTAGGTAGTCCAAAAATGCTTGTGTGTGTGTGTGTGTGTGTGTATATTGGGGAGAAGCTACAGCTTCTGAGGCCGTGTTGGCCCATTGTACTCGCGTCCCCCGTCTAACGGAATATTCCGGATTCGTTCACGTATCGCAGGATTTCCGTTAGTCGATGTGATGCTACCCGTCGCAATTGGAAAACATCGGCACCAAAGATCTGATGCCTGATGCGTCCATAGGCGGGGCATTCACATAGGAAATGCTCAGTGGATTCCGCTTCCTCATTACAGGAGGGACACGTATCATCTTCGGTAATTCCTATTCTGAACAAATGCTCAGCTAGTGAATTATGGCCTGTCAGAATGCCCACAATACACCTGCAAGTCCTCCTGCTTTTCGACAGGATAAACTTTGCGGTACGTATGTTGGGTTCTGGCAGGAAAAGTTTGGTGTGTCGAGCAGCATTCACGCTCTGCCACCTGTCATTATGGGAAACTTGTTCCCAGTTTTTGAAAACAGATTTAGCCAATGCTACTGATACTCCAAATGCTGGCTCCCGTCCCGACATAGGGGAGATTGATCCCTCTTTCGCTAAAGCGTCCGAGATTTCATTTCCCTCTATGCCACAGTGACCAGGTACCCAGAGTAGTTTCACCATATTGAATCTAGACATAGAATTCAAACGGTTTCTGCATTCCTGAATGATTTTCGAGGTGATCAAAGGACTGCTCAATGCCCTCAGTGCAGCTTGACTGTCACTGCAGATTGCGATGCGCCTGCCCTTCAACCGCTCGTCAATCACCCAGTTTGCCACCCTTAGGATCGCATAAACTTCGGCTTGAAAAACTGTTGCATATTGTCCCAAAGGAAAAGCCCACTTCTCGTTTTTATTCGAGAGGTAGACTCCGGCTCCAGAACCCTCTTCTGTTTTTGAGCCATCGGTGTATCCCGCCACGCATTCCTCTGGGTCTTCCCAGTCCTCTCTACGCTTCAGGGCATATCTTCTACCAAACAGATGTATGGGGACACGAGAATCGGAAGGCATTGTAAGAACTGAATTTAGTGCTTCCAGTAACTCTTCCAATGCTCTGTACCCCCCACATCCGTTGTTTTCCCATAGATCTAATCGAATTAGCCTATGAGCTGCTCTCATTGCAGTGCTTTGAATAAATATATCCAGGGGCTACAAATTGAGTAGTGCATTCAGAGCTGCGCCGGACGTCGTGCTCATGGCACCAGTGATACCCAGACAAACAATTCTTTGCAATGCGTCTAGTTTACGGTGAAAACCTTTTTGTCTCACCTTAACCCACCACACTACGGATGCATATACGAACATCGGCCATATGATGGCAACGTATATCCATATTACCACATGAGGTCTGAGTCCCCATGTCGAGGCAAAGGTCCGTCTGCACAGCCCATAAGCTGTGAGAGCTTTACCTCTACATGTTTGTTCCAAAGAAGTTTTTTATCTAGAGTGACCCCCAGATATTTCACTTCTTCGGAGAGTTAAAGGGTAGTACCCCTCATCTCAGGGAGACAAAGTCCATCCAGTTTTCTCCTTTTTGTGAATAAAACCATTGTGGTTTTATTTGGATTAACTGACAAACCATGTCTAAGGCACCAGCTGTCTATCAAATCAACGGCACACTGTATATTCCTACACACCGTTCCAAGATCCCAATCAACAGCAAGTACAGCCACGTCATCAGCATAAGCTTGAGCGTGTATTGACAAATTTTGCAGTTCGCATAGCAGTGAGTCGATCAGCATACTCCACAGAAGCGGCAAAAGCACACCTCCTTGGGGGCAGCCCTTCGTTGCTTCCGTAGTCAGGTGGCGATCGACCCCTACCTCAGCGCACAACAATCTTTGCGTTAGCATAGCATGGATTCACTTAATTAAAGCATCATCAACACAATGCGCTCTGGCGGCATCACAAAGTTTTTGAAAAGGTGCACAGTCAAAAGCCCCTTCAATGTCCACGAACATGCATCCTCTATCCTCTATCTTTGTGACCAAAGAATGAAGAGCAGACTCACAGGACTTTCCACGTTGGTAAGCATGTTGGTTTTCACTAAGTGGGTGTGACCTAAGTGCTTTTCCACGAATGTGACGCTCCACCAGTCTCTCCAAACCTTTCAGCAAGAATGAAGTCAAGCTGATCTGTCTGAAGTTCTTTGAGTTAGAATAGTCATCTTACCCAGGTTTCGGTATGGAAACTACCTTAATCTGTTGCCAAGAAGAAGGCACGTAGTCCAGAGCAATACATCCTCGAAAAATATTTCTTAGAGGTCGCTCTAAATGCTCCATACCCTCCTTTAGCATTGCCGGATAGATGCCATCCATGCCAGGTGCTTTGAAATGTTCAAAGGACAGTATGGCAGCTCTCACCTTTTCATGGGTAACAACCGCTTTCGCAGTGTTCCAGTTCCTCCTGCAACACTTGCGTGTTGAAGGGGTTGCAAGAACCATCAACTCTCCCCCTACCACTTCTCTCACCCGTTCCCCCGGGTGGTGTACTTCCACGAGGGTCTGTACTGAGTCCAGTCTGGAGCTCGTGAAAGTACCGTCGGGTTTTCCCCGAGAGTCCAACTTGGCCGACTCATCCTTTTTGAGGACTCTGCACAGCCTTGAAGTCTCCCTTTCGCCTTCCAGTTCCTCACAGTACGCTCTAAAGGAGTCTCGTTTCGAGCACCTCACGAGCCTCTTATATTCACGTTGTGAGTTCCTGAAATTTAACCAGTCTTCGTCCTTGTTACTTTTGCAAGCACGATTTAGAAGTCGCCTGGTTGATTTCCTGAGTTTTTGCAGTTCTCGGTTCCACCAAGGAACCGTTTTACCGCTTTGGCCTCGGGAAATAGGACAAGCCTCTTCACAGCACTCTAAAAGTGTGTAGTTCAGAGTTTTCAATTCATCTTCCAGCACCAAAGGAGTCCTTAGTCGCCTAGGGAACAATGCGTGTACGAATACCTCCATGCCAAAGCGAGGTATCGATTTTCAAGAGCCATAACAGAGGAGAGAGAAACTTTTCCTGTGGGCAACCCCTAAAACACCTTGCCTCAATTGACTTCTGTCCGATCAATATGTGGATCTTTCTTCGCTCTGGCATGTGAAGGATGCAACTGATAAACAGCATTACAAATCGCCGCGAATGAGGCTTAATTGAAGACGGCTTCATGTCCCCATGATGGTTGTTCAACTGGCCTTTTGCTTTTCTTTAGAACTTTTTGAGCCTCTTCATATCGAATTCAGCGATTCTCTCCTCTCTCTCCTCTCTTTTCTGCCTACCCTTCGGGAATATAGTTCGAAACTGAACCCCTTTGTTTTTATCGTAAGATGGAGTTATTTTAAAGCGTCATCACTTTTTCAGGGGAACAGTTCGTGCTCATAACATACATCGACTTCCCCAGCTTCAGGATTAACACATCATCATCAACGGCGCAACAACCGGTATCCGGTCTAGGCCTGCCTTAATAAGGAACTCCAGACATCCCGGTTTTGGGCCGAGGTCCACCAATTCGATATCCCTAAAAGCTGTCTGGCATCTTGGCCCACGCCATCGCTCCATCTTAGGCAGGGTTTGCCTCGTCTTCTTTTCCTACCATAGATATTGCCCTTATAGACTTTCCGGGTGGGATCATCTTCATCCATACGGATTAAGTGACCCGCCCACCGTAACCTATTGAGCCGGATTTTATCCACAACCGGACGGTCATGGTATCGCTCATAGATTTCGTCATTGTGTAGGCTACGGAATCGTCCATCCTCATGTAGGGGGCCAAAAATTCTTCGGAGGATTCTTCTCTCGAACGCGGCCAAGAGTTCGCAATTTTTCTTGCTAAGGACCCAAGTTTCCGAGGAATACATGAGGACTGGCAAGATCATAGTCTTGTACAGTAAGAGCTTTGAGCCTACGGTGAGACGTTTCGAGCGGAACGGTCTTTGTAAGCTGAAATAGGCTCTGTTGGCTGACAACAACCGTGCGCGGATTTCATCATCGTAGTTGTTATCGGTTGTGACTTTCGACCCTAGATAGGAGAAATTGTCAACGGTCTCAAAGTTGTATTCTCCTATCCTTATTCTTGTTCGTGTTTGTGTTTGACCAGTGCGGCTTGATGTTGTTGGTTGATTTGTCTTCGGTGCTGACGTTGCCACCATATATTTTGTCTTGCCTTGATTGATGTGCAGCCCAAGATCTCGCGCCAATCAACGCCTGCTCAATCTGGATGAAGGCAGTTTGTACGTCTCGGGTGGTTCTTCCCAAGATGTCGATATCGTCAGCTTAGGCCAGTAGTTGGGTGGACTTGAAGAGGATCGTACCTCTTGCATTCACCTCAGCATCACGGATCACTTTCTCGAGGGCCAGGTTAAAGAGGACGCATGATAGCGGATCCCCTTGTCGTAGACCGTTGTTGATGTCGAATGGTCTTGAGAGTGATCCTGCTGCTTTTATCTGGCCTCGCACATTGGTCAGGGTCAGCCTAGTCAGTCTTATTAACTTCGTCGGGATACCGAATTCTCTCATGGCCGTGTACAGTTTTACCCTGGCTATGCTATCATAGGCGGCTTTAAAGTCGATGAATAGATGGTGCAACTGTTGTTCATATTCCAACAGTTTTTCCATCGCTTGCCGCACAGAGAAAATCTGATCTGTTGCTGATTTGCCTGGAGTGAAGCCTCTTTGGTATGGGCCAATGATGTTCTGGGCGTACGGGGCTATGCGGCCTAGCAAGATAGAGGAGAATATCTTATAGATGGTACTCAGCAACGTGATACCTCTATAATTGCTGCACTGTGTGATATCTCCCTTTTTATGTATGGGACAGATAATGCCTCGTTGCCACTCGTCAGGCATTGATTCGCTGTCCCATACCTTGAGCACAAGTTGATGAACCACTTGGTGTAACTGGTCGCCTCCATATTTAACCAATTCGGCTGTAATTCCATCGGCTCCTGGCGACTTATGATTTTTAAGCCGATGAATAGCACTCACTGTTTCTTCTATACTTGGTGGTGGTAGTATTTGTCGCTCGTGTTCAGTTGGCGGGACCTCCAACTCGTCGATGTTCTGGTTGTTCAGTAACTCATCAAAGTACTCAACCCATCGCTCCAATATGCCCATTCTATCGGAAATCAGATTTCCCTCTTTGTCTCGGCAGGATGAGCATCGAGGTGTATAAGGCTTCATCCTGCTGACTTGTTGGTAAAACTTCCGCCATCTGTGCCTGGCGCGGTTGCTCCCTGTACTTTTCTAGTTCACAGACTTGTTGGTTCTCCCAGGCTTCCTTTTTCCGTCTGTGAAGTCGCTTCTCCGCTCGACGGAGTTCGTGATAAGTCTCTGCGCGTGCCCGCGTTCTTTGAGAATGCAACATTACTCGGTATGCGGCATTCTTCCGTTCCGTTGCTAGCTTACATTCATCGTCAAACCAGCCGTTCCGACTCCTTTTGCGGCTGGGACCAAGTATGCTTCTGGCCGTATCCATGATAACGTTCTTCAGGTGATTGTGAAGATCATTTGTTGATGCTTCATCTCCAGGTCCTCTGTTGACTGCGGTTATTGCGGCATCCATTTCCCTCTTATAGGTGTCGCGGAGGGTTGTGTTGTGGATGGCTTCAGTGTTCACTCTCACCTGATTGTCAGAGGGTATTCTAGGTGGTATTGTTATTCGAGCTCGGAGCACCATGCCAACGAGATAGTGATCCGAGTCTATATTGGCCCCCCTATATGTTCTGACATTCATCAAGGCTGAGAGGTGGCGGCGTTCGATCAACACGTGGTCAATTTGGTTGAAAGTGGTCCCGTCTGGAGAGGCCCACGTATGTTTGTGGACCCCTTTCCGCGCAAACCAGGTACTTCCAACAACCATTTCGTGTGACCCTGCTAATTGAACAGTCCGCAATCCGTTATCATTTGTTTTTTCGTGTAAGCTATGGGAGCCAACGTATCGCCTGAATACGGGCTCCTTCCCTACTTGGCTGTTAAAATCCCCAAGTATGATTTTGATATCATATCTGGGACAGGCTTCGAGGGTTCTTTCTACTGCCTCGTAGAAGATATCCTTCTCCGACTCTGCAGTCTCCTCTGTAGGGGCGTGAACGTTTATGAGGCTTATATTTCTAAACTTGCCTCGCAAGCGCACAGTTCATAGCCGTTCGCTTATGTTTTCAAAGCCGATAACAGCAGGTTTCATTTTTTGGCTGACTAAGAAACCTACTCCGAGCACATGGTTTACTGGATGACCGCTATAATATATGGTGTAGTGGCTCTTCTCCAGGAAACCGGTCCCTGTCCATCGCATCTCTTGCAACGCTGTTACATCAGCCCTATATTGGGACAGGGTATCGGCTAGCTGCTTATCAGCTTCATCTCTGTACAGGGAGCGCACGTTCCATGAGAAAATGCGCAAATCGTTGTTCCTTTGTCGTTGCCGGGTCCGTCGTTTTAAAATCCGTCCTATCTGAGGCTCCTGTTGTGGCTTCGTAACAGGTTGTTTTCCGTGTAGGGTTGTCAGCCCTACCCAACCCCCAACCTGGAGGACCAGTTGGTACAATTTGTCCCGTTTTTGGCGCGAGAGACTCGCCTTCATCCTTCTCCGTCTACAGCTTTTCATCAAGAAAGAGCTCCCAGCGGTCACCATGTGGAGGTGAAGATAGGGTTTGGTAGTACAGCTGTTGGTGTTGGTTCAGCAGGCATTTCCCAGGTTTTATGCTCCATCGTGGGTACCAATCCACGTTTCGCCCTTGGACCTATACTACCCTTTGACCACCAACACCCAAGCTTTGGTAATTTCCATTCTGCGAGGACCCTTTTTTCAAGAACGCTGTTAGCACATTTGCGAAAATATTGCACTTGCGTGGCAATCTTTTACGTCAGCCAAGCGCTGCAACAACTAAGCCATCCAGATTAAGTAATGGTCATCGGTTGTTGGAGGGAACTCTTGGACACATATTGGTTCCATTAGAAAGGTAGTTCCCTGACGTTGGGAAAGGGTCTCCCACGCAAATTTATGCACGTGACAGCACGTTTTGTTGAATTAAATTGTTTTTCCTATTCTGGTGTGTTTCTTCGTCGGTAAATTCGTCTCTTGGTCTGCAGGGTTTCCCGATGGCATCTCGCTATTTTCTTGTTCTACCAATAGCTAATATCATGATTCTGAGAGGATTTACATCCTGACGTGCAAGCCACCTCTAACACCTTATCCACACTCATTGCAGTCAGCTCGGTATTTCACAGCAATACTTCCAGAAATGGGGTGCCCAATATGTTTCTGTCTCTTCAAGTTGGGATTAATCTCTTCGCATCGTTTGTGATATATATATCGCTATGCGTATACTCTTCGCTAAAACGTCAATGTAGATAGCTTGAACAATGAGTCACTATGAAACGATAGTGCCTAATTCATTAACATTCAGTAACATTTGCCATATTAACCAGTGTGATGCGTAGACAGGATACCTTGAGTAGGATCACCCCCTTTCATATGTTTTTTGGCTCGCCTTTTCCTCTGTTCACGCATTGAAATTGCCAGCAATGACCTTTGGAGTGCGCTGATTGACATTTATCTTTGGTCTTCCTAGCATACTACAATACTTTGATATAGGCATACTCGGTGTGGCGTAATAGTTGTTAATGTAGATTTTAACCATCTTAGCCCCCTCCAATTTGGAAAGATCGATTTCCCAAGGCCCGCCCTGCAGTCGGTCTGCCTGTTTGTCTCTTCCTCTATGGTCAGTCTGTCACATACCATTTATTCGGAAGCTGTTATACTTATTGAAACCGACAAGCCGTCTTCACTGTGTGTGCTAAGCCCAAACGAGGGATCGGTGGACCAAAAAAAAAGAGGGAGCAAGTTCTTATTCAATCCTCAAACAAAATATTGAATTACTTGAGTGGAACAAGATTTGTTCTCCAAAACACTTAGATTTAGCTTAGTATATTCAGATCAACTCAGACTCCTGTTTGACGGAGATAATAATATGATGAATTTTAAAACTAATTTGGTTGAATATGGCGCCTCGAAAAGGGGCTATTTTCGTAACATTAATGACCTTATTGGTAGGGAAATCATCGTTCGGATGTGTAGGTGGAGTTACACAGGGGGTTCATCCATCCACTCCTTTCACCTGCGTGCGGTGATCGCTGCGATTTTTCAACCGTTACGAATTTTCACCCCTAAGAAGAGGGGGTTGAAAAATGTCACCCCAAAAAATTGAACATTGGAAGATATGCATGACAACTGTCACCCAGTGTCTGAAGAACAAAACTCACCACGGGAAATAGAACAAATCAGAGCGTGTATTTCATGTTCTGCTGAAACATGAGAATAGAATAGCGCTCACTTACAGAGCTGTTGTAATCCCTGAAGGCTAAGACACATGACGTGCAGCTTAATGAACACCCACGGCAAGCACCCTCAAGATTGAAAATGGATCTCAATAAAGCAGACTACGAGTCATCGAAATGTCCTCATTGATCTAATGGCTATATTGTGCTTACATCGTCACGCTACAAGTTTCAGGATTGACTGACTCTCAAGATCCACTTCTATCTCATGTTGTTGGAGTTGCTTAGGAATCCTAACAGTTTTCACCATATTCAGAAATACAATGGATTTCAACCCACACTCGAGTTGCAAGGACATGAAGGTTCTGGGAGTTCAACGGAAATGCCTGTCATTTAGGCATGATCTCCCGCATGGGAGGCTTATCTAATACCTTCGCCGCAACTAAGGGGGAACAAGGACGTCTGCTTGCGATATGGGTAGATACACAATAATCTTGGAACTCCCAGAACCCCAAATAACCGGATCAAGTGCACATCCCCCAAAAATTCTTCTGCAACATATGCTTCAGAGAGCCATCCCAGTTCCGATGGTGCCAGAAAACCTCCGGTAGGTTTCATGATCAGAACCATTGCAGACTCCCGTCTGATTGAATTCGTGGGGATGGAGCGCATGAACAAGTGTATCATCGTTACTCCTTCCAGTAGACGAACAAAACAAGAACAACGTCTGCTGGGTTCAGCTAGTAAATTATAATATTCTAGCAGGATGCTCTTGTTGGTGCAACTTTTATTTAATCTGAGTCGTTGGGAGATAGTATAAAGGCTGATCGAAGCGATGGTGGATTGATTGGTCACTCGGTTCAAGCTTACGACCCAGAGAAATGGCAAACTAGATACAGATGAGCCGACCCCGTAACGAAATAGAACAATGCCTAAAAGAGAAGACACAGTTTTTTTTTTAATTTTTAATTAGACCCCAAGTTTTTTTATAGTTATCATAAATTACGCCCAACCTTGCTAGCTTAATGCAACCGGCCTCACTTAAATTAAAATTAAAAAGAACTAACCTTGAATGCAACGACGCAAATTAAACAGAAAATTCTTAAGATTTTATTGGTGGTTTTCCAGATGGATTTCAGCAACTACCAAAATCCACCTTGGCAGTGAAACTGGTTTGAATATTTTCAAGCAGTTCTTAGCGCGAATAGAGTATCCTTAAGCATTATGAAATACTACAAAATAATTTAGTGATCATTATACAAGAATATAATTTCTATTTATCATGTTCCGCCTGCTCTGACTTGTGCAACTAGAATATCCTGTTTTTTAATGGAAACGGGTGAACAATGTTTGTAATCAAACAACTATTATCCAAGAATTTTCGGTGTTGTTTCAGATACTAGATAAAATATGCGCGTAGCTGGTTTTTGTTCGCAGAAAATCCCAGGAAAGAGGTTCATTGCTCCAAGATCTCATAAGACAGGAATCTTAAATAAATTCGAAATGGATAATCTATTCTAATACGTTTGGGAAAATATTAAATTTTTTATTCTTACATAACGATGGCCGCATACATACGTAATTAGTTGGCGCCCCAACACTTGATACGTTGGTTTTCTATCTATTCTTGAATGCTCCAATAACTGTGATGTCACGAAAGTATGACTCCATTGGATTTTTTTTGGAACATCCACGCATTAATTGCACAAATAATAATAATTCCTTTGTTCAGGACGAATCTTTTCATCTGTTTTTAACGAATATGACTGAAATTTCCGAGAAAAATTCTTACACTCTTCCAAGGTTTTTTTGATTTGGGCGTCACAAAATTCTGATCTCACTTTTGTTTTTAGCTGTGTTTGTGAAGTTGTGAGTCATAAATGAAAGTTCTTAGTATTTCTAATGCTTTTGTTTGTTGGGTTTTATATCTACCATAATAGATAAGTTCACAAAGGAACAGAAAGGTCGTATTTTGGTTGCAATATGAAGCCATAGGTTACAAAAAGGACAAGTGACAATCCTACGAAAGTGATTTCGTGGTCTTACCTGTGTAGATATTAATACAACGACGCGAAATGGCTGGAATGAAAAATTGATGAACATTAGGCATTAAGGGTCATTTATTTTTATATTATTACCTCAATGTTTTGATGGTATACATTTTCATGCAGAACATTTATAATCCGCTGCCTCGCAATCTGCTGATGATATATGATATATTAAAAAGGCCATCTAATTGCCAGAACAATTTTGAGTGGCCAGAGACGACCAAGAGGAGAAGTTATTCCAAAAACCTGAAAACATTGCGAAATTGGCCGAAAATATTAAAGGTCTATCAAAGTGTTTCGACGATACGTGCTTGCATGCCTATATGCAAGCCAGGCACGGGAATGTGAGGGGTCCTTTGGGGACTTCGATCCCTCACCTGTCATTGTGCAGGAGCGAGCAGCTTGTGTGTTTGACGCACGCAAGTGTTAATCGCTGTGGCCATGACATCGAAAAACAAATTTTTGACAGGGTATATTTTTTGCTGTCAGTACACGATATGCTTCAGGGTGGAGTCAAAAAAGGAGAGAAATAAATCAATAAAAAATAAAGAAAAAAACAAATGAATAAATAAAATTAATTATATTATTCAAAAAGTCAAAAAACTCCGCCGAAGCCGGTCCCAAGCTCGGTTGTGAAAGGAGGAGGGATGGATAACTTCAGTCTGAATGGCTATACGCCACCGCAGCGTCTCAGGGGGTAGGTGAGGAAAGTGCAGGAACTTTGCAGTCTTGCAGATTACTCACTAAGGAAGCTATCTCTACACCTGGCAGCTAGGGATAAAATGCACCACCAAAAATGAGAAGAACGAGAAAGTTAAGGTCCGGTACGGATAACCGGCGGGAGTCGTCTGACTTGGTGACTGGGTCGGGCTCTCGTAATGGACAGCACGGCGTCGAAACCGCTAGTCGTGGGGCGGTTCGACGTCTAGGCGCCACGACGACCAGGAGCACAGCTCCGCCTGCTGCAGCTGTTTCGCCACAATCTGTGGCGACCACTTCAGCAGGTTCGCGTAGGAAGCGGATGAAATGGACTGAAGAAATTAACCTCTTCATCATCCGCTCCTACTACGAAATAACGGCGGGGACAGGTACAACATCTTACCGCCCCTTGTTGCACCAGAGGTTCGTCGAGCGTTTCCCGCAATTCGCGCACGTGACTGTGCAGCGAGTCGCAGACCAGTACCGCTTTATTACTCACAGCGACACAATCCCGGCCACCATCAGGGAGCGTGTTCGACTTGAAGTCATCGGGGAAACTGGTGACCGGGAGTCGATGGGGGCAGAGGCGGCGGCATCAACAACACCACGCCGCACTGCAGGCAACAGGTTCAGTACTCGTCGAAGAACTCTTCTCCACCGTCCAGCTGAGTTTTCCCCTGAGGTTCGGGACGAATTCCAAAGAGCGTGTATAAAATTCTCGGATATGGATCCTTTGCATAGACCAGGTATTCCCAGGCTCTATGCATCTCCAGCAATTCCGGGAATTCTATCTCAAATCAATGATGAGATTGCATCTCGACTGTGTGCTGATATGTCGCTGCTGCAACTACAATCACTTGTGTATTGTGGTGGAGTTGCGGCTATCAGATTGCACGGTCAGAAGATGCGCTTTCGTGTTATTGGTTTGAGTGACAAAAGAGATCCACCATGGAAAATTCGTCTGGAACGTCGGCGGGACTCACTAAGGCAGGACATTGCTAGACTGATTCAGATCAGCACTGGCAATGCCAGCCGACGGGTGAGAAATAAAGTGCAGAGGGTTTACCGGAACTATGCCAGCCCCTGTGAGACACTCGTAGTTGAAATTCTGGACACACTAAAACAGAAACTTTCTGTCATATGCAGTCGGTTACGACGGTATGGCGAAAGTTATTCCAGACGTGTCCAGAATGTAATATACGCGAGAAACCAGCGGAGTTTTTTCAGATCTCTCAACGAATCCCAACAGAGCGCCCAGACAATACAGTTCTCGGTGACGGAAGCGAAAGAGTATTGGGGTGGACTTTGGGGGTTACCTGCCCAGCATGCTGGGCATGCTGAGTGGATTACCGCCGAAGGCATGAATTTTGTGGATGTTACCGAAGAGGAAGTTCGACGAGCCATAAACAGCTCGAAGAACTGGAGGGGCCCAGGTATGGATCGGGTGCAGAATTTCGGGTATAAGAAATTTACCAGCGTACACAGTCGGTTGGCACGCAGTATAAATGAGGTTATGAGTCGGCCGGAGGAATTTCCACCCTTCCTCACCGCGGGGATTACCTACCTTATCCCTAAGAAGGACACGGTGCAGGACCCCGCAGACATAAGATCGATCACTTGCTTACCAACCCTCTACAAATTCATCACGTCCATTATTAGTGGAAGGATTAATGCGCACCTCGAGACCAACAACATTCTGTCCGAGGTGCAGAAGGGCCGCCGAGTTGGCTCAAGGGGTTGCAAAGAGCAACTCATTATCGACTCGGTAGTTGTAGGACAAGCAACTAGAGGCCAGAGAAACCTCTTCAGTTGCTATATCGATTATGCCAAGGCTCTCGACAGCGTTCCGCATACCTGGCTAATCGATATCCTACATCTGTATCGCATTGATCCGAAACTAATAAAGTTTTTGGCGACAGTCATGGAAGGGTGACATACCACCTTATCAGTCCGTACATCTGAGGGTGCTAATACCTCAGAGCCCATCCGTATTCGGAGGGGCATCTTCCAGGGGGATTCATTGAGTCCTCTTTGGTTTTGTATGGCACTGAACCCCCTTTCATGGCTACTGAATGATGCTAGAGGGCATGGTTTTGCAATAAAGTATGGCCTACGTACTAAGTGCGAACTGACACACTTGATGTACCTAGATGACATCAAGCTGTATGCTGGTACTGACAACCATCTGAGAAGTCTGTTGCGAACAATAGACATGTTCAGCTGTGATATTCGGATGGAATTTGGATTAGACAAGTGTCGAATCCAAGCCATCCGCAAAGGTCATCACGAGCCGCATGCCGGACATAGCATTGGTGACTTCCACATCGAAGCTATGACCGAGACAGACTTCTACAAGTACCTAGAAATTCTGCAAGGAACCCATGCTCGAGTTGGTGATCTGAACAATGCTCTGCTGTCCGAATTCCTGCGACGTGTAAAGCTGGTGCTGAAATCGCATCTCTCGGGGAAGAATAAAATAAGCGCGTTGAATGTATTCGCTATCCTTTCACTGGCTTATGCATTCGGAATGTTGCCGTGGACGAAGACCGATCTGGAAAACGTCCAGCGGCGGATACGGACAACTATGTCCAAATTCATAACCCAAAGTCTGCCGTGGAGCGGATGAACCTGCCTCGTGACATCGGAGGTAGGGGCGTGGTTGACGTGGCGGTACAACATCATCGCCAAGTCGACTCGCTGGACGCTTATTTTTACAGCAAAGAGCAGGCGAGTCCCTTGCATCCGGCTGTCTGTAAGGCAGACTGTGGGCTGACTCCACTTAACTTGAAGGATCGATCTTTCAATCCTCTGAGTGGTTTAAAGTCGGACCAAGAGCGGATCGATGAATGGAAGTCGAAGACAATGCACGGTAAACACGTGAATTGTCTTTGGCAGCCATTTGTCTATTTGCATTTGTCGAACAGATGGCTGTGTACTGGGGAGCTCTTTGCTGAGATGGAGGGGTTCATGTGTGCCATTCAGGATGGCGTGGTCGCCACCCGAGCTTAGAAAAAGCTCATCATGAAAGAACGGCTGGAGAACGACCAGTGCAGAATGTGTGGTTCGGCGTTAGAGACGTTGGACCATCTCATTTCTGGCTGTACTGTTATGGCACCGGTGCAATACATCAGCAGGCATAATGCTGTATGTAAGATTATCCATCAAAACCTTGCATACAAGCATGGGCTGATCACGGGGACATGTCCGGTTTACCGATATGAGCCGCAAGCAGTACTTGATAGTTCTGCTTACAGCATGAATTGGGACCGGCAAATTCTGACTGATCGCCATACCGCACACAACAAGCCTGACGTACTGCTAGTTGACAAGACGGGTCGCTCCGCGTATATTATTGATGTTGCTATCCCCCATAATAGCAACATTGAACTGAAATACATGGAGAAGAAGGTGAACTATGAGCCATTGGCTCGGGAAATCAAAGAAATTTGGCATCTCGAGCGGGTGGTTGTAGTTCCCATAATATTGTCAGCTATATGTATTGTACCTAAATCCCTGACGGCTTCCCTCGATGTCCTGGGACTTTCGCACAGTCTGGTTCAAACCATGCAGAAGTACACCATTCTGCATACGTGCTCGATGTTGCGGGGAGTACTCGACGGATTCTCCCACTGACCTACCACCGGCCACCACCACCAGTGCCCCTTTTAGTTTTTAAGTAGGTAGGATCGTCCGAGCCTAAATGCTTGGCACTTAGTGCTAGTATTAGGTATAATCCAGTATCTGCCGAGATTGTGATAACTCGGAAGTAAAAATTTGTTTTTTTTTTCTTATTAAATTAGTGACCCCGCAAAAGACAAATCTGATAACTAAGCTACTTCCTACGAAAAAGCCAAATCAAAATATGAAAATTAGGGACGTTTTGAAAAGCCTTACCATTCAGGAAATCTATAACTTCTCCGGGACTCCTTTAACTCTAAAAAGGTTGAGCAGAAACTACTAGTTCACTTATTCCCAAAAAATATTCAAAACCAATTCGTGCCAAAAGAAAATCTATTCAAATGTATGAATCTGGACAATATTTGCCGGCGAAATTTGTTAAAGGATAAGCAGAAGGCAAGTATGTAATGAACAAATGGAAGTCCCAAATTATTTCGAATACTCAAAATTGCCTGAGGAATACAGAGGATAACCGAGAGTTCCACAGTCGTACTTCAAATTCAAAATAAGATAGTAAAATTGAGGAAAGAAAATACTGAAAAACGGGCATCTGAAGTCAACATCCACGGGAAGTGCACTTGGTGTTTATCTTGGCGTGCGACAAGTGTGATTTATGGTTTAAGATTGATCGGATTCATGGCAAAAATCAATTGATAACAGTACTTCTCTATTTGCTGGTTTGTCGTTGGAAATACTAGAATATAATAATGGCATATCCACGTTATTTGGCAAGTAATAATTGGTAGCGATAGCCACTTGGACTTCTGGAACGTCTCAACCAATGATAGGACTTCGTACTCCTACAAAATCTCACCTCATATAGGCCATTCTGACATCTGCGGGTTCGTTACCGCGGATAAAATTCATGAGGCCCACGTGCGACCCATGGTTGGCGAGGTGTCTCGCGACAACTCAAGTCAGGTGGCTCAGCTGCAGCAGATGGTGACAGCATTGACAGCCACCATCTCTGAGTTGGCAGAGGCTGTCGGCGCTTTGTGCCCGGAAAGTAGGACTAGAGCAAGGTCTAGATGGGCGATCGCATAGGAGCTCGTCGGGACCTGCGACAAGTACTGAGGCATGCTGAACAACATTCCTGCACAATATGCAGAGGCCCTCTATCGAAAATGAACTCCACGCATTGGTGTGCCGGCAATTCGAATCACCGACCAGGGAATGCAGTTTAAGCCTTCTGTTTTCTCAGAGTTGGGCAAACTCCTCGGCTTCAAACGCCACCGGACAATCGCGTACCACTTGCTCAGAAGCTGTAGCTTCTCCCCACCACACACACACCACTTGCAGTCAAATGGGATGTTCGAAAGGTGGTACAGGACGCTAAATGCCATTATAATGGCGCAAGATGACCCTCCTTGGTCGCAGGTCCTGTCACTCTTTCTACTTGGCTTCGGCAGCCAATCGGGAAGAATTTGCAGGAAGTCCCGCGGAGCCGGTATACGGGAAGGACCTAAGACCCCCTAACAACCTTGTTCTCGACATCAGGTCGCGACTCAACGCTATCAGCCTGTTACGTCCGCTTAAGGTCGGAATGCCGGAGCTTAAGCTGCCACCAGCCGTCAAATATGCGAAAACGGTGGCTGACGTACCCAGGGATCTCGAAGCCTACATACATGTCCTAATAAGGACGGACGCCCCCTTAGAAGCCGCTGCAACCACCTTACGAGGGCCTCTTCGAAGTTCTCGAGCGAGGCACACACCGTTATAGTCTTAACGTTGGGGACATGGTCAAACGGGTCTCCTTGGCTTGAATAAAATACTTCTTCCCGGAAAAAATGTAACCAGTACGAGAGGCGCACGATGTGTCCATTTTGACTTGCGGCAGCTGAGTTGTGGGAGTTGCGCGTCTGGTTCCTAGCTGAAAGCCCCTTTTGTTTTAGCTGGCGGGGGGGGGGGGGGGGGGGCGGCGCGAAATTCTAGTCAAAGAGTTCCTATATTAACGGTTAGTAGTGATACGATCGGCAATATGTAGTTTTGCTGTTATATTCGAAAAGAAGGTTAAAAACGGCTCTGAGGATCTTACTGAATACTACTAAAAGAATTCGTATTACGTCACTATTTATGCGCACTTCTGCTTAACAACTTCATGAATTGTCCGCTAAAAATCTTTTGAGGATGAGTAATACGATAGGTATCACAGAATGGGATCAACTCACATTAGTAAAGTTGCAGCCCAATATTTTTTTTTTTTAAATAAATCAAATTAATCAATTTGAACGCTACATATTGAATATAAATTAATATCTGGATGAAAATTAAGAAATTGAAAGGAGTAAATTGGAAGGCTGAGGGGCCTTAGAACGCTGGAAAACAAAGGAATTATGCATATTAGCAACAGCATTCTTCCGCCAGATTGTCCCTGGACAAGATAAGGGAAATGTTGCATATGTCGTAAAACCGCGGACACTACAGGGTAACTGAGTTTCTGACACCCGGTCTGTGGAAAGACAGTTGAAGATCAGTGATGCAATCACAGCTTGTAAGTGACTGGGTATCTGAATCCTCTTAATGGAGAGACAGCCGAAGTTATAGACAGTAGGATAGACCATGAGGCCCTTCATGTTGACGACGGCCAGATTATGACCGTCGATGTCTTCGAAAGCGTATTGAACCATTCTGACACTCTACCGGTGGCCGTTACTTTAACGAACTTCTGATATAGTTTGGTATTGTACCATTTTGCTGCACAACTTAAGTTGAAGAGCCGCTTATATACGACATCCCCGACCTGAAACTCACAAGCTCGGGATCACAAGCTACAACCCTTCTAAAGCTTGGCGGATACGCCTTTGAACTTTCACTTTCAGAATAGCAAGTTCATTGTGAGAACAGATGTCCAGGTTCGCATCATGTAAAGCTTTCAGTCGTCGTATGGGGAAGTAAGTACTCCCTTGGGCAACCATGCTTTGTGCAAAAACGTCGTGGCAGAGAATGTCCCTATCGAGACAGCTTGTTATGTATCTCCATCTCTTCGATCAGGATTGATTTATGCACGTATAGCAGCCAAAAGAGAGCGATTCACTCTCTCCGAAGCATTTGCCTGCGGGGAGTATAAAGCAGCGTTAATATGTTAAATGCTATACTGGTCCAAACAATTTTTGAAAGCCACAGATTTAAATTGTACCCCGTTATCAGACGTTATCGATTAGGAATTTGAAACACATGAAAGCTTCTCTTCCCTAAGGATTCAGTCAGCACTTTCGCTGTAATCCTTTTAATCGGGTCTACGACTGAAAACTTTGAGAGAGAATCGAGAACGACTATTTCACCAAGGTTTCTGGCGCGAGATCTGGGGTCGGAGATAAGCGCTTTCCCATTAGAGGCTAAGCGTTTGATTGGGAGCCTTCGACGTCGTGCACGGTTCACAATTACGGACGCCAGGCCAGGACGCCAGACAGCTTTTAGGGACCTCGGCGCAAAACCGAGATGTCTGGAGTTCCTTATTAAGGCCAACAGGATACCGGTTGTGGCGCCGTTGATGATGATGAATCCTTGACTGAAACCTGCAACTGGACTCTCCCCAAGGTTTTACCAACTCCCCTTTGTGTACTGAAGGGATGATCATTGGCGCTGGTGGTCATCTCAGTCGTCAGTTTCTTCGGAATCCAAAGCTTCGAAGCCGGTTGCTCTTGCAGTTCATCTCCTAAAACATGATTGATTCGCCCATATACCAATCCACCGCATACCTGCAGATCAGGGAGTTTGTTAGAATTCTGCCTAATGCACTCAATCAGTTGCAAATAGTCTGCAGGCCGAAAATGTGGAGAATCAAAGTCCTCGTCTGCGTTGTGACCGTTTTTCTCCAAAGCATCCACCTCCACTGGTGAATGAGTGCGAGATAGAAAATACGGCCCCAGATGCTGTGAGCCGTTTCTGTGTTTGATGATGAACGAGAATCCTTGAGGCTTCCATGCCTATCTGGGCAGTCTACCGTGATGGTCCACCTGATTCATCGGTTATTTGAGTGAAGCGTGGTCAATTATCAACCATTTTTGTTCGGTGACAAAGTAGTTTCGCTGAGGCTGAGTAAGCTTCTTCGACATATACGCTATCGGAGCTTCTTCTCCCCCCATCTGTCTTCTGCTTCAGTATCGCTCCTATGCCAGAATGGGTGTCAAAGGGTTTAGAGAAGTCGGTGCTGTGCAAGACCGGAGCCTAAGTACGTCGAAAGCCTAGATGGCTTCCTCAGACCAGCAAAACTGACGCTTCTTTTGAAGCATGTCTTGTAGTCACCTACATATTCCAAGGATTCGCGGGAGCTCTTTGACGGTTTTCGGCAGCAGAGCATCTTTGATGGCGCAACTTTTGCCGGACTGGAATACCGTGGAGTCCTTTGGAAGATAATTTTGGGCAGCGTAGCTAGAGTGCTGGACGGCTAATTCTAATAAAAAAAGGTAAAAGCTATTATCTGCAACTATTTTCTCATTGTATTTCCCAATGGAATATCCACATCAACAAAATAATTATCTCTTCTCACGGCAGTTACTGGCCCATTGTTATCTCTTAGGAGGTAGGTACCTACCTACCTACCTAAGAGGTACAGCCGACTGAACTTGAAGATCGCCAAGGATCATTAGGAACCAACAACTTTGCTCTGCAGACTTAGCTTAGGTCAGTCTTATAGTCCCAATTACCCAATAAGGCATAATTATAAGCATTTTTACCACCAATTTCAGTCTTCCACATCCCCATCCACTGGATGCAAATGATCTAAAATATGGAGATAACAAAATTACAGCTATGTCACTTAATCGCTGCAGATTCATTAACTAAAAAATTTCAATCTGGTGATTACTTGGGTCATTAGTGTCCAGTTCAGTGAAATTCCGGAAAATCGTTTCGTTTGAAGTTTATCGCAAAATTGTCTGGGCAAATTATTGTGTAAAATTACGATTCAAGCATCGATCGCTAAACGGCCTGATCCAACTGCCTCACAAATCACCTGTGCAGGTGAATAATTTAACGGCGAACAGTTAGGTCGGCTCCGTCATGATTATTTTTCGCACGTCTCCAATTTACTGTTCGTGATATTGCGAAATCATTGAACATTTCAATCAGGTGCGCTTGACTTTAAAATATCATCAAAAGATACTCATCAACATCAACAGATAGAAGGAAGGAAGCCCAGCAAGCAGAACATCTTTCCAGGTCAAAAAGCGCAGATTCCGATGAAACGAAATGGCATCGTGACTGTGACTGAGAAAATGGACCGATTTTTTGTTGATCTTTGAACTTGACCAACCTTGGGTTTTCGGTTATTCGATCAAGTGTGGGTTAATAGGTTGATCAAGGTCGCTCTCTGTCGTGGATTCCAGGTTTCTCGTATTAATGGATGCCGACACCGCAATATGCTAATAATTTAGTGATGCTCGACTGCATAGTGAGGAATGCGATGTGATAGGTTAGTCTTCCGCAAAATTTCAGTCAAGGTTGTGTTTATTTTCGTGAAAACGGATTTAGATGAAGGTTAGGCGGTGAACATAGGTATGTAAGCTGATTTCACGATGGCAATCTAATAATTGAGATAACAGTGATAATAGGTGTTGCTATATCTGCATAGAGAGATGTCACCAGCAAAAACTAGAGTTAGTGTGTATTATTCTGAAAATCCATGACAATTAGTTTAGCCTATAATGAATTCAGGTTTGATGTTTGCATTCGCATAAGGTAATTTACGCGATGCTGATTACACCAGTACAAATTGGGTGACATTAGCCTTGAAAACTAGAGGTCTTCCATTTGACTGAATTTTGGGGGACATCCAACAATTTTCTAAATGGTAAAAGTGAAGCCATTGGTCTTTTCTAATAAATGGTGAGGATACATGTATCTAGGCTTGGAAATAGAATTCTGGATGTATCAGAACTCTCCTCAAATACCACCTGCACGTTGTGGGGTAAATTGTAATAGCTCACTACTAAACTCAGGGCATCCAAAATATGCAAATCAAAATTAATGATTTTTACTGTGGTAAGAAGTTCCAAAACTTTGCGCAGTCAGGTCGCTATCGAGTTCGAATTGTCGACTCGGCAAATTCACGTTCCCCCAAGAAGGACTCTATGACAAAACTTTTTTCCACTTCGGCGAAAAGCCTGCACTTATTGCCTAACACAGTTGGGCAGACATGAGACTGTGACAACTCCCATAATGGAAGAAACTGAAAACCTGAAAGTGTGGTTGGTCTCACCGTGGCATTACTGCCTAAACCTTCCAGAAAACGGAAGAAGCAGACGGACTTAATCCCGGACCCCGTAATCCTGGACCATTGCAGAGGAAAACGAAGTTCTTTGAAAATGAAACTATGGGCATTATGGCATCACAGTGGGTAACAATATCCAGAGAATCGAACGCAAAGAAGCGGAACCTACGGTGAAAAGTGGGTACAAATTGGTAACTCGGTATGATTCCTATTAGGTAGGACAGGCTCTTCGCTCAGCGGAATTTTTGCATTAAATTTACGAACACCCTTATGTCAAGTTTGCTAAATTGTCCTGCAGCAAGCGAAACTTTCTGTTTTTTTACTAATTGGAAGCAGCGTAACTGCCCTTATACCTTTCTTCTTAAGAACCTTGGGTTCGGTTTGGCAGAACCTAACGGCGGTCATGTTGTAATTTTAAGTGAATGGCAATAAGGTAAACTTCATAGTTGCCTAGTATACCTACCCTATGATTCTCAATGTTCACCATCGCCGCAAAAACTAGATGATCTGGTACCGCATGCAGAACTAAGTGAGCTTGAACTTTTTGGTGGGATAGGGGGCGAAAACTTAACATTTTCGTTTGGAAAATAGCAACCGCAATCCTAGAGTAAAGAGGCTATTTAATTTCCCCCCTTCAGTGGGTCTCATTACTGCGAAAGTGTGGTGCACCTCTACTGGTTTCAGGCCAAGAAGAACTGAAGGGTTGATTAGTGGCTGGCGAATACTAAACCAAGTCTCACTATCAGACTACCATTGCTGAGAATTTAGGATGGCTTGGTGAGCGAAAAATTTAATACAAAGATGAACTTCTTGATAGCAAAGTGCAGCTTTCTGTGTGACTAAGGATTCCCTTCTCAATTGAAGCTCTATTGGAATCGTACTCTCTCAGAGTACTTTGAAGACGCACATGAGGTCTTCGCGGCAAAACTTTTCACTTTTGGAACTGAGTGAGTTCGAAAAGAAACTCTTTTAGAACATACTGCGGGGAAGTAGAAAGTGGAAGACAAAGGTCAGGGCTAAACAGAGTCCTTAGACAGATTAAGCTTGCCAAATTAAACTTTTTTTCAAACTCAAGAGTTGAGTCAGTACAGACTAACTTGGAAGTACATTAAAGTTGCCTCTGCAAATATTCTAGCGTGAAAGGGTTACGCAAGGAGCTGGAATACTGCGAGGGCGGTGATTAGAGGTGAAAAGGCAAGAGATTCTACACCATCCTTTGATGATCTCAAATCTTCTAGTATGGTTGGCGTCTATCCCATGACGCTGAGAGGGTATATAGTACCCTGAGCGATTTCTGGGAAGTATCTTTTGATGAGCCTTGCCTTGGGCTGTATTGTGTGCCTGTCACCAGAAGGTTAGTGTAGTCTTCACACGAAACTCTGGGGACGATGACAATTGAAATCCACGAATTTCAGACAAATTAGCTTCATTTCATTATCAGGTTAGGTCGGTCTTCACATCAAACTCGAGGAACGATGACTATTGAAACACAAAGAATTTCTGATAAACTTACTTAATTTCATTTTCACTGAAATCTCTGGAGAGGTTAGTTGAACAACACATTTACCAGAAGGTGGTAAGGATGTATACGTCAAGTCAAAACTAATATGTATAACAACGTGAAAAGTACTATGATTCTACTTTTCATTCACACATAAATTTTATATTATATTATTGACAGGGACAATGTTAACTTTTCTGCAATTACGTTATACTTCGTTTCCTTTAGCCTTTTCCCCGTTCACAAGCAGGATCGGCTTTTCGTGACTGGTTGCGCCATTTTACTTTTATCAAAGGTCTTATCTGGATGTAGTCGTGATGCCTACAAATTATCGTCTTGCTTATTAAACCACCGCTGCTTCGCCCGCCTTTTTGGTCGTTTACCATCAACTTCGATGTTCAGACCAATCTTGGCCACGGAATATCTTTTTAGCGCGAATTACGCGACCATACCATCGAAGATTCCTCTATCGCAATGTTTCCACGATCGGTGCAACCCTATATCAATCGCGGATATCCCCATTGCGGATATGATCAAAACGTGTCACGCAACATCTTCGTCTTTAGTACCGCCAGACACCGTTCATTGTCTTTTATAGTCGGCCAACACTCAGAACCATAGAGGGCGAAAGGACAGACGACATTGATAAACTGCTTACAATTGCATAAGTCAGATCATTTCTTCTCTCTTCTCACGATATCATCATCATCAACGGTGGAACAACCGGTAACCGGTGTAGGCCTGCCTAAATAAGGAACTCCAGACATCCCGGTTTTGCGTCGAGGTCCACCAATTCGATATCCCTAAAAGCTGTCTGGCGTCCTGACCTACGCCATCGCTCCATCTTAGGCAGGGTCTGCCTCCTCTTCTTTTTCTACCATAGATACTGTCCTTACAGAATTTTCGGGCTGGATCGTCCTCATCCATACAGATTACCACTAGTGACCCGCCCACCGTAACCTATTGAGCTGGATCTTGCCCCACGAGCCTCCTGCTCGATCTGGATGAAAGCAGTTTGTACATCTCGAGTTGTTCTTCCTATGATATCGATATCGTCAGCGTAGACCAGTAGTTGATTGGACTTAAAGAGGATTCTGCCTCTCGCATTTAACTCAGCATCACGGACCACTTTTTCTAGGGCCAAATTAAAGAGAACGCAATAGGGCATCTCCTTGTCATACATCGTTATTGATGTCGAATGGTCTCGATTGTGATCCTGTTGCTTTTGTCTGGTCTCGCACATTAGTTAGGGTCAGCCTAGTCAGTATTATCAATTTCGTCGGGATATGGATTTCTCTCATGGCCCTGTACAGTTTTACCCTGGCGGCTTTGAAGTCGAGGAAAAGATGAAGTAACTGATGGCCATATTCCAACAGTATTTCCATCGTTTGCCGCAGAAAGAAAATTTAATCTGTTGCTGTTTTGCCTGGAATGAAGTCTCTTTGGTATGGACCAATGATGTTTTGGGTGTATGGAGTTACACGGCCTAGCAAGATAGTGTAGAATATCTTATAGATGATAGTCAGCAACGTGTTTTTATTTGCTACACTGCGTTATATCTCCCTTTTTATGTATTGGACAGATAATGCCTTCTTGCCAGTTGTCAGGCATTGATTCGCTGTCCCACACCTTGAGCATTAATTGATGAACCGCTTGGTGTAGTTGATTGCCTTCTTATTTAACCGATTCGGCTGTAATTTTATCGGTTTCTGGCGACTTATGATTTTTAAGCCGATGAATTGCACGGGCCTTTTCTTCCATGCCTGGTGGTGGGAGCATTCGTCCCTCGTCTTCAGTTGGCGGGACCTCCAACTCGCCGATATTTTGATCAATTCATCAAAATACTCGACCCATGGTTCCAATATGCCCATTCTATCGGAAATCAGAGTTCTCTCTTCGCCTCAGCAGGATGAGCATTGAGGTGTATAAGGCTTCATCCTGCTGACTTGTTGGTAAAACTTTCGTGCCTGATGCGGTTGCTTTCTGCACTGTTCGAGTTGAGAGATCTGTTGGTCCTTCCAGGTTTCTTGTCATCCCTACCCAAATTCTAACCTGGAGGGCAAATTGGTATAATCTATGCCTGTGTTACTTGCCGGAGGCTCGTTTTCATTATCTTCGTCTACTGTTTTTCGTTAAGAAAAACTCACAGTGATCACCACGTGAAGGTGCAGGTTCGGTAGCAGAGTCGAGGTTGTTGTTTCACCAGGCGATTCCTAGATTTTTTACCCATGGACCTATACTGGCCGCCCTACCTTGGAAAATTTACTGAAATAAGCAGTATAAGGACGATAATTTAGTTGGAATATCACAGTTAATACTTAATTGAATAAAATCATGATAATTTAGAATGTTTTTTCCAATGATGACAAAGCTATAAACCATGTATTTTACCTCATACCAGAAGCCTAGGTCCTGCCATTTTAGCAATAATTAATTGCAGACGGTTAACCTTTCCATCTTAAAATACCAAAAATTTCTCCGTACTCGACAGTTTAATAAAAGTCCTTTCACATCACTAGCCCAAATCGACCGATATCCAACTACCTACAAACTAATTGCAGTCATCTCCAATCTCGGCGATCACGTTTCGCTTCAGGCAAGCTTGTGAACTTTTGTGTCAATTTTACCAACGACCACACAACAACTTCAATCTGCAATTGTTAATTCCTCAAATGTTAACAACTTCTTCAATTCGCCACACAACTGTTCGCCTTCATGCCTAAATTATGTATCATTCGCATCACATATAAAATTATAACACAATATTTCATAAACATGGCGATCGGCAGAAATTAGCATATGTACGAGTACGTGTACTCGTACATGAAACATTAGTTGTAACACCTTTTCGCTGATTATATCTTTAATGCGTTTTATAGTGCGATAGTTAAGAATCCTAAGTAGGCATTTTTCATTTTAAATTCATTTCGACTTATTATTGATCCCCTCATTAACAGAAAGTGTTATGCGGTAATGTCGGGGCCTATTACGTTCACTAATACAAAATATGCGTTAATGGTCGACTTTTAAAGATACTACAGCATCAAAGAAGATACGACTAAGTACAAGTTATTACAGTTAATAGTTCAACTTTTAAATGTCGCAAACTCTCAATTTAAATAATTTCAACTTATTTAACAGCATTTCCCAGTGTGTCACCTGCGTGCGATACTCGTCCAGGGAAGTCACAATACTCGACGAACGTCTTGGGAGTTAAACTATCTGAAATCTAATATTGCCTTCTTCTCTCTGAGCTGTCTTCCGTAATTGAATATACGTAAACGACCTCAATAATGCAAGCCCAATTGGTGATTGGTTATTTGAATTAGAAATAAAATTCACTCATATCACACAAAACCAGCTGCGTTGAATATCTGATAATTTTTTTTTTTTTTGGGGTGGGGTAGGTGAATGCATTTACGCATACAGTGTTTGACTCCCGATTCGGTACGTCGTCGGACTACCAACTAAACACCTCCCCATCGTCAGAGAGCTAGCCTGGAACCGTTTGTCACATTACTTCGGGCCAGCCCCCGAACTCTCCCGCCTTGCGGAGCCTTCAAATCAGAGAATTCCTTTCACCAACGGGAGGGGAGAGGAGGAAGGGAACTGTCAGTTCAAGGAACCCCCTGCCATCCGGCTCCTCCACCGGTCGAGTTCTATCTTCTTAGCAACGAGAAGGGCCCGAACGTAATGGGCAACACGGTTCCACCTGTCAGCAGTCATCAGCATCTCTTCGATAATGTTGTCTGGAGAGAGATACCCTGTATTTAAATAGAGCTGCTGACGAACCTCATCCCACTTTCCACAAGAAAAAAAAGTGTGGTGGGCGTCGTCCACAACTCCATTGCAAAACACACAATCTGGAGAACGCGCCTTTCCAATCTTGTGCAGGTAAGACTGAAAACTTCCATGCCCACTTAAAAATTGGGTAAGGAAATAGTCAGTCTCACCATGCTTCCGATTCAGCCACCCCTAAGTTGCTGATGAGCCGCGCAGTCCATCTGCCTCTAGTTTCATTTTGCCAAGAGAACTGCCACTCGTCTAGAGTGTGTTGCCGTTCTTCGCGAGCAACCACCTCCCTTGGCTCATCTCCCTTGCGCTTGTATATGGCCTGACGCTCCCTAGCAAGAAGGGCAACGGGGATAACTCCCGCGATCACCATCACGGCCGGTTCAGAGACTGTGCGGTACGCAGACGCCACCCGTAAAGCTCCCCGTCTCTGTACTTGCGCGAGGTGTCTACGATATACCTCCTTGTTAGGAGCGCCAGCCCATACCTCTGCGCCGTAGAGCAGGGCAGACTGCGTTGAGCTCATCAGGAGACGTCGCCTACTACACGTAGGACCCCCAATGTTTGCCATTAGCCTACTTAACGCCGAAACTCCAGCCGCAGCCTTGTTCGCTGCTGCTTGGATTTGCTCAGAAAAGCTCATCTTTGAGTCAAGAGTCAACCCGTATAACCGATCAGGCGCGACTCTTCTGGCATGTCGAGTTTAAGCAGACTGTCATAGGTAGCGTTCCAAAGGTCCGACCCTAGGATGGATCCCTGTGCTACCCCCGACGTGACCTCCATCCACCTTTGACCCTCTAATGTTTCATAGAGCAGGGAGCGGTTCCTCAGATAGTTCCTCAAAATCCGTAAGAAATAGTTCGGCACGTTGAAAGTATTGTCTAGTGTGCCTAGAATGTCTTACGGAATTGAAGGCGTTTCTGACATCAAGCGTTACGAGGAGCACCACCCGTCGAGTTCGGCGGCTATATGCCTCTGCTCGTCGAACGGCGTCCATGACCTGCATGACAGCATCAATTGTCGATCTCCCTGCCTTAAAACCAAACTGCCGGGGAGATAAATCTCCGGCAGCGCGTATCGCTTCAGCGAGTCTACTTCTGATGAGCTTTTCGAGCCTTTTCCCTGCAGTATCAAGCATACATAGTGGGCGGTATGAAGACGGCAATTCGGGATCGCCTTTCCCTTCAGGGATCAGCGCAAGCCTCGCAACTTTCCAACGAGCAGGGAAAATGTCCTCTTTCAGGCAAGCGTTGAATGCGCCGAGCAGTAGGTCTGGCCGGTGTTGGAATACCAGTTTGTACACCTCTGCTGGAATACCATCGGGTCCTGGCGCGTTCTTGTTTTTCATAGAGAGGACTACCCGTTCCAACTCTTTTACAGAGAAAAGTGGACAGTCCTCTGCGCTCTCCGCGCCGACGTCACCATCCCATACGGGGTGTGCAGGGAAGAGTGCCCTCACAATGCGGTCCATCTGTTCGGCCTTAAATGAACAGGGTTTCCGCAGAGCCCCGATTTTTCGGGTTACAAGTTTGTAACCGAGTCCCCACAGATCCCCATTCACCTCGTCGATCAGATCTTGCCAGCAGCGAGCTTTGCTATTGCTTATTGCGCTGTGGAGTCTCCTTTTGGCTGTAAAAATCAGGCAAGATCTGATCGACGAGGTGAATGGGGATCCGTGGGGACTCGGTTACAAACTTGTAACCGGTACTCCCTCCCCCCGTACTCCATCATTATGGTACATGCCTCCTCCCGGTCGACTAGACGTTGTGTTAAGCGGCGGAACCTGTGACACTCCTTCCGGAGCTCTGCGATTTCCACTGTCCACCAATACATGGAAAGTTTGCCGCGCCTCGATGTCTTCCTGGGCATGGAGGCTCCGCAGAGCGTCGTTATCAGGTTCATAACTGAATTTACGACAGTGTCAGCCGCGGCGCCACCGCCCCCAGGAGTACCCTCCAGCGTGGCCCCACCTGTTCCCAGAGTTTCGACAAACTTCCCGGTGTTCACTTTCGCGACGTTCCATACACCGAGAGTTTGTGTCCACCACTTCGAAAGCAATGTATTGGTGGTCACTTGCCGAAAAGTCTTCCAGAACTCGCCACCCGTCCACCAGCGACACCAGTGATTCCGATGCGAAGGTTACGTCTGGAATGCTTCCTTCGCAGCCCGGGCGCCGGAACGTTGGGGTGGATCCGGTGTTAAGAACTACCAGTCCTGTTCTCGCCGCCATTTCCAGAATTTGTTTTCCTCTGGAATCTGCGTGAGGCATGCCCCATTCAAGTGACCTAGCATTGAATTCACCCCCGACCAGGATCCGCCCATCCGTGCTTAAGATAGCGTCCTCCAAAGCCTCAAGCTTCCGACGAAAGTCCGGCATCGTCTCATTCGGCGTAAGATAGACACTAAAAAACGTTATCCATGAACACCGAATCCAAACAAAGCCGCCCCCTCGGCCTTGGGCAAGAACCCCAGGAGGGTGCCGTCCTGAACCCAGATGGCAGCGGTACCTGATATGTCTGGGTACCATGAAACTGGGCCCTTGTTTCGGTACTGCTCACTGATGAGTACTAAATCAGCTTTGGTCTCCGCAGCGAATTGCGCTAGCAACTCGTGAGCGGTTGCACTCCGGTGCATATTGATTTGTAGGATGCGAATCATGTTGACCGTATCCTAGCTCTTTCCAGTTCTGCTCTGAAAACTGGACACCGCCCCGATCCCGCAGTGTGCGCAATGCTCTCATCAGTCGCTCCACGGTCCCTGCATAGGACGCAGTTTTCTTTTTCATTGCAGCTGTTCGCTTTATGGCCTGCCTGACCGCATTTACGGCATGTTGCCCTTCTGTCAGGTCCCCGACAGTTTGCAGATGTGTGCCCATAATCCAAACATCTGTTGCATTTGGTTGGGGCGGCCCGAATTCGTATCCTACACACTACCCAACCAATTCTTATTTTCCCGCTGTTTAGAAGCTTCCTCGCGTATTTCTCGGCAACTTCCACCACAGCGAGTTTTTTCCTCGGGAGTTTGCGGAGGTGATACCAATCCGGAAATTGGTTACCTCTGGGCATTCGCGTTCGATGGCCTCTTCTACCTCGTTCTTTTCCGTGAGACAGTCAAGGTCTCGGATTTCTAAAGCACCCGTGGGTTCCAGGCTAGAAACCAAAGCTTTTTCTCCTAGAAGCCGCTTGACTGCTTGACAGAACCTGATTTTATTTATAGTCTTCGGGCCTAGTTCGACTAAGACTCCACCACTCTTCGTTTTACGTATGGAAGACACCTCCGCTCCGTTGTCTTCGGGTTTGATTTTGTAACGGATTTCACTGAGGACTTCCGCAAAAGTCTTGCCTTCCGTCGGCTTAATAAGCAAAGCTGGCGGTCTAGTCCTCCTTCGTCTCCCAACCTTTTCTTTTGGTAGTCCGTCGTTCGTGTCCGCCTTAGTTTTAGGCAGAGGTTTTTCTGATGGTGCGACGTGTTGTTGTCTTTTGATCCTCTTCGCCTTCTTCTTTTCAGCCCTGGACAGTACCCGAGTGAAGTCTCCTTCAGATGTCCTTCCTCCTTTCGTTTTTTACCAAGTTCGCTCTGCAATGGGCTGTCAGCGATCCGTTTGGTACTCGTGGTGTTCTCCTCGGGAAGCGGGGTTGTTTCTGCTTCCTGCGGATATTGTCTTACTTTCCATGTTCGCCTATAGTATGAAATCCTGTCCAGGAGCTCTTCCAGTTCCATTAGCCCGTTTTTCACGCCCTTACCGACGTTTTTCTGAAGGAACGTCGAAGATCGCATGTGCTTCACAACTGCCGGGCATTTTTTAATAAGTCTTTCCTCTTCCGCTTGCGCCAGAGTAATCGACAGTCCTCCCACTCGGCTTATATTCGAAACCATTTTATTAGTTTCGGCAGTTTCCACTGTGCCTCTTTCCCCAATTACAGCACTGTGCGGTATGGTCTGGGTTCCTATCTGTGTTGCAGGTGCCGCATCACTTTCCGAGTCTTTCTCTCCGTCTGCGCGTCCCGATGTCTCGTCGGGTATTTCAGCCCTTGTTGCGTCTTTCGCTGGGCGCTGGGGCGAACGGCGCATTTTCCTGCTGCGAATAAACGCAGCCAGCTCACTCTCCATTTCCACTATCTCCTCGTTTCGTTCGTTTTTATTCTCCATTTGAGTTGTTTACCAGCGCATCGTGTGCAAGGGAGCGGGCCGCAATAGTTAGGAACGGGTATACCCTCGGGGACACAGCCCCTACCCCAGTTCCCTGAGGCCTGACCTACGCTTAGCTAATCCCGGAATTCACGGACGGATCAGCGCTCGCTCGGGGCAACGCGGTCTACTAACACCGGTTCAATGCACACTACCCGACCAGGGTCCCGAAGGGGATGGCTCCTGATACACGCCACAACTACCACCTTGGCAGAGCTAGGCTCACATCACCCCATCGACGTCGACAGGGAGTTGTCGACGGCTCCGGGGACTCCCAGTCTGTCCCGGCGTGTATCGGTCATTAGCAGTTCGCTCTTCACCGAGAAACTTTCTCGAGGCTACTACCTAGGACGCAAGTATTATGCCAGCTAGGGGGTCAGAACTACTTGCTCGGGCACCTCGGGGACGCCACTCCCCGTATCGTAAACGACCCATGAAGGATCGTTGACGATCCCTGAGGGAGAATATCTGATCATAAGCAGAAATGTTAAGTCCCTGGTACTCGTAATTATTATGAAAAAGATACTTCTTAGTCCGGCCTTTGCTGATCATTTTGAATTCATGCTGAAGCAAAGAAGTTGCCCGAAATTTAGTGATCACTTTACCCAAGTATGGAAAATCTTTTTTTTCCAAAAAACCAACTTGATTATCAGATACGTACATATTAATTTGTAGTATTTCCTCTTCCAAACGAAACCACTCAGATTATTTTTAAAATATTAGCTGATTCCAAAAATCACATCATCCCATTTAGGTCTACCGAATTCTCTGGAAAATTTATTCCCATTTACGCTGAATTAATCCATTCAATTTTATTCACATCATAAGATACTAAAAAGACAGAAATTATACATTTATCACGTTTTCGCGATTTATTTTGAAGATTTCTCACCTGCTACGCAATTTATTTTGAGTTTTGAATAACCAAAAGTCAGGTTTTGATTATTTATGATTTGCCTGAATATTATTGATTCAATATTTACGATATGACTAAATAACCGTACCAAATTTTGAGATGTAAATTAATTGTTTATGTTTTTATAATGTAAAAAGAGGCTTTATGAGTCATGAAAGCAGAATATCTTCAAAACTATCAAGTTGCGGAATAGTTATATGTATAACGTATTGTTTTTTACGTAGCTGTCATCTTAACTCACTACTTTTGCGTCAAAATTCGTATATTTTATTATATCAACCTTGGATTAGCTTCGAATATTATATCTGTAGTAACCTAATGAACCTAAACGCCAGATAAATTCTTCCCCAATCAAATACTCTGTTCTCCCCGTCGACGTTCAGCAGCCCATTTTGGGCCTTAACTTTTAAGATATTCTTCTTTCGGCCATCTCGATCGATTGATCAAGTATTCCAGCTTCGAAATCTGAGCAGTGATGCTCTGTCTTCTTCAAAAGAATCCGCCTAGTGCCCCGTCGGTCATCATCCATCTGTTCGCCCTTAGTATACTATTTTAAGTATCCAAGTGTTGTTGCGGTCAAAAGGTTTCCAGGGAGGCCCTGTACAGGCCAAATGCTCCTCAACAGCTAACCGATACCTCGTCCCAATATAAGGCTGATGTAACAGCGCTACAAGAGATTTTATGGACAGGAATCGGTTTCCTGAGGAAGAGCCACTACATGACATATTATAGTGACCATCCAGTAAACCATGTGCTCGGAGTAGGTCTCTTAGTCAGCGAAAAAATTAAACCTACCTGGAACCGTTTGAAACATTACTTCGGGCCTTCCTAGCCCTTCCGCTCTCCCGGCTTTGGAAGCCTTCAAGTCATGGAATCCTTTTCACCAACGGTAGGGGGACGAGGAAGGGATTTGTAAGTTTAGGGAACCCCTTACCACCCAGTCCCTCTGCCGGTCGAATTCAATCTTCTGAACATAATGCGCAACATGACTCCAGCTGCAGTGCTCTTCAGCATCTCTCTTACAATGTTGTCTGGAGGGAGCTCCTCTGTGTCTGTATAAAGCTATTGGCGAAAGTCGTCCCACCTTTCGGAGTTGTCCGTCACTCCGTTGCAGAACACAGAATCATGAAATCGCACCTTCCCAATCCTGTGCAGGCAGCACTGAAAACTTTCATGCACGCTTAGACGTTTAATAAGGAAGTAATCAATCTCACCTTACGTTCAGGGGGAGCTAAATTGTCGATAAGCCACGCAGTCCATCTGCTCCTTGGCTCATTTTGCCAAGAAAGTTGCCATTCGGTAAGGGTGTGAAGGCGTTCTTCACGGGGAACCCGTTCTCTTAAGTTTTCGGCCTTACGTCGGTAGATAGCTTTACGTTTCTTGGCAAGGAGGGCAAACGAGATCACTCCCGCGATCACCATCATGCCAGTTTTGAGACAGTGTGATAAGCAGACGTTACTCACAAAGCTCACCGTCCCTGCACTTGAGCAAGGCGCTTACGATGCGCCTCCTTGCCAAGGTTATTAGCCCATACCTCCGCGCCATAGAGCAGAATCGACTGCGTTGCTCCAATAAACAGACCTTTCCTAGTAGATATTGGGCCCCTAAGGTTCGGCATTAGCCGACCCAAGGCGAGACTCCTGCGGCAGTCCTGTCCGCTGATGCTTTGATTTGCTTGAGGAAACTCATCTTCGAGTCGCGCATTAAACCAAGGTATTTAACAGCTGGTTTTGACTCTATAGTCAAAGTACCAACCGATATGGGATGCCGGGTCAAGAATCTCTTTCTGGTTAAGATGACTACTTCGGTTTTTTCCAGCGCAAGGTCATCCATCCATTTACCCGTCGCATCAATATGCCTAGTCTGTTTTGTGCCTGTTCAACAGTGCGTCCGGCAACAAGTGCCGCACGTCGTCTACATAACCAACCAGACGCGACTCTTCGGATAAATCGAGTCTCGACAAACTATTGTAGGAAGCGCTTTTGAGGTCCAGCCCTAGGATGGATCCCTGTACTACTCCCGACGTGATTTCTATTCTCCTCTGGCCGTTTGGTGTCTCATAGATCAGGGAGCGGTCTTTCAGATAATCTCTCAATATCCGCAAGAGTTAGCTTGGCACGTGAAATAAGTTTTCTAATGTGGGTGACATATCTGTCCATCTTACGGAATCATTAAGCGTTATCAGCGCTTGCTTGGGGCAACGCGGTCTACTAAGACCGGTT
Source organism: Hermetia illucens (assembly GCF_905115235.1). Classification (NCBI taxonomy): domain Eukaryota; kingdom Metazoa; phylum Arthropoda; class Insecta; order Diptera; family Stratiomyidae; genus Hermetia; species Hermetia illucens. The sequence goes on along the minus strand of NC_051849.1, from coordinate 5,635,055 downwards.
CAATGCACG